>NC_071511.1:55700431-56003462 GCF_027887155.1 Malaclemys terrapin pileata | reverse complement strand
ACACAGCGGGGAACAGACTATCCAACAAATTCTTGGACTGCATTGGAGACAACTTTTTATTTCAGAAGGTTGAAAAAGCTACTAGGGGGGAAGCTGTTCTAGACTTGATTTTAACAAATAGGGAGGAACTCGTTGAGAATGTGAAAGTAGAAGGCAGCCTGGGTGAAAGTGATCATGAAATCATAGACTTTGCAATTCTAAAGAAGGGTAGAAGGGAGAACAGCAAAATAGAGACAATGGATTTCAGGAAGGCAGATTTTGGGAAGCTCAGAGAGCTGATAGGTAAGGTCCCATGGGAATCAAGACTGAGGGGAAAAACAACTGAGGAGAGTTGGCAGTTTTTCAAAGGGACACTATTAAGGGCCCAAAAGCAAGCTATTCCGCTGGTTAGGAAAGATAGAAAATGTGGCAAAAGACCACCTTGGCTTAACCACGAGATCTTGCACGATCTAAAAAATAAAAAGGAGTCATATAAAAAATGGAAACTAGGACAGATTACAAAGGATGAATATAGGCAAACAACACAGGAATGCAGGGGCAAGATTAGAAAGGCAAAGGCACAAAATGAGCTCAAACTAGCTACGGGAATAAAAGGAAACAAGAAGACTTTTTATCAATACATTAGAAGCAAGAGGAAGACCAAAGACAGGGTAGGCCCACTGCTTAGTGAAGAGGGAGAAACAGTAACAGGAAACTTGGAAATGGCAGAGATGCTTAATGACTTCTTTGTTTCGGTCTTCACCGAGAAGTCTGAAGGAATGCCTAACATAGTGAATGCTAATGGGAAGGGGGTAGGTTTAGCGGATAAAATAAAAAAAGAACAAGTTAAAAATCACTTAGAAAAGTTAGATGCCTGCAAGTCACCCGGGCCTGATGAAATGCATCCTAGAATACTCAAGGAGCTAATAGAGGAGGTATCTGAGCCTCTAGCTATTATCTTTGGAAAGTCATGGGAGACGGGAGAGATTCCAGAAGACTGGAAAAGGGCAAATATAGTGCCCATCTATAAAAAGGGAACTAAAAACAACCCAGGTAACTACAGACCAGTTAGTTTAACTTCTGTGCCAGGGAAGATAATGGAGCAAGTAATTAAGGAAATCATCTGCCAACACTTGGAAGGTGGTAAGGTGATAGGGAATAGCCAGCATGGATTTGTGAAGAACAAATCATGTCAAACCAATCTGATAGCTTTCTTTGATAGGATAACGAGCCTTGTGGATAAGGGTGAAGCGGTGGATGTGGTATACCTAGACTTTAGTAAGGCATTTGATACGGTCTCGCATGATATTCTTATCGATAAACTAGGCAAATACAAATTAGATGGGGCTACTATAAGGTGGGTGCATAACTGGCTGGATAATCGTACTCAGAGAGTTGTTATTAATGGTTCCCAATCCTGCTGGAAAGGCGTAACGAGTGGGGTACCGCAGGGGTCTGTTTTGGGACCGGCTCTGTTCAATATCTTCATCAACGACTTAGATATTGGCATAGAAAGTACGCTTATTAAGTTTGCGGATGATACCAAACTGGGAGGGATTGCAACTACTTTGGAGGACAGGGTCATAATTCAAAATGATCTGGACAAATTGGAGAAATGGTCTGAGTTAAACAGGATGAAGTTTAACAAAGACAAATGCAAAGTGCTCCACTTAGGAAGGAAAAATCAATTTCACACATACAGAATGGGAAAAGACTGTCTAGGAAGGAGTACGGCAGAAAGGGATCTAGGGGTTATAGTGGACCACAAGCTAAATATGAGTCAACAGTGTGATGCTGTTGCAAAAAAAGCAAACATGATTCTGGGATGCATTAACAGGTGTGTTGTGAGCAAGACACGAGAAGTCATTCTTCCGCTCTACTCTGCTCTGGTTAGGCCTCAGCTGGAGTATTGTGTCCAGTTCTGGGCGCCGCATTTTAAAAAAGATGTGGAGAAACTGGAAAGGGTCCAAAGAAGAGCAACAAGAATGATTAAAGGTCTTGAGAACATGACCTATGAAGGAAGGCTGAAAGAATTGGGTTTGTTTAGTTTGGAAAAGAGAAGACTGAGAGGGGACATGATAGCAGTTTTCAGGTATATAAAAGGGTGTCATAAGGAGGAGGGAGAGAACTTGTTCACCTTAGCCTCTAAGGATAGAACCAGAAACAATGGGTTTAAACTGCAGCAAGGGAGGTCTAGATTGGACATTAGGAAAAAGTTCCTAACTGTCAGGGTGGTTAAACACTGGAACAAATTGCCTAGGGAGGTTGTGGAATCTCCGTCTCTGGAGATATTTAAGGGTAGGTTAGATAAATGTCTACTAGGGATGGTCTAGGCAGTATTTGGTCCTGCCATGCGGGCAGGGGACTGGACTCGATGACCTCTCGAGGTCCCTTCCAGTCCTAGAATCTATGAATCTATGAATCTATGAAAGAGGAGGACCCCAAGGGCTGGGTTATGTGGGTGAGACAGAAATGCAATACTCACCCCCGGTTCTGTCCATCTGTCTCCCGTGTGTTTGGCTTAGCCAGGTAAATCAGTCTGAGACCAGAGAAAGGACGGGCCAGTAGGTAAAACACTAGCCAGAGATCTGGGTTCAGTTCTTGCTTCACTACAAACTTCTTGTCTGACCCTGAGAAGTCACTGAGTCTCTCTGTGCTGCAGTGCCTCCTCTGTACAATGGGGTAATAGCACTGGCGTTGTGGGGATAATCCGTTAATGTGTGAGGGATTCAGGTACTATCGTAAAGGGAGGACCCCTAGCTATAATTACCACAGATAGAGGCTGCCAGCTCAGTATGTTCACTGACAAGTGACTAGTTTTAGACCCTGATCCTGTGTCGGGGTCTGCCTGCCTGGAGCTCAGGGCAGGTTTCAGCCCTTTGCCATCCCTAATTTCGTGTCTGAGTTTAGTCCTGGTGAAACAGGCAGGATTTAATGCCCTGCAGAACAAGTTCCAGCACAGGCTGCAGCAGGGCAGCTTGTCAGCCCAGACACACCATACGGCCAAGGCGCAGGGCCGAGGAAGGAACGTGGTGGGGGAGGACTCCATGATAGGATGGCAACCAATAGCTGATACAAGGGCGGGGCGGGGGGCACTGCACAGGCCTCATTGTGGAAGGAGAAAAGGCCCAGACCCTCCAAGGTATTCAGGCAGCTAACCATTGGTGCCAATGGGAGCTGGGCCCCTCAGTACCTTGGAGGAGCTGAACCAAAGTCCCCAAACTCAGATGAGATCTAGGGAAATGAATGGAATTGGAGGGGGGGCATGAATCATAGGAGCCTCCTGTGTTTGTCAGAGTGAAGGGTCTCTCTCCCCCGGTGCCAGCTGTAGTGAAAGGGATGGGACGGCGCAATCGGCTTAACTTCCCCAGTCACCAGTTGAGCGTTGGGGGGGTGGGATGACGAGGGGAATAATGGAACGCAGGGGAGGGGACTCACTTCATTCCATCAAGTGTCTGCACCTGGGTTTGGCCCTGTCCTGGTGGTTTTCAGTGCATAAAGGTGTGTGGTTCTAGGGAGTCACTTGCAGCTAAGCAGCTCATGGGTGTAGCAGTGTGGGTGCCCCTTGGGAGCTGAGGCAGCAGATTTCTTAGAGGCCCCTAGCCTGCTGGCGTGTGGCCAGAGACGCCTGTAGTTCGCCCTGCCTCAGAGCCGGCCGGGGGGTTCCGTTGAGCTGATTGCATGGGGTAAGTGAGGGCAGCAGAGTGAGTGTGCGTGTGCATCTAGCAGTAGGCTACCAGAGGAGTGAGCCAAAAGGGATTGCTAGGGTTACCATACGTCCTCTTTTTCCCGGACATGTCCGGCTTTTCGGCAGTCAAACCCCAGTCCGGGGGGAATTGCCAAAAAGCCGAACATGTCCGGGAAAATGGCGGCTCTGCTCCTCCCCGACTCTTCGGCTCTGTTTAAGAGCCGGGCTGCCCGAGCACTACCGGCTTCGGGCAGCCCCCATGCCTCCGGACCCTGCGCCGCCGGAGCCCGGGAGGGGAAGTGCCCGGCTGGGGGCGCAGGGTCCGGAGGCACGGGGGCTGCCCGAAGCCGGTAGCGCTGGGGCAGCCCGGCTCTTAAACAGAGCCGAAGAGTCTGGGAGGAGCAGAGCCGCCGCGACTGGAGGCTCTGCTCCTCTTCGGCTCTGTTTAAGAGCCGGGCTGCCCGAGCGCTACCGGCTTCGGGCAGCCCCCGTGCCTCCGGACCCTGCGCCGCCGGAGCCCGGGAGGGGAAGTGCTACCGGCTTCACGGTTTGCCGGGCAGCCTCCAGACCCTGCGCCCCCGGCTGGGCGCTTCCCCTCCCGGGCTCCAGCTGTGCTGGGGAAGCGCTGGCCAGGGGCGCAGGGTCTGGGGGCTGCCCGGCAAACCCTGAAGCCGGTAGCACTGGGGCAGCCCTTTCCCCCTGGCTGGGAGTGGGAGGGAGGAGGGGGCGGAGTTAGGGCGGAGTTGGGGCGGGGCTAGGGTGGGAAATGGGCGGGGCCAGGGCCCATGGAGGATCCTCTTTTTTTATTTATTAGATATGGTAACCCTAGGGATTGCCCTACTCCTCCCTTCCAGCAGCTTGCTTCCCCCTAAAGGGACCAGAGACCTAATGTGTATGTGCCGATGGAGCTTCAATGAGTTAGTGGAGGGGATGTTGCTGCCCAGAGTGCCTTCCTTGCAGGCAGGTGGCACAATGTGGGATGAAGTGCTCCATTGCAGGGGTGTTGGGAATGCATGCCCTTTGGTCCTACCTATTTCCTGCCTGTGGCACACAATAGCTCAGCCCTCAAGAGACCGAGATGCTTCAGTCTAATCCAGGTTATTGCCCTCTGTCACAGATTCACAGCCCCACCCTTGGAACAGTCTCTAGGAGGAACCTCTGCTGTGTGCCAGACACCCAAGGGCTTTCACTCTTCCTCCGGGGTAAGCCACATGGCTTCACCACCTCCTGAGACTGGACCTCTTAGGGCATGGCTACACTTGCAAATATAGAGCGCTTAGAGTTAAACCAGCCTTCGTAGAGCACAGTAGGGAAAGCGCTGCAGTCTGTCCACACTGACAGCTGCAAGCACACTGGCGTGTCCACATTTGTGGCACTTGCAGCGGCATTGGGAGCAGCGCATTGTGGGCAGCTATCCCACAGAGCGCCTCTTCCCATTCTGGCGCTGTGGCTTGTGGGAAGGGGGCAGGGAGTGCAGGGCATTCTGGGTCCTGTCCCAACGCCCGTGATGCATCGGTTCGCATCCCAGTAATCCCTCTGCTTCCATCCACAATTGGTGCAATCTTTCAAAATTTTTTTGTACTGCGCGTACTGTCTTTCCTTTTGGTCTCTGAGAATGGAGCCCGAACTGCTGAGGAATATGCTGACGAGTCTCGCCAGCACATCACGTTTGGCAGTCGAGTTATTCCTTAAGATCCAAAGTGACAGCGAGGACTCCAAGTAACGCATACTATATGAGATTGCTTGTGGCATTCACGGAAATGCTCACAACCATGGAACGGCACTTTTGGGCTCAGGAAACAAACACTAAGTGGTGGGATCACATCGTCATGCAAGTCTGGGATGACGAGCAGTGGCTGCAGAACTTTTGCATGAGAAAAGCCACTTTCATGGGATTGTGTGAGGGGCTCGCCCCCACCCTGCGGCACAAGGACATGAGATTGAAAGCTGCCCTGACAGTGGAGAAGCAGGTAACTATTGAAATCTGGAAACTCCAGACAGCTACCAATCGGTCACTAACCAGTTTGGAGTTGGGAAGTCGACCATTGCAATCGTATTGAGGCAAGTTTGCAAGGCCATTAATCGCATCCTACTCAGAAGAGCCGTGACTCTGGGTAACATGAATCATAGAATATCAGGGTTGGAAGGGACCTCAGGAGGTCATCTAGTTCAACCCCCTGCTCAAAGCAGGACCAATCTCCAGAAGGATTTTTACCTCAGATCCCTAACTGGCCCCCTCAAGGATTGAACTCACAACCCTGGGTTTAGCAGGCCACTACTCAAACCACTGAGCTATCCCTCCCCCCCTTTGTGGCTGGCTTTGCACAAATGGGTTTCCCTAACTGCAGAGGGGCAATAGATGGGACGCATATTCCAATTCTCGCACCAGCCCACCTAGCCTCCGAGTACGTTAATCAAAAGGGCTATTTCTCTATGGTTCTCCAGGTGCTTCTGGATCACCGTGGGCGTTTCATTGACATTAACTGGCTGGCCCAGAAAGGTGCACGACGCACGCATCTTTTGGAACACTGGCCTGTTTGGGAAGCTGCAAGCCGGGACTTTTTTCCCAGACCAGAAGTTCACCGTAGGGGAAGTCGAAATGCCCATTGTGATAGTTGGAGACCCGGCTTACCCTTTAATGCCATGGCTCATGAAACCCTACACAGGGAGCCTTGACAGCAGCAAGGAGCGGTTCAACAACAGACTGAGTTGGTGCAGAATGACTGTGGAGTGTACTTTTGGCCATTTAAAGGGCCGCTGGCGCTCTCTGTATGGGAAGCTGGACCTGGCCGATAACAGCATCCCCATGGTTATATCTGCGTGCTGTACCCTCCATAACATTTGTGAAGGGAAGGGTGAAAGATTCACTCAGGCATGGAACTCGGAGGTTCAACACCTGGAGGCTGAATTTGAACAGCCAGAGAGCAGGGCTATTAGAGGGGCCCAGGGCGGGGGTGCAAGGATTAGGGATGCCTTGAGGGAGCAATTTGAGGCTGAAAGCCATCAGTAATGTTTGGTGCCCTGCATGGGAGTGAAGTTTAGTGGTTCCAATGTGAGTAAAAAGCAACAGAGGGTCCTGTGGCACCTTTGAGACTAACAGAAGTACTGTAGTAGTAATCTGTGAGTAGTAATCTGTGTTTGCTACATATGATAAACTGACTTGCAGTGCCTGTTGCTTTCATGGACTAAGGTATCTTTTATGTTATGCAATAATAAAGAATGTTTTCAAAGCAAAAAAATCCATTTATTGAAAAGAAAATGCATTTATTGAAAAGAAACACAACTGCTTGGGAAACAGAAAGGGCAAGGGGGTGGGGTAGGGAATGGTACAATCACAGATTTGCGTATGTCCTGTTATCATACTCAGCCTTCCTGTTTGGAGTGCTGTGCAATGAGTGCTGCACTTCAGGCTGGCTATACTGCATGGTGATGGGGGTTGAGTGCAGTGGGTAAGGGTCGTAGTTTTCAGGACTGGGTGGTGAAGCTACAGGTGGCAGCGGGTGGCGATAAGAACCTGGATGTTGGGGAAAATGGGTTGGAGGTGACATGGGGGCACAAGGAAAAGAGTTTTGGGACAAGGGCTGCAGGGGGGTGTGGCGCGATAGTGCTCCGCCTGCATGGCTACGAGCGCCTGGATCGAGTCCGTTTGGCACTCCATGATGCTTATCAGCCGCTCCATGCTCTGTGCTTTGGTGCCAGCGATCCACATTCTGCTGGCGGACCCTCTTTTCACTCTCCCGCCACTCCTGCACTTTTTGATTTTCATTAAGGTACTGTTGATGACTTCGTGCAGCATGTCCTCTTTGCTTCTACGTGGCCTCTTCCTGATTCTTTGCAGCCTCTTGGCCAGTGATAACATGGACGGCTGAGATCTCAAGGTTGCATCTGTAAAGGCAAAATTCAACACTTAACAGAGGCAGCATTGTTATAGATTCGTAGATTCATAGATTCTAGGGCTGGAAGGGACCTTGAGAGGTCATCGAGTCCAGTCCCCTGCCCTCATGACAGGACCAAATACTGTCTAGACCATCCCAGATAGACATTTATCTAACTTACTTTTAAATATCTCCAGAGATGGAGATTCCACAACCTCCCTAGGCAGTTTATTCCAGTGTTTAACCACCCTGACAGTTAGGAACTTTTTCCTAATGTCCAACCTAAACCTCCTTTGGTGCAGTTTAAGCCCATTGCTTCTTGTTCTATCCTTAGAGGCTAAGGTGAACAAGTTTTCTCCCTCCTCCTTATGACACCCTTTTAGATACCTGAAAACTGCTATCATGTCCCTTCTCAGTCTTCTCTTTTCCAAACTAAACAAACTCAGTTCTTTCAGCCTTCCTTCATAGGTCATGTTCTCAAGACCTTTAATCATTCTTGTTGCTCTTCTCTGGCCCCTCTCCAGTTTCTCCACATCTTTCTTGAAATGCGGTGCCCAGAACTGGACACAATACTCCAGTTGAGACCTAACCAGCGCAGAGAAGAGCAGAAGAATGACTTCTCGTGTCTTGCTCACAACACTCCTGTTAATGCATCCCAGAATCATGTTTGCTTTTTTTTGCAACAGCATCACACTGTTGACTCATATTTAGCTTGTGGTCCACTATAACCCCTAGATCCCTTTCTGCCATACGCCTTCCTAGACAGTCTCTTCCCATTCTGTATGTGTGAAACTGATTGTTCCTTCCTAAGTGGAGCACTTTGCATTTGTCTTTGTTAAACTTCATCCTGTTTACCTCAGACCATTTCTCCAATTTGTCTAGATCATTTTGAATTATGACCCTATCCTCCAAGCAGTTGCAATCCCTCCCAGTTTGGTATAATCTGCAAACTTAATAAGCGTACTTTCTATGCCAATATCTAAATCGTAGATGAAGATATTGAACAGAGCCAGTCCCAAAACAGACCCCTGCGGAACCCCACTTGTTATACCTTTCCAGCAGTATTGGGAACCATTAGTAACTACTCTCTGAGTACGGTTATCCAGCCAGTTATGCACCCACCTTATAGTAGCCCCATCTAAGTTGTATTTGCCTAGTTTATTGATAAGAATATCATGCGAGACCGTATCAAATGCCTTACTAAAGTCTAGGTATACCACATCCACCGCTTCTCCCTTATCCACAAGACTCATTATCCTATCAAAGAAAGCTATCAGATTGGTTTGACATGATTTGTTCTTTACAAATCCATGCTGGCTATTCCCTATCACCTTACCACCTTCCAAGTGTTTGCAGATGATTTCCTTAATTACTTGCTCCATTATCTTCTCTGGCACAGAAGTTAAACTAACTGGTCTGTAATTTCCTGGGTCATTTTTATTTCCCTTTTTATAGATGGGCACTATATTTGCCCTTTTCCAGTCTTCTGGAATCTCTCCCGTCTCCCATGATTTTCCAAAGATAATAGCTAGAGGCTCAGATACCTCCTCTATTAGCTCCTTGAGTATTCTAGGATGCATTTCATCAGGCCCTGGTGACTTGCAGGCATCTAACTTTTCTAAGTGATTTTTAACTTGTTCTTTTTTTATTTTATCTTCTAAACCTACCCCCTTCCCATTAGCATTCACTGAGGGTACGTCTTCACTACCCGCTGTATCGGCGGGTAGCAATCGATTTATCTGGGATTGATATATCGCGTCTCGTTAAGACACGATATGTCGATCCCCGAACGCGCTCACCATCGACTCCGGAACTCCACCAGAGCGAGCGGCGGTAGTGCAGTCGACGGGAGAGCCGCGGCTGTCGATCCCGCGCCGTGTGGACCCCAGGTAATTCAATCTTAGATACTTCTACACGTATCTTAGATCGATCCCACCCCCGCCCCCAGTGTAGACCAGCCCTTAGTTAGTCATTCCTTCAGACTTCTTGGTGAAGACTGAAACAAAGAAGTCATTAAGCATCTCTGCCATTTCCAAGTTTCCTGTTACTGTATCTCCCTCCTCACTGAGCAGTGGACCTACCCTGTCCTTGGTCTTCCTCTTGCTTCTAATGTATTGATAAAAAGTCTTCGTTTCCCTTTATTCCTGTAGCCAGTTTGAGCTCATTTTGTGCCTCTGCCTTTTAATCTTGCCCCTGTGTTGTTTGCCTATATTCATCCTTTGTAATCTGTCCTAGTTTCCATTTTTTATATGACTCCTTTTTATTTTTTAGATCATGCAAGATCTCGTGGTTAAGCTCTCCTTGCTCCCCTTCCAGGGGCCAAAGGGCTGTTGCACTTCTTGTGGAGCATCCGTCACACACCACCCAGGTGGCTTGGGAGTGCCGGCGGCCTCCTGTACTGGCTGCTGTGGCTTTGAATGGGTGAGTGAGGGTTGCGGGGGAGCCCAAAACCCTTACCACACTCGTGTAATGGTCTCACTGTTTACGGGTCTCTCAGACCCAGAACGGTTCTTAGCTGCTGGGGGTTGGGATTGAAGGGACAGATGCTGCTGGGTGCAGGGCTCTCATCAGATGGTGCTCAGTACCTGTTCTCCTTGCCAGGTTAGCTGGCTGGGTATTGCCCCTGCTCCCGGGAAAGTAGCCCCTTTCCCATTGCTCTGTGATGAGGACACTTCACCCCTAGCTAGAATAAAGCAGTTCCCTGGGCAAGCATTCCTCTGGGGTAAGGTTACCAGATAGCAACTGTGAAAAAACGGGATGGGAATGGGAGGTAATAGGCGCCTATATAAGAAAAAGTCCCCAAAAATGGGACTGTCCCTTTAAAAACAGGACATCTGGTCACCCTACCCTGAGGCTAACTTCCCCTCTGGAGCTGCCGGCATGGGAGGAGGGAGTGGCCCTTGTGTCACAGCAGTCCCCCTCACCCCTCCCTGCTGACAGCAAGCAGAGATCTTCAGAGACATCCTTGTCCCTCCACAGCCTGTTAGCTCTCAGCCTTGTCTGAGTGGGGGGAGTGCTTAACAGCTTCACACCCCACTCTGGCTAGTCAGGGCTGATGAGGGTGTCTTGGCTGATCAAGCTGGTTTAAGATCCTAAACCAAAGAATCGCCTGCCACAGACACTGGGATGCCTTCCCCTTCCACAGATGGGACCTAGGAGGCCACTGACCCAAGGGGGGCCAGGCCAGTTCCTCTTCATCTCTGCTCTCATGCCAGCCCTGGATGCTCCAAAAGCCTCAGTATCTGTGCAGCCACCAGAGCCAGGACAGGCCGCCCTGTGTTTCCCGAGAGGAGTGGGAAGGGCCAAGCTGTTGCTACACCCCCAGTGACAGGGTGAATCTTGGTTACTATAGCAACACTGGTGCATCTGAGCATGCTAAAGCCAGTGACTAATAACCACATCCCTTGCAGCCTCTGGCCAGCTGGACTTCAGATAGGTCTTTGCCTATTGTGGGAGCAGCTAGGGACCCCAAATTCCGTCCCCAGACAGCCCCGTCCAAGGGCATCGACTGTGGACAGCATTGGTTTCTATCTAAAACCATGTACGTCTACTACTGGAACTAAAGAGCCAGGTCTGTGAGCTCAGAGGCAGTGATGGACTTACAGACCTGTCTATAGGCTCTAAAGGGGGCAGAGCCACACCATTAGCACTGTTCCGCACATGTCCAGTCCTTGCTGTTAACATTACTCCACCCCACCATGTCAACATCTCCTCCTCTTCCCACCCTCTAGCACCTTGTGGAAGTTCAAACTCCTACATGTTCCCCACTGCATACCTGAGGCTTGGGTGCCTCGCATCCTCCCCTGACCTCCCTCTGCCTGGCTGCCATACTTCTTTCTACCTGGCTTCCCCAGGCATCTACTCACTTCCCAGTTTGAAAATGCTACATCACACACACACATACCATGTGAAGTTCAGGTGCTAATACAATTCACGTGACCATTGTGACAGTACCTGTCGCTTTGTCCCTGCCTCTTCGGGCATTAACTGTCGCTTCACACGTTGGCCTTATCTAGAATATTAACTCTTCTGGGCAAAAGCTCCATTGCTGTAAAACACCCTACCTAATCCTGGCACGGCACCTACCAAATGGTGACTCCCAGTGAACTTGGAGATATTCCAGTCCCCATATAGCCTATGGTCCTGCTCCCTTTCTGCACTGAGTTTGGTATGACCCTGGATGGCGAGACTGGCAACGGCTCTGTATACCATATACACCTCACACCAGCTGAGGACCCCTCATTTCCAGACTTAAGTGCTGTCACCTGCCTTCCAGTGACAGCGCAGTGCACTCCAGACAGCCAGTTCTCCCTCGCAGTCTCTCAGGCTGTGACTCTGCCACCCCGATCCTGGACTCAGTGCGTCTGGCCAATGGGCACGGTGCTGGCTGTGTTCCTGTGGCGCAGAACAACACCTTTGTCCTGTTCTGATTCCCACTCTCTGCCTGTGGCACCAGGTGGGATTGATCCTAGATTCCAAGGTCAGGAGGCACCACGGTGATCATCTAGTCCAACTTGTCTAACACAGCCCAGAGTCATTGGATTATGTTAGATTAGATTAAGAGCCTGGGGGTAATTACACTTTATCTTCCTCTTTTGCCCTCTGCAGGGTCTTTGTATGTGTGTGTGACATTAGGAATGTCTTCACTGGGCTCATAGAAATTAGAGTTGGAAAGGTGTTATCTGTTATCTTGTTCAGTGAAGGATTTTCCTCAGTCTATTCAGGGAGATTTTTCCAGTTCACTCTTAAATGATTCAGGAGCGGGGGTTTCACCATTGTACTTTGAGATAAGTCCACATTCTGATAAATGTCCTTGAGACTCAGACTGTTTAGGTATTCAGTCTAAAGTTTGCTTTGTGACTACCTTCAACTCATGGAAATGCAGGAGAATATGGAGAACCCAGCTTTTACTCTGTCCTTTCTTGTGCAGATCTCCATTGACTTGAGAGTCTTGCCTGTTGGGGACCTAAAGATTAGTAACACTACTACTATTTCATTGCTATGAAATGTGTATTAGCACAGTCTCAATCCCTTCCCAAGGAGCTCAGCCTGCACAAGACAGGATCCAGGAACAGTTCCACAGAGGGGATGGTTCTGGGACACTCTGTGAAGGAGGTGAGTTAGAGGGAGGGATCAGAAGAGGGAGGGCATTTGCCAGATTATCACAGGGAGAGTGTTGCAGGCATAGAGAACAGTGTGACAGGAGGCACAATGCCCAGAGCAGGAGGAGACATGAGCTGGGAGGAGTGTAGCTTATTTAATATACCTCTCAAACACCTTGGCTGAAAACAAAGCTGTCTCCAGGAGGTGAGGTGAGAGTAATTTAGATTGGTTGCTCCTTAAGAGGAATGTACATTGTCTCCATTAGCTCTGTAATTAAGCCCTTTAGGATTAAAGACTGTAAATAACTGGATGTGGCCTTAATTCCGCTGCAGACTGGAGGGGAAGGTTTGCTTAATATCCTTTTACATATAGCAGGGGTGTCCATTTAACATGCCAGCATATCATGGCTGAGATCTCTGAGCCTCCTCATTGGTGCCTGGACACTAGATCAAAAAGAGCCAGTTAAATCCCCAATTGGATGGCTTGTGTCCTATAGACTGTCCTCGAGGCTCTCAGGACATGCAGGAACCAGATGAGCTAGAAGGGGGCCTCTCCTGGGCTCAAGCTGATTTGCTGTGCTAGAACTGTCTCAGCTGGAGGTCATTCCCCGGGTGTCTTCCAGACAGAGCAGTCATCATTTTGGCCCGTTATTAATTTGCTCATACTCTATAACTATGCCTGTATTCCAGTATAGTGTCAGGTTAAAAAACGGCATTGTACCCATTACATTAACAAATGTATCAGTTTCCTGTGCTCTGTCCATCCCTGCAGGACAAAGTTGTCCCTACAGAGGTGTCCCAATCGTTTGTCGTCTAAATCTGTACTTTCTAGATGGAACAAAAGCTCATATTGCTTTAAAATGTTTCTGGGGGAAGACTGCCAAGCCAAATGGCTCAACCTTAACATTGCACATTGCATGACAGTTAACTTTTGATGTTAATATTCATTAATAGTTTTCACCCACTTTCAGTTCTGTAGTGGCTCTTCCATGTAATGATCACTTCTCTCCACTAGATGACTCTGTGCTAGGTATTTTAACACCAAACTTGTAGTATCCAATTTTAGCCACCACCACCAGCCTAGCCATTGCAACCCTGCTTTATGATGACTTACGTTGTTAAGGACACAGAATATCAGCTGATTTGATTTGGGTCCAGATCTCACACGGTGCTTAGCTGTTCTTGTGATGGGGCTGCAGGCCTTCTGGTCCCGCTGCAGGACTTGCGGGGACTTGGGGGCAGGAGATGCTCAGTAGCTGTCAGGACCAGCCCTCGGTTTGTAAACCCTGATTTGCATTGGTACAACCGGTGGTTCTAACCCTCTTCCCTCATGACCTCTCCTTAAAGCCTCAGGGCCTACGCTTGCTCCTACTGTCATCTGTGGGAGCAGGATTGAGCCTGTGCTCAGGGACTTTCTCTCCTTCCTCCATTCCTACTTCTCATTTGCCTTAACTGTAACCTTGGCATCTCCTCCAGTGTTTTCTATGCCTGCAAACTCCCTGTCAACGCTGCTGCAGCATTTCTCGTGCACACCCCTGGCATGCCTCCACCTCTGCTGCCATCCTCCGCACTGGCGTTCTCTCCTCTCACTGGGACTACTGCAGGCTGCAGCCCCGTTCACCACTGCTCTCCAAATGGGGCAGGCACCTGGAGGGCCTCAGCCTATGTCGGGGATTAGGGGTCATAGAAGAATAATGGGGATGTTTGCCATGGGGAGCTGCATCAACAAACACAAGCAAGTGCCAACCCACTGCTGACAAAACTTCCATTGACTTCTCTGGGAATTCTGCCTGCCTACAGTTTGACCAGCAGCAGCATCTAGACCAGATGCAAACAAATATGGTTAAGTTTTATGTACAGAATGTACACAGCACCTAAGAGGAGACACAGAATACATGAGCCCCATGCCAGCGCCTGTGCAAAACAGCCCTTTCTACCATGTAAAATGGGAATACAGAAAGATCCAAATCTCATGGAGTAGTGTAGCTAACAGTAAAATTGGATGAATGCTTAGAGTGTGCATGCCCCACAAATTGTGTTCAGTAGCCTGTCTGGTTTGGATCTTGACAAATAGATATTAAAAAGAAAAAGCTATACAAGCCCTTTAAGCTGCTAAAAGGTGCATAACTCATTGGAACCAGGGAAAACACCTTCTGAATAACAGATTTAAGAGACAGCCTGAAGAAACTATCACCTCTATGGCTTGGGGAACTCCAGGAGTGTTTGACACAAATATGGGGATGCATTTATAGATACAATCTAAGCACCACTTACCCATCTTGTGGTGAGAGAAATGGAGCAGCCATCAGGAGCAGCATGCATGCCCACAGTATATTCTGTCCAAGTTCTGACTCGTGAACTGTAATACCCTTTTCAGTGCCATATTTTATTAGTTAAGTAAAAATCAATACAAATGCGTTTTTAAAAGCCCACCTAAACTAACATGTCAGCTAGAAAGAGGACTCCTGCTATGTGATCACTTGCTTGGCAAAGGACCAAGACTGGGTTTCTGTGCCCAGCATGAATGGACTCTGGGTGCAAGCCCCTGGCAGGAAAAGAACCAGAAGTTGAATGGAAGAAGAATAAAAACCAGCTGAAACTGACTGGCTTCAGGCACTGAGTTTAATTTCAATTTTCCTGAAGTGCTAGAGCAGCCAGTGGCACGTCTCTCCCAGAAGAGGGAGCCTTTGCCTTCTCACACCGCTAGAACCAACCAAAACAGACTATTTGTTTTGGAGATTCAGCCACGTGCACACAGCTCCTGGGAGGTGCTGAGTTGAGTAGTGTCAACTCCTGGTAGCTGAGGGCACTTAGCTCCTTGCAAGATTGAGCTTTTAGTAACTGCCAAAAGCAAGTGAAATCTCTAAAGAAGATATTTGTGGTGCTGGTTTTATTACACCAGTCAAGTGCAGCTTGTGTGAGAAAGTGGCTCTTCTCATGGGAATGATTGCTAACTGAGTGCTGAAGCCACCAAAAACCGCAGAGTGCAGGTTCCATTCCACCATGCTGCAGAGCCAAAACACGGACAAAGGCTGGCCCATACCAATACAAAAACCCTTCCTCTGGAGCCATAATCCTTGCACAAGTGTAAACTTCCTTCCTCTTGATGAGCACAGTTCAGGGCTCCACTGCACCTGTGTATATAGATTGTCCTGCTCCCAGCTATACACACACACACACACATATCTGCACATATCAAGAGCTCATTCACATCTATGTGAGTGGAACTAGGGTCCCACTTCATCCATATGCACTTCTGTGATTTGCAAATACTCCAGAAACAATTTCCTGGTCTGGTGAGACCTTATTCTGTGGCTATGAGACAGCGTTTGTGAGAGCCTTTGTTCCATACCAAAGGGACACTTAACATTGAAATAATACCCTCTTCTCCGGCATAGAAGCTCCTTTAAATATTTTGAGGCATTTTGATTTAGCAAATATTTGTGTTCCAGCAGAGTCAGGTGCACGTTCTTTCTGCCCTTCACTGGGAGGAAGTCCTTGTCACTGCAGAGGTCATAGTGGTGGCTTTTTAATGGGGATCCCAACCCAGAATTACAGCTCCTGGATGTAATGTTTTTAACCTGTCAAGAACTATCTTTTTTGTTTTTTTTTCCTTTTGCAGTTTATTTTTATTAACAAGATGCAAAATATGCCCAGAAGGAGACTCAGGAAGAAATAAAATGTGCAGTCACTCCACAAAAAAGTGCGTCAGGAGCCTGGCTAGGAGCCCAAGGCCAGTGAGTTGTCAGTCCTAGATGGCAATTGCAGTTGATGGAAATCTGGTGAGAGTCGGAAGCCTTAGTGCCTTAGAGTTAGGACAACTAGGTGACCATCTCTGGCTATTTGTGTCTGAGCAAGGACACTGAGTGCTAAGCCCTCCTCTGTCACTGCCTTGCTCTGTGGCCTTGGGCAGGTTCCTGCACTTCTCTCTGCCTCACTAACTACCCTCCTCCCATGGGTGTTGTGGGGATTAACAGTGAATGTTTGTGAAGCACTATATTATCATTACTTAGGCACATTAAAGTCAACGAAATGTACCTTTCCCTGTCTGCTTGACTAGTACCTGTCACATAGGTGAATAACTGAACCCCTGATAAACTGGAAAGGCTAGTTCACAGAGAACTGTAATCCCAGCTACCTTTTTGCTGCATTTGTTGGCTTAGCCTCTGTTTGTAAACAGTCGCAGGGCCTGTCTCTCAGATTGTTCTCTGGAGCCAAATATTCATTTGATGTTTAACAGGATGTGTGTGTTAATTAATTAATTTATTTTACTCAGGGTAGGAAATTGCTGCCAATGTTCTTTGAAGAGTCATGCACACTGTGTCTCTCCTCGCATAAACACTCAGGCAGCTTTGGTTAACGTGTTTATTTTTTTTAACAATGCATAAATGTTAATCTGGCTGTCTCACAGAGGAAGGGCTATGCCAGCTCCTTTAGACATGACCTTGACATTTTAAAACCAAGTCAGTGTTTATACAGAGGAGATGCAGTTCTGGATCATGGGGATTCAGAGGAAACGAAAACCAAGATCTTCCATTAATGGATCTTTAGAATTTAGGGCTGGTGAAAGGTGCTGGCTGGATAGCCTTGGAGAGTGATGGCCTATTGGCCTCTATATTTATTCATCTGCAGATAGTGCATGGGCAGTGGTAGTGCCAATTTTCCACACGTGCTCCACTGCCTGTTGTATCTTGGCCCTGATCTGGAGGGACCACTTTTGCCGAGTCCTTTGCTGTCTGTTGAAGCTGCCAGCAGAGGCCCACTAGCTGTGGCAGTGGTGTTTGATGTGGGAGTGGACTGATATTATGAAATGCATTTCACAGCACAATGAACAGTAGGTTGTCATGGCCTTTCAGCCACGTTTGAATCACTGTCCCAGAGGAAGAAGACTCCATATTTATAGCTGTTGAAGGATTATTCCATTTAGTGTGTTATATTGGCCTCCTCTGAACACTCCAGTTAAGGTTTAGGAAGGGGTTTCTGTTCAAAACCCATGTTTCAGTTAATAACTTTGGCAAAAATAATCCTTTTTTCTCTGAAACATCTCAAGCTTGATGAAATTCCATTAAGCTAGTTTAGAGTTGGAAGACAGTAAAAACCTATGACTTTTTTCATGTATTATTTAAAAAAAAAAAATCTTAAATAACTCAATTGTAGTTTAAAATCCCATAGTGGGTATGAGGAATTGGAAATGAATGCAGTTAATATTTATTCATGTCTGTTTTATACCTGCAAAGCTGTTCATAGCATTTTATAAAACAGATTAAGATGGAGTCTCTGCCCTGAGGAGATAGTAAGCTAAGGCCCTGCTCCTGTAGTGAGCTCTAGGTGGGCAGATCCTGAGCCCCCAGGGATCTCCACTGACTATCCTGGGGCTCGGCACAAACTCATGAGTCTGCCTGCCCAGAACTCACTGCAGGATTGGGGCTCCAGGGCCCTATCCTGCAAGGCGCAGAAGCTCAGATCCTCAAATGATATGTAGGTGCCTAATTTCCATTGAAATAGGCGTCCGCATATCTTGAAGGGTCTGAGCCAGAATGCCTTCAACAGCTGCCTAAGCCAGCAGGAGCTGAGGTCACTGAGCACCTCCCGGAAAGCATTGATCTTGGCACCAGCTTGTACCATAAGTGAACGACAATATGAGGAAGGGTCAGAGATGGGTTGAGTGAGAGATCTATGGAGCAATATATCTTTAAATGTGGGGTTGAATCCAGACCATAGTGACCCAAACCATATGTTGGTTGCTCAGTGGCCTAAGTGAAATTAGACTATTTCTCCATGGTTAGATGTCCACATTACAAAACTCACCACATCTGGCACTAAGTGGAACCCTTTTTATCAATATCTGTTCTTCAGATGATAGAGTGAGCACACGCTGTTAATCATTGACATAACAGCCAATGCATTGGCTTAATCTTGGTACAACAAACAACACGAATCTCAAAATAGCCACTGAACGTTCCATCATGATGGCCGTTTTAAGATGAGTGTTCAGAACATTTCATGCCAGTATTTCATCACCACTGTACCCTTCAGGATCAGATCCAGGTCCAGATTTTAGGGCCTTCCACTCCAGAAACACGGACCCTTTCCACTTGACCTACATAGTAGGAGTATCTGCCTCACACTTGCCCAGCCACGGGATGAGACAGCACCAATCTGAGACTATGTCCAGTTGAGGGTAATTTTAACACCCACCCCCACAAACTGCAGTGTTATCAGATGAATCATGATTGGTGTTTGCAAGTGTGAGATTGTCTTCATTTTAGATTCATGTGAATGGTGGGCAATGTTTCCTGCTGCTGACTTGATCAACAATTGATACTGACCGTGTTTGTGGATGAGAGGACAGAGGAAGGAGGACTGGAAGCTTGATATCTTTCTAAGTGCAATACTTGAATCCCCACCCTAGAGCAAGGAACTTCCACTTGGGATAAGCACTGCTGTAGTCCAGCTGTACTATGCCTCCTTGGTGTTTTATATAGCTGCTGTTTAAAGTTACCATATAATAAAAGCATCAATGTACTATGGGATCAATCAGTTAGGGGAGTAGCCAGTGGAGTCTGCAGCTTAGGATGCAGGGAGAGAGTAGCGGTCCCTTCCTTAGCAAGGCTGAAAGCTTGAGAAAGGGTGCCACAAAGGCTACTCCTGCTGACAGTTAATGTAGCCTCTCCTGTATCATAGAATATTAGGGCTGGAAGAGACCTCAGGAGGTCATCTAGTCCAATCCCCTGCTCAAAGCAGGACCAACACCGACTAAATCATCCCAGCCAGGGCATTGTCAAGCCAGGCCTTAAAAACCTCTAAGGATGGAGATTCCACCACCTCCCTAGGTAACCCATTCCAGTGCTTCACCACCCTCCTAGTGAAATAGTGTTTCCTAATATCCAACCTAGACCTCCCCCACTACAACTTGAGACCATTGCTCCTTTTTCTGTAGCTCTGTCATGTACCAGTGTGGGAGCCAGATATGGCTGACTCATACCATGGAAGGGCTAGATTCCTCCCAGGATAAGAAACATGTAATGAGATTGTCAGGGAGACTCTCACAGCTTTACCAGTGCCAGCCATGCTTGTGTTAGGAATCGAGAACAGACTTTCCATCTGCTCCAAATGCCCATAAACGACTATGCCTCTGGCAGGGGTGCCACTTCAGATGGGGGGGGGGGCAACTTTAACCATGATTCCAAGGCTACTTAGGCACTTGTAAACTCTAGTTTTCTGGCAGATAACTTAGCAACTGTATCTAATTCCTATCTAAAAGAAAGAAAATTAAATAAATATTAGACCCACTCAGCTCTAATACTAACATGTTTTGACATCTTGTGGCAAGTCACTTAAGGGACACTGGTTGGATTTAAAATTGTAATGTATATTCTTACTTTTTTACTAACTCTGTCAGGACTCCTGGATTCAATCTCAGCTCTGGGAGGGGAGTGGGGCTCTGTGGGTTAGAGTGGGGTTCTATTAAAGAACATCAGAATGGCCATACTGCGTGAAACCAATGGTCCATTTACTCCAGTATCCTGTCTTTCAAAAGTGGCCAATGCCAGGTGCTTCAGAGGGAATGAACAGAACAGGCGATTATCAAATGATCGATCCCCGGTCGGTCACTCCCAGCTTCTGGCAAACATATGCTAGGTACACCATCTCTGCCCATCCTGGCTAATGACCACTGATGGACCTATCCTCCATGAAGTCATTTAGTTCTTATTGGAACCCTGTTATAGTTTTGGCCTTCACAACTTCCCCTGGCAAAGAGTTCCACAGGTTGACTGTGAAGAAATACTTTCTTTTGTTTGTTTTAAATCTGATGCCTATTAATTTCATTCAGTGACCCCTAGTTCTTGTATTATGAGAAGGAGTAAATAACATTTCCTTTCATTTTTTCCACAACAGTCATGATTTTATACACCTCTGTCATATCCCCCTTAGTCATCTCTTTTCCAAGCTGAAAAGTCCCAGTCTTTTTAATCTCTCATAGAATCATAGAATCATAGAATCATAGAATATCAGAGTTGGAAGGGACCTCAAGAGGTCATCTAGTCCAACCCCCTGCTCAAAGCAGGACCAATTCCCAGCTAAATCATCCCAGCCAGGGCTTTGTCAAGCCGGGCCTTAAAAACCTCCAAGGAAGGAGACTCCACCACCTCCCTAGGTAATGCATTCCAGTGTTTCACCACCCTCCTAGTGAAATAGTTTTTCCTGATATCCAACCTGGACCTCCCCCACTGCAACTTGAGACCATTGCTCCTTGTTCTGTCATCTGCCACCACTGAGA
The DNA here is from genome assembly GCF_027887155.1 of Malaclemys terrapin pileata. Taxonomy (NCBI): domain Eukaryota; kingdom Metazoa; phylum Chordata; order Testudines; family Emydidae; genus Malaclemys; species Malaclemys terrapin. The sequence continues at coordinate 55,982,537 of NC_071511.1, read as the reverse complement.
ACAGCCGAGCTCCATCCTCTTTGGAACCCCCCTTCAGGTAGTTGAAGGCTGCTATCAAATCCCCCCTCATTCTTCTCTTCTGGAGACTAAACAATCCCAGTTCTCTCAGCCTCTCCTCATAAGTCATGTGCTCCAGACCCCTAATCATTTTTGTTGCCCTCCGCTGGACTCTTTCCAATTTTTCCACATCCTTCTTGTAGTGTGGGGACCAAAACTGGTCACAGTATTCCAGATGAGGCCTCACCAATGTCGAATAAAGGGGAACGATCACGTTCCTCGATCTGCTGGCAATGCCCCTACTTATACAGCCCAAAATGCCGTTAGCCTTCTTGGCAACAAGAGCACACTGTTGACTCATATCCAGCTTCTCGTCCACTGTGACCCCTAGGTCCTTTTCAGCAGAACTGCTACCTAGCCATTCGGTCCCTAGTCTGTAGCAGTGCATGGGATTCTTCCGTCCTAAGTGCAGGACTCTGCACTTGTCCTTGTTGAACCTCATCAGGTTTTTTTCTGCCCAATCCTCTAATTTGTCTAGGTCCCTCTGTATCCGATCCCTACCCTCTAGTGTATCTACCACGCCTCCTAGTTTAGTGTCATCTGCAAACTTGCTGAGAGTGCAGTCCACACCATCCTCCAGATCATTAATAAAGATATTAAACAAAACCGGCCCCAGGACCGACCCTTGGGGCACTCCACTTGAAACCAGCTGCCAACTAGACATGGAGCCATTGATCACTACCCGTTGAGCCCGACGATCTAGCCAGCTTTCTATCCACCTTACAGTCCATTCATCCAGCCCATACTTCTTTAACTTGGTGGCAAGAATACTGTGGGAAACAGTATCAAAAGCTTTGCTAAAGTCAAGAAATAAGACATCCACTGCTTTCCCCTCATCCACAGAGCCAGTTATCTCATCATAGAAGGCAATTAGGTTAGTCAGGCACGACTTCCCCTTCGTGAATCCATGCTGACTGTTCCTGATCACTTTCCTGTCCTCTAAATGTTTCATAATTGATTCCTTGAGGACCTGCTCCATGATTTTTCCAGGGACTGAGGTGAGGCTGACTCTCCTCATATGGAAGCTCTTCCATATCCCTAAGCATTTCTGTTGCCCTTTTCTGAACCTTTACCAAATCCAATATATCTTTTTTGAGATGGGATGACCACATCTGCATGCAGTATTCAATATGTGGGAGTACCAGGGATTTATATAGAGGCAATATGATATTTTCTGTCTTCTTATCCATCCCTTTCCTAATGATTCCCAACATTTTGTTTGCTTTTTTGATTGCCACTGCAGATTGAGCAGATGTTTTCAGAGAACTAGCCACAATGACTCCAAGATCTTTCTTGACGGGTAATAGCTTATTTAGATCCCATCATGTATGTATAGTTGGGATTATGTTTTCCAATGTGCATTACTTTGCATTTATCAACACTGAATTTCATCTGTCATTGTGTTGCCCAGTCACCCAGTTTTGTGAGATCCCTTTGTAACTCTTCACAGTCTCCTGTGGACTTAACTATCGTAAGTAATTTTGCCACCTCACTGTTTACCCCTTTTTCCAAATCATTTATCAATATGTTGACTAGAACTTGTCCCAGAACAGACCCCTAGGGGACACCACTATTTACCCCTCTCTATTCTCACCATTTATTCCTACCCTTTGTTTCCTATCTTTTAACTGGAGTTCCTGACAATGCTTTCAAGATCATCTAACAAACCTTAATTTACTTTAATGACAAGCCTTTAAATGAACTCCCTGCCCCAAAGGCTGTGCTGCTCCCAGCTTCCAAACTCATCACATATCACACTCAAGCTGTGTTGCAGGTAAAAGCTCCATATGGGGCTAGGATGTGCACTGTGAATAGATCTCAGGTATGAAACTTGGGGGGGGCTGCCCCCCCAAAATGGTGCCCCTGGCCTCAGGTCCCTGGATATGTGCTGCCTGAAGTCCCACATAGGAGCACTGCGCAGAGGGTGAATTCAGCAGGCTTGTTGCAGCACAGGGAGCCAAAACTCATTGTGAAGATGGCCATCTCATATGCCAGAATCCAAGCTTCACTTAAGAAATCCAAAGTCTCAAGCCCTTAGAGGTGAGAAAAAAACCAAACTTCTCTTCTACTAAGAGCCCTGTATTCCAGTCCTTGTAAAAAGAGTCCTGCAGTCAGCAGGGCCAGGGGGAGAGCCAGCACCCATGAGCCAGTGGGCAACCCAGCAACTAAACGGAGACTCACAGCAACCAGAGGTGGAAACATTCCCGAGAGTAGCTGTTAGTCCCCTCCCCATTTCTTTGAGCCCCTTCCAGTGCTTTGTAACACCATGGTATAGGCATATAAAACAGGGGATGCTGATCAGACATGCCTGTTTTCCTTCTCCCATAACATGAGAACTAATGAGCACTCAGTGACATTAAAACAGAACACATTTATAGTGTTATTGTATTTTGTATGAACCATATAATTAATGTGCGGCACTCCATGCTATAGGATATTATTGACTTAAATATCTTTAGTAAGAATCAAAAAAGGATTAGACATTGACATGAAACAGAATGGCATCTGCACCGATACAAGATAGGATTAAAATTACAAGTGCTACCAATCCTCATGCTTCAGGGCATATTCTGATTAACAGCTGGGGAGGGGACAGGAGGAAATACCCCTCCATGATACAATATTGCACAAATATGTAGGTGTGTTTTCTGGGTCTCTTGTTTGTTTGATTTTTTCCCCCCCTTCACGTTTATCATCTGGAATAAGTCTCTAATGGAGACAAGGTACTGAATTAGATGGACTGTTGATTGGTATGTTCTAATATGGTTATTCCTATGATTGCCTCTTTCCAGCTCTCCAGAATCTAGTGAGTTTTTCATGTAAAATTTTTAAACTCATCTGTTTAAAGGTTCTTCTGTTTCCTTGGTCGCTTCCTTTTGTGCTTGGGGATGTGTGTTACCCACACCTGTGAGTCACTTATATTTACCCAGGTCAAGACTGTCAGAAGTGAGTAGTGATTTTGGCTGCCTCACTTTTTGGGTATCCAGCCTGAGACACCTTAAAGGAACCTGATTTTTCTGGTGGGTTCTCAGCATTTTCTGAAAGTCAAGTTTGGCATCTGAAATGACTAGTCAATTCTCAAAATCTGCCCTCTATATATTTAGAATCAGTTTTGTGGCTCAGCTGTCATTCCTGGGGAACTGTGCCTGATTAAGACAGCCCTCCACACTCTTCCCCTGCAAAGACAGAAGTAAACTCACTACTTTTCATGCCTCAATAGAAGCTCTTAGCACTCATTTGTAAGATGGCTCAGTATTTTGTATCTCCTCTGTCTGGATTTATTATAATGGTGCCGAGAGAGCCTACCAAGAGCAGGGCCCCACCGTGTTGAGTGTTGTACACCAGGCTCTGCCCCAAAGAATTTGCTTCCTAAATAGACAGACAAAAGGAAGGAGGAGAAACAGAGGCACAGAAAAGTTTGACATGGTCAAACCAGGAGTCTGTAGCAGAGCATGAATAAAACCTCAAGTCCCTCTCCAGCGACTGATACACTAAAACACGTGTATTTTAAATACTTTCACTGGTTTTTACATTTTTTTTTAATTTGTTGCTTATCTCTTTCTTTTTCTTGGCTCCCCCTAATTTTCCCCCATTTGTTTCTCTCGCTCCATCTTCAGCCTTCCCAGTTTCTTTATCATTGTTAATGTCAGCTGTTCATCTCTTACACAGCTTGGCACCACCCTGCTTGGCACATTAGTACCTACTGCCCTTTTCGCTTGTTTAATATTACTAGAACGATTGCTGTGTGCAGCTTCCCTGACAGCTAAATATTGTACTTTCCCATTTTCCACTGTGAGTTGAATTCCCGCCAATTTCCTTTCGCTTGTTTTGTAGCCCTGCACTCTGCTTTCCTAAGGTCCAATGCTTTTATGTTCCTGCTCTTCCCACAGATACTCATCAACATTCCAAACCTAACATTAGGGTCTGGGGGTACCTGGGGCCTGAGCTAAAACCCATTAAAATCAATGGAAAGGCTCTCATTGGTTCCAGTGGGCCTTACATAAGGACCTAGATGATTTACATATTTTTGTTTGATCGTATCTAACTCAGTGCCAGTTATTAAACACAGATTAATCCCTGACTTGGCTGACGGTATAGTATAAGGAAGCAAACCTGTACTATCTTCATGAACATGTCCTCCTTAGAGTTTCCACTATTGTTTTCCTAGTTGGTGGGCCAAATTCTGCCCTCCCAGCTAGTGTAAATCTGGAGTACTACACTACAGGCAATAGATTGTCTCCAGATTTTATATGGGGGTAACTGAGAACAGGTTATGGCCCAGTATCTGGTAGCTGAAATCCCCCATGACCACTGAACAGCCCTTTTCAAAAGCCTCCTTTATCTCTACAAATATTTTCTAGTCTCTACAACATAATTCTGTCCAGGCACCATCCAAGCTTCCCCTTTATTGCAGTGTTATCCTTTACCTCAATGCAAGTAGACTCTGCTGTGTCAGCCAGAACACTCATATTTCTTTCTGTTGACACAATGCTCTCTTATCCATATTGCTTCCCCTCTTCCTGCTTCATTTTGCCTAGATTCCTTCTGAAAATTCTATACCCATAATTTAGTCTCCCACTCGGTACTTGGTTTAATTAAGTCTGTCACTCAATTTATACAGCACTTCTCTCTTAATGCAAGCTTCAAAATCAGGAATCTGGTATCTGCTCCCATAGCCTGGGCAGCGTAGAACACATGTTCAGCTTTCCATTCCACATTTGCTGTCTCCTTTTGTTGTCTCCACGCCTCACTTTTTCTTATAGCATTTTTGGATAGCAAACATCCTCTTTTGTACCCCTCCTCTCGCTATTGTTCCTCACCTAGTTTTGTGGGATCAGCACAGCGCTCAGTCACTGAGTCCCTATTAACTGGATGAGCTTGATCCAAAGCCCATTGAAATCTATGGAAAAGTTCCCATTGACTTCACTGCGGGCCTTGGATCAGGCCCGGTGACTATCTTATAATTAAAAGAAAATTACATTTCCCCTCCCTTGTTTAAAGACAAGATCAGTTGCTTCTGATCCCTGGAGTCTGGTATCTCTTCTTTCCCCTCCAAACTGCCCTTGCTCATTACAGAAGGTTTTCTGGTTTCTAGTATGTCCTTCGCTGTCAATGGTTGTCCCTTTCTTTATGGAACGGTTGCTATGTATAGGGTTTTTAATCTCTGGATATTGCCTGGGAAGTGAAGCTCAGCCTAGTTGCTGGTGCATGTGTCCCAGTGTTGGTCTTAGCAAGTTTGGCAGGCACTTAGCTGACCAGGAGGTGAAAGATGCAGGTTAGCATTCTCTTCGCACTCTCATTGTTACTCTCATCCTTTCCTTCCAGTTCCAAACTCTTCCTTTCGATAGCGAGGGTCAGAGACAGGGTTTAAAATGGACTCTTAATATAGTGCTAGATCATGAGCTGACAATGGATTTTCAACAAAATCTAGATTGGCAGTTCTCTGGGGCAAGGACTGTCTGTAGTCCACGAAAGCTTATGCTCTAATAAATTTGTTAGTCTCTAAGGTGCCACAAGTACTCCTGTTCTTCTTTCTGTGTTTGTTGTTACAGTGCCTAAGACAAAGGGATGCTAATATCTCTCTGGGGTCCTCACATGCTACGGCAATAGAAATAATGACATTCTTTAGAACAACACCATTTTCTAACCTGAAGGGAGAGCTTTCTGGCTTTTTAAAAAACGTTTTCATTCTTTATATTTTATTCCATCTCTCCGCCCCCTTCCCCCCCCCCCTTTTTTTTTGCTCTATACCTCTTGTTCTTTTTCCTCCCTTGGCTATCCTTTCCTCTCTCCCTTTTCTGTCTGTATCCTCCTTCCCCAGGTTCCCATCTCACTTGCCCTCTCTTCCTTGCTTGCTCTATCTCTGAACCCAGGTCAGATCCACCTCTGTTTATTTATTTTGGCTGCATCTGTGACCCAGTACAACCTGGCCCACTTTACGTTCATAAGGTACTAAGAATTAGGAGTCTTTCCACATCTCTGTCTCTTTCCCATCTCTCTACCTTTCCTTCACAGTAAGGAAAAAAGCAAGCAGCCTTACCTTAATGTTGGACCCCTCCATCCCTGCATGCTGCTAACTGTGGTGTTGCCCTTCTCTCCCCAGATCCCACCTGCATTGTTTGGATCTCTTTTGTACATTGTTGGGCTCCCACGCTCAGATTTGCTAGCTTAATACATGGTTTGGGGTATGTTCTTCCCGCTGCTGTATCCATTTGTGGTGGTTTGTACCCCTTTTTCCTAAATCCTCTTTCTTCTTCCTGCAGGACCCCAGGACCAACACACAAGCCCAAATTCTCTCCTCCTGACCATTCATGCAATACAAAGTGGTATGACTGGGCCCTAAGTGTCCACCCTAAAATTTACTTGATATACAGGAGCTACAAAGTGGCATAATCGTCTCCTCTGCTGACTGCCTCCAAATGCCCTGATGCGGGGACAGGCTCGAGTGTGCCTGTACTACACTAATTCACAACTGGCATTACGTCCCATCTAAATTAATACAAGAGACCAGAGCTAGCTGACATAAGTTAAAGCAGCCCCTGAGCTGCTCCAACTTACGTCAAGTTCTAGGTTCAGCATAATTGCACTATGGGAATCAAGTGCTTCTTGCTGGCCCACCTCTTCTGCACTGAGTGTATCTGATGGAATTTGGGCCACAGAAACCTGTTACTAGGTGTGCATCTGCTGTATCCATAGATGCTGGGACTCGGGGTGCTCCTGCACCCCCTGGCTTGAAGTAGTTTCCATCATATACAGGGTCTACCAGAGGTGGATGAATGGGGCCATAACAGCAGCTTCCATTCAGCACTAAAGGGCCTGCTACTAGGCAGTCTCAATGAGGGGCACTGGCTGGTAAGATAATTTGTGGGTCTTTAAATGATTCTGTTTTGTCAGCAGGTTTCCAGCACAGTTAGTGTGGGCACAATAGGAGGTGTGGCATGCTGTTGTTTCCTACTCACCTTTCCATTGTGTTGTTTTTTTGTAAAGTTATTGTTGTATTGTCCTATTTCCGCTGCCTGTTTTCCATATTTGCCCTTGCTCTATTTCTATCATTTATGTGGCCTACGCTTCTGTCATAACTATAAAGGGAAGGGTAACAGCCCTCCTTTGTACAGTACTATAAAATCCCTCCTGGCCAGAGACTCCAAAATCCTTTTACCTGTAAAGGGTTAAGAAGCTCAGGTAACCTGGCTGACATCTGACCCAATGGACCAATAAGGAGACAAGATACTTTCAAATCTTGGTGGGGGGAAGGCTTTTGTTTGTGCTCTTTGTTTTGGGGGGTTGTTCGCTCTTGGGTCTGAGAGAGACCAGACATCAATCCAGGCTCTCCAAAATCTTTCTAAACAAGTCTCTCATATTTCCAACTTGTAAGTAAACAGCCAGGCAAGGTGTGTTCGTTTTTATCTTTGTTTTCTCAACTTGTAAACATACCTTTTTGCTAGAGTGTTTATCTCTGTTTGCTGTAACTTTGAACCTAAGGCTAGAGGGGATTCCTCTGGGCTCTTTAAGTTTGATTACCCTGTAAAGTTATTTTCCATCCTGATTTTACAGAGATGATTTTTACCTTTTTCTTTAATTAAAAGCCTTCTTTTTAAGAACCTGATTGACTTTTCCTTGTTTTTAAGATCCAAGGGGGTTGGATCTTGACCCACCAGGAGTTGGTGGGAGAAAGGAGGGGGATGGTTAATTTCTCCTTGTTTTAAGATCCAAGGGGTTTGGATCTGTATTCACCAGGGAATTGGTGAAGAGTCTCTCAAGGCTACCCAGGGAAGGGAATTAGCATTTGGGAGTGGTGGCAGCAGACCAGATCTAAGCTGGTAGTTAAGCTTGGAAGTTTTCATGCAGGCCCCCACATTTGTACCCTAAAGTTCAAAGTGGGGAAGCAGCCTTGACATGGTGGCAGAGGTGGGATAATTTTAAACCAAAAGCCAGTAAGATTTTTTTTTCTCCTCTCTTGCTGCTTAGAAAGCAGAGCTGAAGGTAGATGCATATCTTATCTCTCCTTGCCTAAAGGCAGAGGTGTTAAGTTTTTTTAACAAGGGTCTTTGTTAAGAGAAGGAGTCAACTAGTGAGCAAACAGCTGGCAAAAAGAATTTACAAGCTGAATTGTTTTTTTTTTTTCTTTCTATCTCTCGGGGATAGCTAGTTAGAAAGTCTCTGTTGCCTGAGCTGAGTGCATCCCAGTTTCAGTCAACTGCAGAGGGGTGTGGCCCAGTACAAGAAAACAGGAAAATGACTACCAAAGAAGTAGCTAACAAACTAGAACTGGTCAGACTAGAAGCAGAAAAAAATGAAAAAAAAACATCAGAGACTGCTTCAATTAAAAAAACCCGAGAAAGAAGCTGCTATGGAGCAGAGAGAAAGAGAAGAGAAGGCCCATGAAAGAGAAGAAAAAGCCAAAAAGGAAGCCCACAAGAGAGCTATGGAGCTGAGAGAAAAAGAGATGAAGCATGAACTGGAATTAGCACGGGCTAGGCTGGATATACCAGCCAATCCTAGCAACCCCTCTCCAGGTACCACTTCCCATCCCAGAAAATTCCCCACCTACAAGGCAGGCGATGATACTGAGGCCTTCTTAGAAAATTTTGAAAGGGCCTGCCTTGGGTACAGCATCACTACAGACCAGTACATGGTAGAGCTGAGGCCGCAGCTCAGTGGACCCTTAGCAGAGGTGACGGCTGAAATGCCTAAGGAACATATGAACAGTTATGAACCTTTTAAAAACAAGGCCAGAATCAGAATGGGGCTAACACCCGAGCATGCCCATCGGTGGTTCAGAGCCCTAAGGTGGAAACCCGATGTGTCATTTACCCGACATGCCTACCACATTGGGAAAAATTGGGATGCCTGGATATCAGGAGCAAATGTTAAATCTACAGAAGAGTTGCCCTTCCTAATGCAAATGGAGCAGTTTTTAGAGGGTGTTCCTGAGGAAATAGAAAGGTACATCCTAGATGGGAAGCCCAAAACTGTAACCGAGGCGGGGGAGATTGGAGCCAAATGGGTGGAGGTGGCAGAAAAGGAAAAAAACTAGTAGCAGTTGGAGCGAATATCAGAAGGGGCAAGCCGAAACAAAACCTTACCACCGGGGACAACCCAAGGCCCCACCTACATCCCAAGGGAAACCCCAAACGCCTTCTCACCCCACCACACCAGTCTCCACCAACCAACATCGCCCCAGTGATACCTTAGCAGGGCGATGTTTTAAATGTAATGAACTGGGACATATAAAGGCTTATTGCCCCAAGAACCCCAACCAATTACAGTTCATTACACCACAATCACACCAAAGATCCCCAGAACCATATGCCTCTCTCATACCCTCGGAGCGAAGGGAAACCTTGAGAGTGGGTGGAAAGAAGGTTATCGCTTGGAGGGACACTGGGGCACAAGTGTCGACTATCCACCAATCCCTAGTGGACCCCAAACTCTTCAATCCGGAGGCTCCAGTGACAATTCAACCCTTCATGTCACAGTCTGTAACCTTGCCTACAGCCAAGTTGCATGTCCAGTACAAGGGCTGGTCAGGAATGTGGACTTTTGCAGTCTATGACAATTATCCCATCCCCATGCTGCTGGGGGAAGACTTGGCCAACCATGTGAAGCTAGCCAAGAAGGTGGGAATAGTCACCTGCAGCCAGGCTAAGCAAGCTTTCACCCCCATCCCTGTTCCTGAGCCGTCCACCAGGGCCCCGTCTGTGTTACCAGAGACCCAGACAAAGGTGGTGGAATCGGATCCCCTGCTAACGACTGCAACAGCCGTAGTGGATCCAATCCCAGAGACCCAGCCAAAGCCAGTCCCAGAACCGGAACTGGCAACACAACCAGAGCCAGAACCGGCAACACAACCAGCGCCAGAACCATTGCCAGCACTGAGTACAGCGTTTGTAAACCCGTCTACAACTCCAATGCCAGGGGGCACCAGCGAGCCTGAACTGGCAGAAGCAGCAGATAACCCTACCCAAGAGGCTCAGCCAGAGCCAGAAATACAACATAGTGCACCAGCGGACAGCGGTTCACAGTCAATGGAAACAGCCCCAGCACCTGCATCGCTTCCAGAGGGACCAAGCCCAAGTCCACAGTCCAAGAAGGAACTGATGTCTCCAGGATCAAGGGAACAGTTCCAGGTCGAGCAGGAAGCAGCTGACAGCCTTCAAAAAGCTTGGGCGGCGGCACGGAGCACCCCACCGCCTCTCAGCTCTTCTAACCGATCCCGGTTTATGGTAAAACAAGGACTTTTATACAAGGAGACTCTTTCTGGTGGGCACCAGGAAGACTGGCATCTTCAAAGACAGTTGGTAGTTCCCACTAAGTATCGGGTAAAGCTCTTGAGCTTAGCCCATGATCATCCCAGTGGCCATTCTCGGGTGAACAGAACCAAAGACCGGTTGGGGAAGTCCTTCCACTGGGAGGGAATGGGCAAGGACGTTGCTAATTATGTCCGGTCTTGTGAGGTGTGCCAACAAGTGGGAAAGCCCCAAGACCAGGTCAAAGCCCCTCTCCAGCCACTACCCATAATTGAGGTCCCATTTCAGCGAGTAGCTGTGGATATTCTGGGTCCTTTCCCAAAGAAGACACCCAGAGGAAAGCAGTACATACTGACTTTCATGAATTTTGCTACCCGATGGCCGGAAGCAGTACCCTTAAGCAACACCAGGGCTAAAAGTGTGTGCCAGGCATTAGCAGACATTTTCACCAGGGTAGGTTGGCCCTCTGACATCCTTACAGATTCAGGAACTAATTTCCTGGCAGGGACCATGAAAAACCTGTGGGAAGCTCATGGGGTGAATCACTTGGTTGCCACCCCTTACCACCATCAAACCAATGGCCTGGTGGAGAGGTTTAATGAAACTTTGTGGGCCATGATATGTAAATTCGTAAATGAACACTCCAGTTGCTTTTTGCCTACAGGAATGTACCACATCCCAGTTTAGGGTTTTCACCATTTGAACTTGTGTATGGCCGCGAGGTTAAGGGGCCATTACAGTTGGTGAAGCAGCAATGGGAGGGGTTTACGCCTTCTCCAGGAACTAACATTCTAGACTTTGTAAGCAACCTACAAAGCACCCTCCGACACTCTTTAGCTCTTGCTAAAGAAAACCTAAAGGATGCTCAGAAAGAGCAAAAGGCCTGGTATGATAAACATTCCAGAGAACGGTCCTTCAAAGTAGGAGACCAAGTCATGGTCTTAAAGGCGCTCCAGGCCCATAAAATGAATGCGTCGTGGGAAGGACCATTCACGGTCCAGGAGCACCTAGGAGCTGTTAACTATCTAATAGCATCCCCCACCTCCACCATAAAGCCTAAGGTATACCATGTTAATTCTCTTAAACCCTTTTATTCCAGGGAATTAAAGGTTTCCCAGTTTACAGCCCAGGAAACAGATAACGCGGAGTGGCCTGAAGGTGTCTACTACAAAGGAAAAAGTAATGGTGGCGTGAAAGAGGTGAACCTCTCCGCGACCCTTGGACGTCTGCAGCGGCAGCAGATCAAGGAGCTGTGCACTAGCTTTGCGACAATGTTCTCGGCCACCCCAGGACAGACCGAACGGGCATACCACTCCATTGACACAGGTAATGCTCACCCAATTAGAACCCCACCCTACTGGGAGTCACCTCATGCCCAAACTGCTATAAACAGGGAGATCCAAAACATGCTACAGATGGGTATAATATGCCCCTTTAAGAGTGCATGGGCATCTCCAGTGGTTCTAGTTCCCAAACCAAATGGGAAATACGCTTTTGCGTGGACTACCGTAAGCTAAATGCTGTAACTCATCATGACAACTATCCAATGCCATGCACAGATGAGCTATTGGAGAAATTGGGACATGCCCAATTCATCTCTACCTTAGACTTAACCAAGGGGTACTGGCAAGTACCACTAAATAAACCCGCCAAGGAAAGGTCAGCCTTCGTCACCCAGGCAGGGGTGTATGAATTTAATGTACTCCCTTTCGGGCTGCGAAATGCACCCGCCACCTTCCAAAGACTTGTAGATGGTCTCCTAGCGGGATTGGGAGAATCTGCAGTTGCCTACCTCAATGATGTGGCCATTTTTTCTGATTCATGGGCAGAACACCTGGAGCACCTGGGAAAAGTCTTTGAGAGCATCAGGCAGGCAGGTCTAACTGTTAAGGCTAAAAAGTGTCAAATAGGCCAAAACAGAGTGACTTACCTGGGGCACCAGGTGGGTCAAGGAACTATAAATCCCATACAGGCCAAAGTGGATGCTATCCAAAAGTGGCCGGTTCCAAAGTCAAAGAAACAGGTCCAATCCTTCTTAGGCTTGGCCGAATATTATAGGCAATTTGTACCACACTACAGCCAAATCGCCGCCCCGCTGACAGACCTAACCAGAAAGAAACAGCCAAATGCAGTTCAGTGGACTGATGAGTGTCAAAAGGCCTTTAACCAGCTTAAGGCGACACTCATGTCTGACCCTGTGCTAAGGGCCCCAAACTTTGACAACCCGTTCCTAGTAACCACAGATGCATCCGAGCGGGGCGTGGGAGCAGTTTTAATGCAGGAAGGACCGAATCAATAATTCCATAATGTTGTGTTTCTCAGCAAGAAACTGTCCGAGAGGGAAAGCCACTGGTCAATCAGCAAAAAGGAATGCTACGCCATTGTGTACGCGCTGGAAAAGCTACGCCCATACGTTTGGGGACGGCGTTTCCAACTACAAACAGACCATGCTGCGCTACAGTGGCTTCATACTGCCAAGGGGAATAACAAAAAACTTCTTTGGTGAAGTTTAGCTCTCCAAGATTTTGATTTTGAAATACAACACATTTCAGGAGCTTCTAACAAAGTGGCTGATGCATTCTCCCGGGAAAGTTTCTCAGAATCAACTGGTTAAACATTGTTCTTGGAATGTGGAACATATTGTTAGTTTTTATATAATCAGTAGTATGTCTAAAGGTGCATGTGTCTTATTAACTCTGTTTTCTCCTAGAGCTCCAGGAAGAAATCACAGCCAGTGTGGAACCGGCTGTCTAACACTATCTGTGATTTGGGGGGCGTGTCATAACTATAAAAGGAAGGGTAACAGCCCTCCTGTGTACAGTACTATAAAATCCCTCCTGGCCAGAGACTCCAAAATCCTTTTACCTGTAAAGGGTTAAGAAGCTCAGGTAACCTGGCTGACATCTGACCCAAAGGACCAATAAGGAGACAAGATACTTTCAAATCTTGGTGGGGGGAAGGCTTTTGTTTGTGCTCTTTGTTTTGGGGGGTTGTTCGCTCTTGGGACTGAGAGGGACCAGACATCAATCCAGACTCTCCAAAATCTTTCTAAACATGTCTCTCATATTTCCAACTTGTAAGTAAACAGCCAGGCAAGGCGTGTTAGTTTTTATCTTTGTTTTCTCAACTTGTAAATGTACCTTTTTGCTAGAGTGTTTATCTCTGTTTGCTGTAACTTTGAACCTAAGGCTAGAGGGGATTCCTCTGGGCTCTTTAAGTTTGATTACCCTGTAAAGTTATTTTCCATCCTGATTTTACAGAGATGATTTTTACCTTTTTCTTTAATTAAAAGCCTTCTTTTTAAGAACCTGATTGATTTTTCCTTGTTTTTAAGATCCAAGGGGGTTGGATCTTGACCCACCAGGAGTTGGTGGGAGAAAGGAGGGGGATGGTTAATTTCTCCTTGTTTTAAGATCCAAGGGGTTTGGATCTGTATTCACCAGGGAATTGGTGAAGAGTCTCTCAAGGCTACCCAGGGAAGGGAATTAGCATTTGGGAGTGGTGGCAGCAGACCAGATCTAAGCTGGTAGTTAAGCTTGGAAGTTTTCATGCAGGCCCTGACATTTGTACCCTAAAGTTCAAAGTGCGGAAGCAGCCTTGACAGCTTTGAAGGCTCAGACAGGCTGTATAAGCCCTATACAGACAGACAGACAGACAACTGTTCACTGCTGCTATCCGTTCCTGTTACTTTGCTGAATGATAGAAGAGGTCTTCTTTGCTGGTCCTTTCACATACAATAATAATACCTAGCATTTCTATAGTGCTTTCAATCTTCAAATCAGTTTAATACTAATGCTCGATACTGTTGGGTGAGTTGGTCTCCCTGTGTCTGTAACATGCTCCTTTTCCTGGCTCTTTGGAGAGGCCAAAGAACATCTGCCCTCTTCAGCTAGGCCTGCCACTGCCCCAAAACACAATTTCCAAACTAGACTTGGTTTGTCATAAATCAAAGAATTTTTTATTGGCAATCACTCAGAGAGAGAATCCTTTAACAGGAGAGGTGAAAATAAACTTGCCTATAAAGTTGCTATGGAAAGCATCTCCTGAATGGCACAAACTGCAGAGACAGAATGGAGTCTGGTTTACTTTCCTGGAGAGTGCAAGGCTGGTCCTTTGGTGGGTACCTTAGTGGGACCAAGCCCCACCTACCAGTGAGTGTGAGAGTGAGTGAGTGAACGTGCAGGGTAAGGCTCGTAACCAACAAGACAAAGCACCCTCTAGCGAATGTTTTTTTCCTCTTTCCAGTGTGTGTCTATGAATACTGGGCTAGCTGCTCAGGATGTATTTTCCAGTTCACATCAGCACTCCCAGTTTCTCTTATCAGAGTGTAGTTCCTTCTCCTTGGTGCCTGCAGCTAGCAATGTCAAGGTGCAGTTCCCCTTTTTAGGTGCATATTCTCCACCTCACAGGGCATGCAGGGGTTATCCTCACTTCATAGGAGATCTGTCAGACTGCAGGTACCACCCTCTATGTACATGCAGGAGTTAGGCAGCAGTAGTTTTCTCCCTCTTAACTCCCCCTTCCTCTCCCCACACCATTGGCTCATGGAGAGGGGAAGGGAGAGACTGCAGTTTTCCTCCTCCCCATCTGCGTATGGTGGGGTCAGGCTGCACTAGTTCCCCTTCTCTTGGTGCACGCAAGGGTTAATCTCCTGTAGCCTTATTTATCCGCGCGGGGCTCTCAGCCCGCCCTATTGCACGTTCCCCGCGCAAGGATCTCAGGCTACAGCCCTCCCCTTTTCGATGCATGCAGGAAGTTTAAACGGCTGCACTTCTACCGGCCCCTGTGCCTAGGAGCAACAAGGGGTCAGACCCGGCCCCGGCCAGCCTGCGGGGTGCTTTCGGGCTAATTTCCTGCTCACTACCACTCCCTCCTTTATGTCCTCCCGCCCCCCAGTAGCCGCCCTATCCACACTCATAGGACTCTTGCTGAGCTGGGGGTGCTCTGGCTGTGAGTCGGGGGTGCACGCGAGGGGCTCCCGCGCCCCGCTTACTTCGCTGCGTCTCCTCCTGCTCCGTGCTGGGGGGGGGGGGTGTCAGGCTATAGCCTCTTTCCCCGCGCAGACAGGCAAGGGGGTGGCTCGCCAGCTGCAGCCTACACGGGGCTCGGCGGCTCGCGTGCGCCCCCGGGGCCCAGCACCGCCCCGCTTGCCCCGAGCGCCAGGGCGCGGCCCCACCCCGGGGCCGGGCGGAGGCAGGGGGCGGGCGGGGGGTGTCTCCCAGTAAGATCTCGCGGTGCTGGCGGGGCTCAGCCTCCTTCTCCTCCCTGGCGAGCGGTGACTGTGCAGGGTGGCGCGGGGAGCCAAGTAGCCGCCGGAGGAGGCTGCCCCGAGGACAGCGCGATCCGCCCGCGCCGGTCGGCCGGCAGCAGCCCGCGCCTCGCCCAGTCCCATGCCCGAGTGGCGCTGAGCCCAGCCCAGCATGGCCACCACCGCCCTGTGCACCCGCTTCACCGACGACTACCAGCTCTACGAGGAGCTCGGCAAGTACGGAGCCCGCCCGGCCCTACGTCCCGGGGACCTCTGCCTGCGTCCCTTCCCGCCCGCCCGGGAGCCCCCGCCCGCCTGCCTCTTCCCCAGCCCTGCCCCGGAGCCGCTGCGGCACCCTGGCTGTCCCGCTCCACCTTCCTGTGCCGGACTGGGTGCCCTGAGCTCCCGGGTCCTCCCGCTGCCCTGGTCCTGGGACCGGCAGCTGGCGTCTGCTACACCCGGGGATCATGCCCCCGCCGCCCCTATAGTGGGGCCGGGAGGGTCTGCTGCACCCTAGGACCTCCCGCGTCCCCTTCGTCACCGTTCTGCACGGGGAGTGGGGGCTGCTGCCCCCCGGGGTTACTCCCATCCCATCCCAACCCAGGTGTAGCTTTAGGCCAGGGTTTCCCCATCCCTGCACCATGTGAGGCTGTGTACCCCAGGACTTACTCCCTAGCTCTGCACTTGGACTGCTTGGGGCTGCTGCACCCTGCTCCCCCAAACCATCCTGGTGATAGCCATAACCCGGGACACTCACTCCAGTTGTCCCTGCTATAGCTCTGGCTTCCTCCTGAGATACTCCCCCAGCCCTGCAGAAGGACTAGGTTCTGCGGCTGTATAGGGGATCTCTCCTCCACAGTTTTGGGATCAGACACTGCTGCACCCAACTCCCCTGCCCCCAAACACACACCTAAACCTGCAGTGCGATCTTGGGACATGGAGGTGATGCAGCAGTATACAGGATGGGATCATTGGGTGTTGATGCATCCCTGAATACTGCTGCATCTTTCCCCCTCCTTCCCTGCACCAATCTCTGGGCACTGCTGCATCTCTTTGCCCCATCCCCACACGGATTCCTAGGCTGCTGCTGCAGCTTGTGTCTCAACACCCAGCCCTGGCCCAAGGAATGGTGCTTGCAGTGTTTCTCGCTGGTTTATGTGGAGAGGTTGGGGGTGGGAGCAGAAGCTGAGGAGGGGTCAGGACTCTGGAGTGTAGGGAGGGGCCCAGTTGCCTAGGGCCAGACCCTCTCTGATGGGTTAAGTTTTCTGTGGGTCTGCTGTAGTGTTCTGGTTTGTTTCTAGTTCCAGTGTACAGACTTCTCTGGGGACTGGTGGGACCTAGTTCCCCACTCAGAGGCTTGGATACTTCCCTGTCAACTTCCCCTTATTCACCCTTCTGACCTTCCTGAGTTTTTCTTCCATCAAGCCTGTTCTCTTGTCTCTCTCTATCCACCATTTTTTCTGTAGGGACCACTTTCCAGGTTTTCCCTCTTCCCCACAACCTCTTAGGGCCTGGGCTGTCTTTCCTTACACCTTTTTTTCTTACGCCATCTCCCTTTTCTTCTAAGAATCCTTCCCCTTTCTGTTCTGCCACTCAGTGCACTTCTCCCTACAGCCTGTTGCAGCAATAATAATTCATATTTATAAAATGTTAACTTACAAACAACTATTAGCCTGCCAGCCCCCCTGGGAAGAGGTATTTATCCCTAGTTCACAGATAAAGAAATGAGTGTAGCAGAGTTAGTGTCTCGTCCAAAGTGCTGCAGTGATTCAGTGGCCCAGCTGGGACAAGAACCTAGGAGAACTAATTCCTAGTTGTCTTCTCTAGCCACTAGACCATTACGGAAGTGTTTCCAACCTTCTAGGCTACTCTTTCGTTCTTCAGCCCCTGTATGTTATGTCTCTGCACTCTTCTCTTCTCCCCTCCCCTCCATGGTGTACTGTTTGTGCTTTCCTGCTTAAGGCCCCTAGGAGGCCTCAGCCAAGCACTTGGGTATACACTTTTCCTCTGGCGTTATTTGCTGACTTGACATATCTAAGTTGGGGGTGGAAATCGTTCCTGTTGCATTATTATTTTCATTTTCACAGCCCCCCCCCCCCCCCGTTTCTTCTAGGGGAGCCTTTTCTGTGGTGCGCCGATGTGTGAAGAAAAATTCATCCCAGGAATATGCTGCAAAAATCATCAACACCAAAAAGCTGTCAGCCCGAGGTTAGTATCCAGATATGTCCTTCATCCCATTGCCTTTCTCTGTGAACAGGAGAACATGATTGGAATTTTAGTTGCAGCAAGTTTATGGGCTTTGTAGGTGGTTGTCTTGTAGTATGAAGTAATAAGTAGTGATGCAAATGGTAGCCTGAAGGAGTGTTGCAAGGATCCCAACTTCTGGGAGCACTTCCTGTCATCTTTTCTCTTTTTGAGGACATAGTAGGTCCTCAATGTGCCAGCATTGCTAGAGGTCTGCTGTGCTTTTGGGTATAGTCTTGCTGGATAAAGGATCTTTCTAGTTTCAGGATGTCGTCATAGGTGGTGTATTCCTCTTGTAGCTAATTCTATGTCTAATATGCTCATATTTGAACTGGATGGAAGAGGTCTCTATAGCTTCTGAAAGAAGCAAATTAAATTTCTGTTGTTCTCTGCTGCCGCCTAACTCCCAAAGTCTCTCTTCAAAACCTGTACACGTCAGCTGAGCTCAGAATAGTGGGACAGGAAGGAACAGAGAATCTGTCGTCCCGAATTTATTTGCTGAACTTTTCTTATGATTTGCCCTGGTTTATTTCACAAGGCAGGCTCTATATGCATGAAGTGTGAAGTGGCTTCCACTGTGGAGGGACATGGGCAGGAGCTGAAATCGATGGGGGAAAAAAACTGAATTGGATTGCAGCAGGAGGAACTATAAAGAGAGATGTAACTGGCTGAGATCTGAGGGAATGAATGTGGAAGAGGAGGCTAAGAGAAGACTTACTGCACTTAGGCCATTCACTTTTGACAGAAGTGACAAATACTATGATCCTGATGAGCTAGATGATCAGCCAGAGCCTGAGAACCAGGTAGTATATTGACCAGCAGCCGGAAGGGTGACACTGGAGAGGCAGAAGTTGGTGGCAGATGGTTTTGATGAGCACTTTGGTAGCGATGAACATAGCTCAGGCTGTCTGACTCCTAAAAAAGAGAAAAGGATGGTATACTATCTTCCTAGTGCCAGGGAGTCAAATGTGATGACAAGAGCAAAGCATAGCCTGCAGTGTAGCAGTGAATGTTCACCTAGTGTAGTTCATGTGAAAGCTAATGACAGGCACAAAGGGAGAATCAGTGGATCAAGAATGACTTTAGAACCCTGGGAAGAATGCTGCAGACTGAGGTCAACATAGGTGATGTTTTGTCTTTCTAGTAACTAGTGTGAGTAAAGTCAAGAGTGATGCTGGAGACCAACCGATGGATCTGTGGATGGTTTAGAAGGGGAAGGCTGTTGATGTACAGGACTGATGCCAATGCTCTGTGAAATCTCCACTGAAGCACAAGGGGTCCCAGTTCTGTGGGTTCAAAACTGGCAGGGCTAGTTACACAGGCTTTAAACTGGGTAATTGGGAGCATTTGCTTAATGCAATGGGTAATTGGGAGTATTTGCTTAATGAAAGGAGAATATGATGTAGTGGACACAACTGAAACCTGATAATGCTGACGGGATGGTTCTCTGCATTATCGGGTACAATCCTCTTTGTATGAGGGATGGGGTAATACTCTAAATTAACAAAACAACAAGAATCAATTTCCCCATTAACGGAGTGGTAGCGAAATAATCTGGTAAGGTTTGAAGAAATGGCTATGTAGGGCTAGAGGAAAATGAGAACAAAAAATTCCTAAACCAGTTACCGTGGAGTCCAAAATCTCTAGATAATGTGGTCATGTAGGATTTTAAGTACTCAGACAGCTGTTGAGTTACAAATACAAAAAGCGTTGAACATCATCACTTCCCAGATTAATTAAAGGACAAATATTTGAGCCAGGAAGTAGGGAATCCAGCTAGAGGAGAAATCCTTCTTGATCTGCTTCATACCAGTAGGGAGTTCTTGACTGAAAGCGTAAGTGGAGTAGGACACTTCTGTGCTAGTGATTGTGAGCTCTGTTAATTCAAGGTATTGATGAATAGGTTCATAGGACACAGCTGTCCAAAGGTATCTGATTTGGAGAGAGCAAATGTGGGGGAATTATGAAAGAAGTAGTGGCTGATCAGGCTTCTTGAGGTCCTATTGAAATATCTGATGGCCACAAGGAACTTGTGTTGGAAATTAAGTGGGGAAAGACAAGGCAACAAAGAATTAATGATAGTCAAAACGGTTGGTGGGAATAGGGGCTCAGATACGGTGGGGCTGGGGGCCATGTAAGAACCTAGATGGGTAAACACTGTAAAGGCTCTTCAAAGTAGAATTATTAGAGAGATGTTAGGGCTGTTAGCCAATGATAAGGGAGATGAAATCAACAACTGTAAAACGACGGAGCTGATGAGCAGTTTTTTTTTTTTTAAAAGCGGTCTGTTATGGCAGCAGGACTGTGAGATGAATTCTCCAATAGCCTGGGTTTACCTTGCCTGCTGCTCCTCATTCCCATGTTAGCTCTTGCCTCACTGGGAGCACACACGCATCTGGCTTCTGCACATATTGTGGTATCCCCCCATTGCCCCACTCCAAACACCCTCCTCAGACTTCTGTAAGGTGTTTGACTTGGTCCCCACAACGCTTTAATTAAAAAAACTCTAATGATATGAAATTAACATGGTACACGTTAAATAGATTAAAAACTGGATAACTGATAGGTTTCTAAATGTAATTGTAAATTGGGAATCCTTATTGAGTGGGTGTGTTTTTCAAGTGGGGTCTTGCAGGGATCTGTTCTTGGCCATATGCTATTTAACATTTTTTATCAGTCATGCGGAAGAAAACCTAACATCACTGATGAAGTTTGCAGACAACACAAAAGATTAGAAGAGTGGTAAATAATGAAGAGGACGGGTCACCGATACAGAGCGATCTGGATTGCTTGGAAACCCGGGTGCAAGCAAACAATGTTCGTTTTAATATGGTTAAAAGCAAATGTATAAATCTAGGACCAAAGAATGCAGACCATGCTTATAGAATGGGGCACTCTACCCAGGGAAGCGGTGACTCTGAAAAAGATTTGGGGGTCATGGTGGATAATCCCAGTGTGATGCTGTGTCCAAAAAAGGGGGTTCTCAAAGTGGGTTGCAAGGTGTCAGCCCTGCCAGGAGTGGGGCCGACAGCCTGAGTCCCTGTTAAATTAAATTACCCCCCACTTTGTTTTTAATTGATAAGGGGGGTTGCACACAGAAGCTTGCTATATGAAAAGGGTCACCAATACAAAAAGTTTGAGAACCACTGAGTGCTAATGTGATCCTGCGATGCAGAAACGGGAATCTTGAGCAGGAGCAGAGAGGTTATTGTATCTCTGTATTTGGCACTGGGGAGATCGCTGCTGGAATACAGTGTCAAGTTCTGGTGCCCACAATTCCAGGGCATTGATAAATTGGAGAGTATTCAGAAAAGAGCCGCAAGCATGATTAAAGGATTGGAAAACTTGCCTTATAGAGATAGTGACAGACCCAAGGAGGTCAAGCTATTTAGTTTAACAAAGAGAAAGTTAAAAGGTGATTTGATAACAATCTATAAGTACCTACATAGGGAACAAATATTTGACAATGGGCTTTTCTATCTAGCAGAGATAGCTTAGTGGTTTGAACATTGGCCTGCTAAACCCACGGTTGTGAGCTCAATCCTTGAGGGGCCACTTAGGGATCTCCGGCAAAAATCTGTCTGGGGATTGGTTCTGCTTTGAGCAGGGGGTTGGACTAGATGACCTCCTGAGGTCCCTTCCAATCCTGATATTCTATGATAACATGATCCAGTGGCTGGAAATTGAAGCGACACAAATTCAGTCTGGAAATAATGTACACATTTTTTACAATGAGGGTAATTAACCATTGGCACAATTTACCAAGGGGTGTGGTGGATTCTCCATCACTGACAATTTTTAAATCCAGCTTGGTTGTTTTTCTAAAAGATCTGCTCTGGGAATGGTCCCTTCTGGTCTTGGAATCTAGGCATTTGCTTAGCTCCTGCCTTCCACACAGGTCAGCCCAAAGCTTCTGACCTGCCTCTTGCACTGGAGGAGGGTCCCCCTGGTTTTGGCTTCTGCATTTCAGAGCTCTCACATGCAGGGGAACCACACACCCTGACCCCGAGTAGCATTGCTAAATTGAACATTTAAAACCTGCTTCTAGAGGATTTGAACCTGTTTTCCCAGGGTAGTTACTACTGCTTCAACCAGAGGTACCCACCACTGGCTAGGAATATAACTCCTGCTCCCTTCACAGGGGTTGACCTGCTCGCATGCGTCCCTTGAGTACAATCATAGAAGATTAGGGTTGGAAGAGACCTCAGGAGGTCATCTAGTCCAACCCCCTGCTCAAAGCAGGACCAACACCAACTAAAGCATCCCAGCCAGGGCTTTGTCAAGTCGGGCCTTAAAAACCTCTAAGGATGGAGATTCCACCACCTCCCTAGGTAACCCATTCCAGTGATTCACCACCCTCCTAGTGAAATAGTGTTTCCTAATATCCTAATGCCCAAATAAATCTGTTAGTCTTTAAGGTGCCACCAGATTCCTTATTGTTTTTGTAGATACAGACTAACATGGCTACCCCCTGATACCTAATATCCAACCTAGACCTTCCCCACTGAAACTAGAGACCATTGCTCCTTGTTCTGTCATCTGCCACCACTGAGAACAGCCAAGCTCCATCCCAGGGCTTACTAAGGGCAAGGAGCTCTGACCTGCTTCCACTCTGGCTTTGTGGAAAGAGGTACTTCCAAAGGAGTCTTTCCTCAAGAAAAGAAAAGCAGTGGGGTGTGACTGACTCAGAAGTGATGAATATCGTGATGTGTAGCTGAAAAGCAGGAAAGGGAATGCTTACGGAAAATTAAATGTAATATGAGAGAAATAAGTGAATACTAAAGCCTCTGATAATGAGCTTAACGAACTTCAAACTGTTGTTTCTTTCTCTTGAAAGTCACAAACTGAAGGGGAACTGGAGGGTTAGAAATAACCTTACGTGGCACTCATACAGTGTTTCCCACCCTAAAGGTGTAGAAAGCAAATACTGTCCTGATGGCTTTTAAAAAAAAAAAAAAAAAAAAGTCCTGGCAATCGTGGTCAAATAAACTCATCCCTTTATAAATTAATGAGACAAATATAAAGGGACAAATCTGTAAAGACCTCAACACAACTCTAAACCAACTTCCTGGCATTATAAAGAATAAACACTGTCAGACAAATCTGCTCTAAATGCAGAGTCAGTGAACACATTAGACGTCATAGTTGGACTTCATTAAGCTACTTGGTATTTGTGTTACAATGGAGTCTAGGAGGCAGGGCCCACTGTACTAAGCACCGTTTAGACGCATAGCAGAATAACAGTCCCTCCCTCACATGGCTTGCAGTCAAAGTCAGGGGTTCTCAAACGGAGTCATGACTCCTCAGGGGGTTGTGAGGTTATTATGTGGGGCAGTGTTTCCCAAACTTGGGACGACACTTGTATAGGGAAAGCCCCTGGCGGGCTGGGCCCGTTTGTGTACCTGCCACGTCCCGGCAGCTCCCATTGGCCTGGAGCAGCAAACCACGGCCAGTGGGAGCCGCGATCGGCCGAACCTGCGCACGTGGCAGGTAAACAAACCGGCCCGGCCCACCAGGGGCTTTCCCTACACAAGCGGCGTCTCAAGTTTGGGAAACACTGATGTGGGGGATTGCGAGCTGTCACCTCCATCTCCAAAACCTGCTTTGCCTCCAGCATTTATAATAGTGTTAAATATAAAAAAATGTGGTTTTACTTTGTGTATGGGGGGGGTCACACTCATAGGCTTGCTGTGTGAAAGGGATCACCAGTACAAAAGTTTGAGAACCACTGGTTCTAAGTACTAGACAGTAGCCAATGCTGGGAGGGAATACAGTGCTTCAGCCACCTGAAATTCAGGTTGGCTTGGATACAGTCTATCACGTGTCCTGAGAACTGGCTGGAAGGACTAAAGGGTAACGATAAACAGCCATGTCTTGACTCCTGGGGAGGTGTCTTGTTGAGGCTGCCGGGATAATTGTTAGGCCTTATTTTGACTTTAGATGTGTGGAGTGGTTTGGAAGATACCTGTGAAGTAGGAGTGAGTGAATTGCTTAAGGTGAGCCAATGGGTCTGACTAACAGTAATTGCTTCAGAGGAAAGAACCAAGGAAAATTTAGTCTGACTACTGGAGGGAGGTGGAGACTAGAGATTATTCTGTAGGGAATCAGTCTCCTGAGGGGAACGATGGAAGCCCCATCAATAGCTTCTTTTCAGAGTATGCTGCACAATTCTCCTCCAGAATAAATGGTACAAAACAGTCCTGCATTGGAAAGGGGTGGGCAGGACTCTGCTGTGGTTCTTTCATCCCCCCGGCCCCATCTGTACTCTTGATTGGCAGGCAGGTATCTGGGGCAGTTCCCTCACAGTAATGGGAGGCAGGACAGGATTTTCTGCTGTTGGCCTTTGCCCCTGTTGTATTTGCTGCTGAATCTTTGGAAGGTGACATCCCCAAGGACATAACGAAAAGGGCAGCCTGCTGCCGTCTGCATGAAGAAAGACATTTCTTTTAGGCCTGATCTTTGTTTCTGAATCAGGACCTGTAATAGGGTAAATGTCCTTTTTGAGATGTGAGGTGGCACCTAATTGGGTGCTGGAGCTGAAACTTAGCTTGTGGCTTATTGCCAGGATGTGGCCCTTGAGGAGTTCAAAGCAGCAGAAGTTCTGCAACTCCTGATAAGGCTCCCCGGAGAGTCCTGGCAGTCACGCCTGCTCTCTCTCTCTCCTGCCCTCCTGCCATTGGAAACAGGAGATGATGCTCACTGTGTCTCGGGGAGGAGATTCTCTGCTGCACCCAGGCTTGTAGTCTGCCTCATTTGTTGCTCCTGGGTGTGCCAAGGAGGCAGTCTGACAGTTGTCCCTTTTGGCGGTCTTGTGGTAGGAGGGCTGGGAGATTGCTCTCCCAGTCTGCCCTGGGCTCCGAGAACCTCATCACCCATGGATTGAGTCATGCCCTCTGTAGCTCAGTCGCAGAAGGGGCTCAGTTCCATGAGGGCTGTGGGTGGGGTTTCACAGTAGCAGTTTCCTGGCCTCCAAAGGCTCAGGTACCAAGTGAGTGTGTGTGTGTGCTGGCCTGCAGTCGAGCGTAGACTACTTTAAACCTCAGTCTGGCAATCGTGAGAGAAGCCCAGGCTCCTCCGTAGCTACACTACGTCTAGCTGAATTGGGTTCAGACAGCAGTGGTGCACTGCAGCCCAGTGCGTAGGCTCCTCATTAAGGCGAGGAAAGCCCACAACACCACTCGCAGGAGCCTGAAGCACAGATTCTGGGGTGTGTACAAGTGCCTGTGTGTGTTTCCTTGCAGAGATACTGCATTAGACCCTGCCTGTCAGGCTGCACTTGGGACATCAGCGTGTATTAGATGGAATCTGGTGGTCTGGGCAGGGAGTAAAACAGCTCTTCTGTCAGGGTGGGCCTTGCTGCTAACTTCTCCCATCCCAGCCCCTTCCTCCTCTGTTAGCTGTCTGAACTGCATGCATCGGGAGTGTGTGAGAAATGGACTGCAGTGAGAACTTGGGATTTTTGCTGCGGGGGTGTGTGTGTGTGTGTGACATGGGAAGTGACACTGTAGAGGTTTCTGGGCCGCTCACTTATTGTTTGGTGTGGATAATGTTCAAATGTAAGGAGTGGGATGGTGGGGTGGGGTTAATAGGGAAGGGGGGGGTCTGAAAAATATTTCAAGGGCCCATTTTCTCCATTAAATGTATCAATTGCCACTGGCTGGATACCTCTGTTCTGAATTTTAATACACATGCGTGGAGCAGGAAAATAAGAAGCCGGGAGGGACTGGGGGGTATTAATCTGCTGATGTCATAAACTGCAGCCTTGCACCTCGTGCTAGCTGCCTTTCTCTCTACCTCTTCCCCCTGGTCTGTAAAAAGAAGAACAGGAGTACTTGTGGCACCTTAGAGACTAAGGTCTGTGCTCACCTCTTCATCTTGCAGTGTCACTAATAAATTTGTTAGTCTCTAAGGTGCCACAAGTACTCCTGTTCTTCTTTTTACTTATAAGAACACTGTTTTGAGTCATGATTATCACTGCAGGAAACTTACCTGGAGAAGTGGGGTGTGCGTGTGTGTGGGTGAGAGAGAGGAGACCCTGACCTTGGAGAAGATATGGGGGAAGGGACTGATGGCCGCATTTCACTTTCACCAACAGCATTAATTGCTCTGAGTGTGGCAGGAGGGCCAGCAGTGGGGGGTACTGCTTGTGCTGTGGTTTGCAATGTCCGGAAGCTAGCTGCCTGTTGCCTGATGTGGGTTTCAGTGCAATGGCCAGGGTTACCCCAGGTTGCCTCTCGGTTTACGCTGTATATTTTATAAAGGAGCTGGAGCAGGGCAGGCAGAATTTCAGCTCACTGTCTGTCTGTCCTCTCTGATCCCACGGGGTGTTAAATTACCAGCATTAACAATGGGGAGGGGGAAGGGAAGAGTGACAGGCACACAGATTGAGCAGGAGTTCCTGGTGTGGAATTGTGGCCCCAGCAGAGGTCTGGGAGGGGGGCTGGGGTTTTTTTCCTTTCCTTTTTTAAGACTGGGTTTGTGCATGGCCCAGATGTGATGAGACTAATTCCTGCTGGTGTCCCAGAGGTCCTGGGCTCTGCAGCACTAACCCTGTTGGCGAGCCTGGTCTGACACATGTCCTGGTGTTCCTCAGGCTGAGCAGGTATGGGTGGGGGTTTTGGAGCACACTGTGGATTCTTGGGACAGGGAGCATTAGCTGTGCTGCTTGTGTGAAAGATGCTGTGCAAAATCAAGTTGCACGTAGTGCTTGTGTTGAATTTGGGGGAGTGTGGAAATTTCCCTGCTGCGGATGGATTTAATCTCCCTCTCTGGATATAGCTAAAACCATCCCTGCCAGACAGAACGCTTATCCCTGGATCATAAAGACACTTCTGAAGAGGGAATTTTTTTTTCTCTTCTACCAAATGGCAGGTTATTATTGCAGACGTTCTCAAGGAAGGACTGTGCCAGCCTCCTCCCCTCCCCCCACAGGATTTTATTTCCCCAACCCCTGCAAATTGCGAGATTAAAGCACTGGCTGTGGGTATTATTGCATATGCAATAACTTGTCAAAGACGCTCTATAAAAAGGGGAACATACAAATATAAAACCTAGGTTAATTTTGTCCATTTCCCCCCTCCAGCTCCTTCACCTGCCCACCGTCTGCTTCGACATCTTCCCCCTTTCTGAGCATCTCATGGTTGTCGCACATTGTGGGTTTTTCCTTGTGTAAACGTTGTCAGTGTGCACACCTCACCTCTTGAAATCTGAGGGAGAGTTAACTTACCAAACATCTTAATGACTATTTGTAAGCTGTACAAGGAAGGGAGGACACAGGAGTGAGCTAAAACAGCTGGTTTTCAGAGCAGCCTGTGGCTGGGGAACTGCTGGCCAGAGAGATACTTGGGCGCAG
Source organism: Malaclemys terrapin pileata (assembly GCF_027887155.1). Classification (NCBI taxonomy): domain Eukaryota; kingdom Metazoa; phylum Chordata; order Testudines; family Emydidae; genus Malaclemys; species Malaclemys terrapin. Next base: position 55,955,386 of record NC_071511.1, on the reverse strand, counting down.
GGACGGTACTAGCATGGGAAGGTAATGTGGGATGTTGTAGGAAGCAATTCGCTGCTCCTTGCCTCGTTCTGCCTACTTGCAAAGCAGCTGGCTGTGGAAGGTAGGAGGGAAGAGAAGCAGCCAGAATGAACAGGTTTGTGATGGGTGAACACACTTGCTCACTGGAGTTTCTACCTATGGAAGAAGAGAGGAAGTGTAACTCTGCAAGTCATACAACTCTTGTTCCTGCCAGCCATTACCACAACACTTTTAATGCTTCAGGCCATGGGGTTCTGTGAAACAGGTTGACCTCAGATTCTCTTCCATCCCTTCTTAAATTAAATATATGTTGAAATACCGCCGCATACTGCAGTAATGGCTCCCCAAACTCTCTAGTATCATTGCTTATATGCTCGTTGAACATTGCAGTAGAGTATTTCCTAGGAAAAGAAGTTGGTAGAGTGGAAAATCTTCAGCGATAAGTGTCTTGACTATTAAAAGACTAGTAGGGCATGAGCTTTGAGTCGCTCCTGAGGGAATTGCTGGTCCCTAATCCTGAGGTTTTGTGCTCTGGTGGCTTTTTGCACCTGCTACCTCAGGATTCAGTCCTAGCTCCTACTTGGACACCAAGGTCCTTGTTGGGTGAGTGTTCAGTGTGTCCATCAGTGGCAGATAATTTAATAGTAAAGTAATTGATCTTAACAATTTATTCTAACGTATGCCTTTTTAAAATTGATGCCTCCCCCCACCCCATCTGATTATGTTGCAGAGCTGCTGTTATGTGTAATTCTGAAGTAGGGGGAAGCTGGTGGTTGGGGCACATGGCTGGCTCCAGAGAACTGCAAGCATAATTTAGAGCTGTCTGGAGAGCTGATTAATGTTGGATATAGTCTGCCAGATCTAGCCTGTTTTGTTACCAGGGGACAGGAAGTTAAGAGATGCCTGTGGCTCGCTGTGTATGCTTGAAACTCTGTTCTAGCTCATACTGGCAGGGTAGAGTCAGGAGGAGAATTCTCTCTCTCTGAGACGGGAGTTGAGTAAATACACTGACCTTTTGAGGAACGTGTGTGTTCATGTGCCCAGGTGCGATACTGGAGCCTCACTCAGCATTTGTGTTTTAAGTTCTTGAGAGCTGGAGCTACCAATGTCCTAAGTAATGAGCCTGTTGTTTTGATGTCTCAGTACCAGGTTCCTGCTCTGGGGGTAAGTCCTGTTCCAGGCAAGCACTGTGCTTTAAGGCCTTGTCTGCACTGGGGCAGGAATCATACTATCAAGGACCATGCACCAATCTGGTTGTTGTGCTCCATTTCCCTGATCAGCAGGGCTACTGGTCTCTTTCTGAGAATCATGTTAGACAAACTGTGCTGTAGGCTAGCCCCTCTTCACCACCCCACGTGCTTTCAAGCAGAGTTGCAACACAGCTCTTCAAATACACAACGCTTTCTGCACTGATAAGCCTTGGGAGCAACACCCACAATTAAAATGTTATTGCTAGCATGGTTCCATGCTTTGGGCCTAAGGCCTGGTCTGCATTGCAGTTTTGTCGACAAAAGTCAGCTTTTGTCGACAAAACAGTGGAAGTGCACACACTGAAATGGTCCTCCCGCCAGTGCAACTCCCCTGCTATGCCAACAATAAAACCGCGTCAACGAGGTGATGCAGTGTCTGTGCAGTAATTAATGGGGTGGCTGTAAGTTGGCCTATGTTAGGTTGACTTATCTTTGTAGTGTACAAATGGGAGTTCAGGTCCGTTGGGTGGGGGGTTGGAATGAGGACCTAGTTGCCTGAACAAAAGTGGGGGAATGGTGGCTGGACAGACTGGCTCAGTGGTGAGCATTGGTTGAGTGTGGGCATAGGGATTCAGACAATAAGTGCCAGAAGAGGTTTAGGGATGGCATTGAACCTGTAGTTGCGGAGCTGTTGGATTAGCTTTTGGGGGTATTGCCGTGATGGAGGTGGGGACAGGGATTGACAGATTTACCAGATGCCTGCCAACCATAGGATTCAAGCTACTCAATGGAGGGAAGGGGATCTGCCAGCAAAGCCAAGAAAGAGCATTGCTTTGAGAAGCCCCAGCTGCCCCGCGCTTCAGCTAGGTGCTGACTCTGGACTCCACGTGTGAGCTCCATTTGCCAGATCTGGCCCTGGAGAGTAGGGGTCTGACAGACTTCAAGTTCTCTTTGCTCTGTAGCTGCAGAAGTGTCTCCTTTCCCAGAGCCTTTTGGCTGTGGCAAGTTTGCAGTGAGAAGGGGGGGGAGAGAGAGGTCTCTGCTACTCTTCTCCTCTCAGCCTCTTTGCTTTGGTGTGTGTGTGTGTGGGGGTCCTTTCTCCTCCCCACCAGAATAGCTCCAGTTGCCTACCTTGTACTCATGCTAGGACATTGGTGTGATTCTTGAGTTTCGCTGGTGTCCACAGGGTTCAGAATAGCAGACACAAAGCTAACCAGCTTGGCAAAGCTCTGAGCAGCAGCTGAGGCATTAGCTTGAGCTATCTGCCTGCAGACTGGGGAAGGTGTGACGCTGCATCAGCTTAAGCCTGGTTTGTCCCCAAAAGGCTTTCTTCACAATACAAGCTAGAAACTTACTTCACTTTTTAAATGCGAGCATGAACAGTTTCTATAGAAACTGTGGCACAGGTCTCCCCACTCATGAGGGGGGTTTTCAGCCTCTTTAGGGTACCCTGACTTGAGGACAAGAATCATAAAGTTCAAAGACCTTCTGGTGAGAGCTAGGGACATGGGGGAAGGGGTCAGGGGAACATGCTCCCACCCCTTCACCTCCATTTCTCTTTCTGCAAGATGCAGGGAAGCTGATGCTTGCAGTCCTTAGCAATGTACTGTCTGTGGAGGCTGCCCTGGACCAGCAGAGCAGGAGGTGTTGTTTGCCCCTCTTACTCCAACTCTCTTCTGGCTGTGGTTGGCAGTATGGGGGTTCTTGACAGGTGATGCTGGTGGAGGGGGAGGAGTTATTGCTTAGAGATGGTGGCTGTTATGGAGGACAGCGTTCTCCCAATCCCAGGGACTCTCTGAGAAAAAGGGGAGCAGCTGTTCCCTGGGTAGAGTCAGAGGTGCTGGATGGACTGGGGAGTGAAGAGAGATGTTCTTAAAGATAATCTGAGAAAGCACTTGTTCCCCCTCCCCTCCCAGGTGGGACTGAGCACACACTAGCCCACGGAGGGGAGTTTCCCCTGGCTGGTCTCATGCAGAGGAGCCTGGATTATTTCCTGTCACTACAGTTCTGTTTTTAATGCGCCTGACATTCCAGAGGGGTTTGCAATGGGCGGCTGAGCTTCTAATTGAGGGATCTCCTTATCTGTGCTGCAGAATGTGGTATGGGTGTAAAGTTCTCCCCCGTCACGGAGATGATGTGTGTGTTCAACCTTCTGGCTCACTTGCTGCCTGGGACTTGATGTCATGCACCTGATCTGCAGTCACACATCATACTTCAGAAGGGATGGTTGTTCCGAGCCAGCTTTTCTGGGATATGCCTGTTAGATGCATGTCGCAAATAGCATGGATCCCCTGGAAGTTCTCCTGGGGAAAGCAGTTTGTTTAAACCTTCTCTTGTATAGGTCTCCAGTGCTTGCCAAACATGTTTTAGCATTTCTGCTACAGCACTGAAAATTCTAGCACAATTTTCAGTGCTGGAGAGCACTGGCCTTCCTTGCCCCCAACATATGTTTGAACTAGGTTTTCAGCTACCGTGGGCAGTGTCAGCTGAGTCGAGTGCTAGTTCTAACACATGGCTCACCCTCTGTGTGGGGTCCTCTGTGCGTTGTTAATCTGGGATAACTCAGCCGACCCTCTTCTCCATCCGCCCAGAATTCATCATATCAGGTGGAGGAGCGTGGCAGCCATGTTTGACACCCACTGTCAAATACTGCTGAAAGATATAGGTGATTCTGGTCACTGGTCACATCTTGAGCTGCTGCAGAGCAGATGACCCAGCTTTCTGGACACATTTTGCCTCCTTAGCACTTTGTATCTGTCTGGTACGCTTAACTTAGGCTGGTGCCTTTACCATGCAATAGGCTGCTTATCTACAGCACCAGATAAACGTGGAAAGGTTTCTAGGCTTGCAGATGACTTGTTTCATAACTTCCTCTGTCGCCTTTGAGCATGTGGCTGAATACCTCTGCTTTGGAAGTTCACTTGTCTGTACAGAAATACTCTTGCCCTGTGTTGGCACTAAATTCAAGTGTCATCCACACCTTTAACTTCTCTGGAGAGAGGGAGGGCCATGGCTTGGAGAGGGACTAAGGGGAAAGCAGAATTGAATGATTAGAACATGGGAGTTTGCCTTCTTCCTGCATCTCTGACTTCCTGTTTGCTGCTTTGCAGTGACTTGGAGCTCTCTGCTGATTTGTCTCTCTGCTGGCAACTAAATAAATGGATTTGGGTACTAGTGAAGAGCTCCTTGTGGCCTTTGATCTGGCCCAGACGGGTTTCTTCCAGCTCAGGGATGAAATGAAGCAGTGTGGCGGAAACTCAAGAGACACTGGATGCTGTGGGCTTGGTTCCTTCTCTTGCTTAAGAAAAACAGGGGTGACTGCACAGAGTTCAGTGGCATTAAACCAGTGCAAAGCCTTGTGGGAGGAGGTTCATTCCCTAAATGTATGTATAGGAAAGCGTGACTCTCTCCAGAGTGGGGTAGGGGCTTCCTTGGCAGAGGGGCACGTTCTGGACTGAACAAATGTGGCGCGTGAGTTTTCTGAGAGTGTGGGTCCCTCTAAGTGATCGTGCGTTCCTGCTAAGCCAGTAGCTTTTACCATCTCCTCTTTCAAGCTAGTGGTTGATACGTAATTCCCTCAGCCAAGCCTAGCTCGAGTTCATTCGATGGGAGAGCGCTCCTGGGGCCTGAAATGAACTCACTTAGTTGGAGGCATCTGTATCTAGTTAAGTGCTTCAGGACCCTCTGCGTGAAGTGGTAGTGGGCTTGAGGCAGAGGTTGAAATCCTGGAACAAACAGGTCACTGTGTGTTCAAGAGAGACAGCCCACATATCTGCATCTGTTTCTGAATAGCTCTGTGCCCTGCTGTCTCAGTTGCAGTGTGTCCACTTTAAGAGGGTTCATCTGCAATGCAGCTGTTAGCAGGGAAGTTCTGTAAATCAAGAGGGAGTGAGTCCAGTGCCTGCAGTTGTGGTTGGGTCCTTGTCGTGGCAGAGGGAAACTCCTTCGGAGAGGCTTTGTGTGAGAGAGTAGGGAGGGAAGGAGGAACACAATGATGCAGATAATAGAAGCCTCCTTTGATGTTTCTATGTGCACCAGCTGCTCAGGGGCTGCATGAAAAGCACAATGGGCAACAGCCATGGAACTAGAAAATCCTGCCACGTTCTCTCCTCCCCCCCCCCCCCCCCCCAGTCTAACCAGGTGTTTGCTTTGAACTGATATGTCTTGCTGTCTTTATTGCCTGCCCGCCCCCACCCCCTTCTCAGACAGGATGACCTGTTACAACAAAGGGCCTGGGAGCTTCAGTGTGGAACTCTGATCCCAAACTTGGAAATCCAGGTTGGGCTGCGATTCTCTAATCTCTCCATCTGCTCCATCATGCGCTGCACAGTCTGGCTGGAGAGTGGGGTGCTGCTGAAGTAGGGACTGTGCTAGGGACCTGGCAGGCAGGATTGAGGTGCTGCTGCTATGCAGGAGCTCTGGGGTGGGAATTGTGTGTCCAGCGAGCAGGGTGCTGCTGAGGGCTCCTGGGGAATGGGGTGGGTAGGGCACAGCTGTAGCATGGTAGCTGTGGGGGCTGCACATCCAGTGGGCAGGATGCAGTGGCTGCAGGGAGCTCTTGGGACCTCAGCCCAACAGACAGGGCACTGGTCTGGGGCATGTACCGAGGAGGCGCACTCAGTATTCAGTTTCCTGCTTAATTCCTTTCCCCATTTGGCACACACAAGCAACTGAGTCATTGTGAAAGACTTTGCCCAGCGCATCAGCGTGGGCTGGTATCACATTTAGAGTGAACTCCCTGGTCTTCCAACTGGAGGCTGGCTGCCTTGCATGTTCAAGGAGGAAAGTGCTCCATGGTTTCTGGAGTCAAGGGTGTGTCAGTTCAGAGCAACTGCACCTGTATTCCCCCTCCGTGTCCACCAAGGGGACCCACCCTCAGGCTTCTGGCACTCCAGCTGTTCTCTCCAGGGCGGAGACAGGCGTGTCTCTCTCTCCCGATCAGGATATTTCCAGGCTGTACAGCTCCCTGTCTACCTGATGACGTAGTAAGCCAGACTGCCTAAACAGGCCAATGTCTGCACTTTGCTTTTTTCTCCAAAGGCTGTGAACAGTGTACTGCCACAGTTACCACCCAGCTCTTTCTAGGCAAGCGCTTACTCTTAAGGTGAAAGCATCACAGAGAAACCATATTAAAAGAACCTATGCGTGTGCTAACAAGCTTACCAGAGGTCACCCCAACTCCAGCCTCAGGCTCTGGTAGGTGTCAGTCCTTCAAAACCCACAGTTGGGGTTTTTCCCCAGGTTACCAGTTCATCACAATCTAGTTTCAGAACCAGAACCACTGTGAATAGCTCAGTCTTTCCTTATTCAGCTTCGGCCTTAGATCTTGGCCTCCCATAACAGGTAACCAGCAGACAAAGGCCCTTCCTCAGGGCGTAGCTTCAAAAGGCTGCATTTTTGCGTAACTGGAGGTGCATGCACCTCCCCTAGATATTTCCTTGGAAATTCACTTCACACACGTCCCCAAAGTCCATTCTAGTCTGGCACTTTGTTCAATATAGTCCAGTGATCATCCAGGCCTTACATCACCTCTCCTCCCAGCCCACAGCAATACATAAATTTTGCATTAAATACAATGTACCTCAAATAGACTTAATTCATTAAGGTCTCCTAAGGATATTGCTGTATCTGTCACAGAGGGGTTGGGGCTGTTGCTACCTTTAGACTGGACCCCGCCTGGAACTGTGGCCTGGGGAGGGGAGAGTTGGGGAACAAGCATCTGCATCCTTTGTCTCTGTCCACTTGACGTGCATCACCGATTTTAATTACATTGAAATTAGTAAGGAGGAAATCTGGATTTAAATTATAGATTTTAATCAAATTTTGCATTTATAATTTTCAGTTATTTTCCTAAGGTTACGTGGTCAACATTAAAGCATGTTATTTACAACAAAATATAGTCTTTCTGCTAAACTTGATGCTGCTTTTTGCTGACCAAGAGGATGCACTATATCTATACACATTTATTTAAGTATTTATATAGCTTAACTTGCATTTATTCAGTTTCTTAATTTTTACATTATTATTTTAGAAAATGGTGTCTGCATTTCTTATTTACTAGATTAATTTTTTTACTTGTGATTTGTGTCACTCTTTGGATGGAAATTCAAATTAAATTAACAGTGCACAGTATTTTAATTTTTTATTAAATAAAACTACCTTAAAAGTGTTGGATATATAAGAAAAGAAAATGTTTATCAAAACATGTTTTGCATTGAAACGTAACTGATTTATCAAACAAAGGAAGCATTATCTGTAGATAACGAATTGAACTGATTTGTTCCTGGTCACAATGTCCTTCAGGAATTTATAACTAATAGATCTTATTCTCACACCTCGTTTTTATTCAGAGATTGGAAGAGAAAAACAAGCTTTCCTGTTTTTCAACTCCCAATTGGTTATTTAACTTTGAATGAACTAGTCATTGAACTGAACTAGCTGAATAAACTGACACGAAGGAAGTATTCTCTCGGCACCTACAGAAGAGGCTGCTGATATCAAAAGCTGGTTCAGCACTTCAGTAAACTCTGGCTCCAGGTGCTTGTCTGGTGACTTCCACCAGTTCAGTATTTGACTTTAAAACTTGGCAGCAAACATCTACTACTTAATATTATTTTTTTATTGAATTTAAATAACTTTAATACGTTTAGGCCTGAACACAGGTTATAGATTTCAAATTGGATTTTAAACCGTTTTATTTTTAATAATAAATGTGAATTGAATTTAAATAAAAATAATCCGTTTTTTGTTTCTTAAAAAAAGTCGTTGATTTTTCTCTACCCGTGCAGCACTCTCTTGCCTGTGCCCTTCCCACCCTCTGTGCTATGGTTAGAAGTGCTGCTGGGAAGTTTTGTTCTGAGTTTTCTTCCTCTGCTTTTGCACCTCCCTCCTGCACTCCTTCTCTATTGATTAAGCGATAGCACTGGCAATGCAGGAGGGTGTGTTTTGTAAAAGGGCACCCGATCTCCCTCCTTTTCCCCCATTAGGCAAACTCTTACTCCTCCCTTTGCCTTCATCATGGGCTTTCATCCTCTTTCTGTTCTTGTCCTGACTGAATTGCTATGACCATGTATGAACTGTGCCCCTCCCCCTTTGCTGGCTGGCTAACTGGCTGCAAGAAGTTATTTTTAGGGTCTGCTTCCTGGGATATTCTGCCCACGTCTGGCTATGGCGATAAAAATGTCACTGAGGCACAGGATGAAAGGACTTCAAGCCCATTGCGAACATTCCTGCTTCTCTGTTGTAATGGTGAATGGCAGGGACTACTCCACCACTGCCTCCCCCCTCCCATGAATAGGGAGACAACCACTAGGACCCCATGATGCATGCCCCTGTGCCCAGACTTCCAGTAGCATCCTGCATTTCTAGGGAAATGCATTACAGTGTGCTGTGTTGCATCTGAACTTGTAGAGGGAAATGAAAGGCTTGCCATGGTTCTTTTGGCATTTCTTCCCATCATTCTTCAGGGTTGGTGGAGGGCATCCAGTTTCCATGCGTTGGAAAGTCAATGCTTCAGAGTGGTGTACGTGGTATTCAGGGTTGTCCCAGATTGGCAATTGGCTTCCTCTGCCAGGTGAATTTAGTGACAATAAAGCGAAATTTAAGGTCGAGTCTAGACTACGAAAGAAGGTGCTTTTGAAAAATGTTGGCATGTGGCATAGGGTTTAACATCTGTAAGAATCCCTTATGGTGTCCTTTGCCCTTCAATATAACATGCATTTTGCCAGGGGCTGATATGAGTGACATCTAAATTACAGGTGATTTGAGGCTTGAGCCTTCTCTCACTCACTTGAATTCCTAAGGAATTTGATCTGTACTTACAGGGGTGTCTGCTTAATTTAAAACCATCCCATTTTTGCTCAGGGAAATTAGGCCAGATTGTCATCTTTTGAGACTTTCTTTAATTGCTCTGATCCCCTGAGACTTCTCTCTGTGAGTTTCTCCTCCTCCTCCAGATCATGCTCTGGCAGGGTTTTCCTTCCCTTTCAGAGAATGGATGCTTAACAGTTGGCTATAGAAGTGCTTCATCTGTGCATTGGTCCCAAGGGGGTTACATGTCTAACTTACCCTTCCAGTTTCTTTTTAGTTCCCACCCCTTGAAATATTGAAGAGCGGGAGCTTTTCTGGTGGCTCTGTCTCCTTGTAGGAGATTTTATAGGGGATGCAGTGAGAACTGGCCCTGTTTCGTTGACCACATCTCTGCTCATCCCACCCAGCAAAGCATGTTCTGCTGCATCTTGGATGTGTTTAGAACGTGCAAGGATTCTCTGCTTTTGTTTCCTTTGAATCTGAATCCCACTCCCATCCCTTCTCCAGAGCTGCATCTCCTCCAGATAAACAGTAACTCTCAAATAAATTTGTTAGTCTCTAAGGTGCCACAAGTACTCCTGTTCTTTTTTCTGAGATTTAAAAATGCCAGTGTCTTTTGGAAAAGAACTCTCATAGCCCCTCCTCTGTGAGACAGCCAGGTTAACACTTACGCATTGTTAAAGATACTTTGATGGAGCCTGGAGTATCTACCCAAGGTTTTGTCATGGATTCAGGCTGGCTCTGGAGAGATGCTGTCACAGGGTGGCTGGCTCCTTAAAGGGAGATGGGTCACAGTTCACCTGTGACAAGTTCACTCACATCCCCATATTGGGGAAATAAAGGCCATGTAACATAGGCACCAACTTTCTCCGGCGCCGGTGCAGGCTCGCCCCCCGTCGCCCTGACTCCATCCTTTCCCTGCCCCAGCCCCTCCCCCAGTCCAACCCCTTTCTCAAAGTCCCCGCCCCAACTCCACCCCCTCCCTGCCCCTATTGGATCCCTTCCCCAAATCCCCGCCCCAGCCCCGCCTCTTCCCCCAGTGCGCTGCGTTTCTCCTCCTCCCCCCCCCCCCGCCCCATGAAACAGGTGTTTCGTGGTGCAAGTACTGGGAGGGAGGGGGGAGAAGCAGGACATGGCAGCGCGCTCGCAGTGGAGGCGGAGGTGAGCTGGAACAGGGGGGCGGGGTCATGGGGAGCTGCTGGTGGGTGCTCAGCACCCACTAATTTTTCTCCGTGGGTGCCCGGCGCCTATGCCATGTAATGAAGGACAGGTGTCCTTCATGGGAAAGCACAGGAAAGTGCAGAGAGTGAGACAGGCTCCTGCAGGGAAGGAAAACCCTGTTACCAGCTAGGCTGAGCTCCAATCCAGTAAAGCCTTGGGGTTGGTGATTGAATCAGAGGAGGGAAGATAGGTCTCTCAGGAAGGAAGGGTTGGACCTAGTTTAAAACCAGTGTAAAGGCTTTGATTGTTTTGTACTCTCAGGGGAGAGACCATTGAGTTCTGTTCATGACAGACTTTGTTGCAAGCCTGAGTGGAACTGGTGAAGGGTGAATCAAAGGCACCAGGGAGGAGATCAACCCAAGCCCAAGATCTGCGGCCTATAGAAGTGGTTTTCAACCTTTCCAGACTGCTGTCCCCTTTCAGGAGGCTGATTTGTCTTGTGTACCCCAAGTTTCACCTCACTTAAAAACTACTTGCTTACAAAATCGGACATAAAAATACAAAAGTGACACAGTATCAGAGGGGTAGCCGTGTTCGTTTGGATCTGTAAAAAGCAACAGAGAGTCTTGTGGCACCTTTAAGACTAACCGATGTATTGGAGCATAAGCTTTCGTGGGTGAATACCCACTTCGTCAGACGCATGCCAGTGACACAGCACGCTAGTATTGACAAATTGTTGACTTTCTCATTTTTACCATATAATTATAAAATAAATTGACTGGAATATAAGTAGTGTACTTACATTTCAGTGTGATGCTTGAGGCTGTCTTTCACATATGAGCCTTGTCTGAAGCCAAACCCCCACCGCCCAGGGCTGAAGCATGTAACTTAGCAATTGCCCTGCTTGCTACCCCCCTAATGTCGGCCCTGCACTGGCACCCCCTAAACCCATCCCATGACCTGCCTGGGGGCTGCAACCCCCAGGTTGATAAACACTCATCTAGACGAGTTGAGTACCCCTGGAAGATCTGAGTACCCCAAGGGGTACATGTACCCCTGGTTGAGAACCACTGGCTTAGAGGACCACTGGAGACTCTGTGCAAGATTAAATAAATGGGACCCCACCCAGAAGGGGTAATAATTTCTTACAGGATCCTGATGATGGGGACAAAACAGAGGCAGGGAATTGCAGAGCAACCTTTGCCCATTAGGGGAAGTTCGGGAGGCAACTGCCTTGTTCCAGTTATCAGTATTTAGTTTCTGGATTATCTGTTCTCTCACAATCATGATTTCCCTCAGCATTTCCACGGGCCCTCAGCCCCCGACATCCCCTCAGGAGATATCTGCTTCTGGCACCGGCCCCTCCCCTTTAGAACACCAAGACATGAGTCCATATCACTTCTTAACAGTGTCTGTTCTGTCAATAGCTCACTCTCACTGACTACTTAATGCTTGTGCCTTTCATCCAAAGAGCTCAGAACTGCTTAACGAACATTTTATCCTCCCAGTACTGCTGTTGGGTAAGCTAGTGTTAGCAGCCTTATTTTATAGATGGGAAAACTGAGACATGTAGCAGTTCTCAGTGACGTGCCTGAGCTCTCATAGCAACTCATGAACGATAGAGAATCCAGGACTAGTTTCTCAATATGAAACTGATGCGAAAAATGAAGATTGTAAGGAAAATGGCATCTGGTTAAGAACATACGTGAGTGTGTAAGCGGGGGGGAGAGGGGTTGTAATCTAGTGGCCAGAGCAGGGGAATATCGCTCCATCCTCTTCCTATTCCCTTGCTGCGCTACTTCTCATCACATAAACATTTGGAATTCCTTTTGTTACCCTATTACTGGGATGGCTTACACCTCACACATCTAGCTTTAGACTCTCTTCCACACTCCTCTCTCCCAGATGACGAGAGATAACTCGAAGATATTGAGCGAAACAATCTGTTCTTGTACGTGTGAGGAGTAAAAAGCATGTGGATGTGCTGGACCCGTGGGATATGAAGGGTTACTGAAGAGGGTAAAAGAGACTGCATAGACGCATCAGTCATCACTATAGAGGCTGAGAAGGAAATACCTACCCAGGGGCTACTTTACGAAAGGGAAGGCCCTGTCTGATGCAAATCATTTTTAAAAAATGGTGAGACAGCTAGCTGAAGGAACTGAAATGTAATAAATCACGCAGATAGGGAAACATTCATCTGTGAGATCTGAAGGAACTGAACTGCTAGCTATAAGCTTATTTGTCACTAATTCAAGCTACTGTACTTGAGTGTGACAGCCATATTCCCCATCCATATACTAAAAAAAGCTCAGAGGCGTTATAAGCATAGCTTTATCTCAGAACCAGGAAAAGTAGCTGAGTCAATCACAGAAACTTCGGACGGCATAGTTGGGAAAACTGGGTTTTAATTCTTCCTTGCTATGTGTCTTTGGGCAGATCACTTAGGCCACGTCTACACTACAAGGACTACAGTGGCCTAGTTTTGGAACTGTAGCTATGCCAGCGTAACCCCATAGTGTAGACGCAACCTACAGTGACTGAAGGGGTTTTTCTGTTGCTGTAGGAATTTCACCTCGCTGAGCTTCTATCGACCTAACTGTGCACTATAGTTGTGTCAACCTAAATGGAGGGTAGATCATGCCTTGGTTTCTGTGTGCCTCTGTTGCCTGTCTGTAAAATGGAGAAAGGGAAGTATTGTCTCCCGGGGTGGTTGAAAAGATTGACCTTATGGAAAACGCATTTGAGATCCTGGAAAGTAGCTATATACTACTAGAAAGCACCTTGATTTTATGATACTAACAAACTAGCATGGCTTTAAAGGTAAGTCATTCCTTTCCAACTTTGTGATCGTTAACAGAATTGTGGCTGTACTTTATGTGGATTTCTAATAAAATTCTTTCCAAGTAGCTGTTATGAGAATCTAGTAACCACACGTGAGATGTCCTGTTGTAAGTTTAAAAACTAGTCGGGTGGAAAATGAAAAATGGGAGGAAATGGCCAGTACTTGGATGGAAAGAGATTAGTAGTGAAGGGCCCCAGGGATCAGTATTTGGGAGCTTTGTTCAACATGTTAATGATCTGGAAGATAGGATGAGTAGCAAAGGTAGGTGAAATTTGTTGGTTCCACAGTTATTTAGGATGGCTGGAAATTTTGTGGAACTGCAGAGGGACCTAGCAAAAGGACAAGAAGTTATGAGGTAACAATCAACAATTTAACTACCAGTGGGTTATGAATTGGTTCTGATTTCTCAAGGAAAAGATCTAGGCCTTGTTGGAGCTCAGTGAATCTGCTCATTGTGCGTGCACTGTCAAAAACCCAAGAATAAGATGCTAAGTGGTATTTGGATGGGGATAGAAAACAATGACGAAAATATTCTAAAGCCATTGTGCACTTTGTTACATGTGCCTTGGATGCTGCATTCAGTTGGGATTATCTGTTCTAAAACTCCCCATAGAGGGCAGTGGAAAGGCAATAGAAAAAGTAATGTAGAGGTGTTGAAGGCGCTTCCATAAGAGGGAGGGGGAATTGAATGGAAGGGAGAACAGTAAGAGAAGATGTGACAGAAATTAAGCGTGCTGTGAAAGCCAGTGTTCCATTTTGGCCTGTCCCATAAAGAGCGACACCTTTGGGGAGACCCATAAAAATTAACTCTTCTATACAGCCAACCTGTAGAACTTGCTGTCAGTCTCTTGAGGCAGATTCCTTGGATCAGGAAGAAGGATGAGACGCTTCTGTATAACTAAAGTTAGCATGTCCAGTGATGCAAGTAGAAAGGGCTCTCAATCCTCTCCCTTTGGGTCATAGCATCGGGGCCAGGAAGAAATCCCCTTTTTACCCTATGCCATGGTATGTTACACACTATGGCTTGTCTGGTTTTGCCTTTGCTTGAAACATCAGGCTCTAGCCTCTGTCGGTGGCAGAATCGTAGACCGAGTGGACCCTTGGGTCGGGCACTGAGCTCATGTTTACTTCCAAAGCTTCGCCAACTTTTTCACCTGTGGATGAGAAGTTGCATTTGTCTTCACTTGGCTTTGAGCTTTATTTATTTCATCTCCAGCAGTCTGTAAAGTGCATGTGACCCTATTGGGCTAATGCACACATGTGGGGTTACAGTACGCTTACTGACCATTGCTTTTTGGGCTCCAGGCTGAAAGGAATATCTTTCCACCTGGAGACTCCTTTTTTGTAATCCCAAGAGCACTCTCATGCACTAGAAGCTCGAAACTTTAGATTGCCACATTATAAAAGGATTAATTTTGTTATGGTAATTAAAGTAACTGCAAAGTAACGATCCCTTAATTACTTACCAGTGTGCTCTGTGTTTTCAGAGTCGTCTGTTGACTTTAGTAACAAGTTTCAGAGTAGCAGCCGTGTTAGTCTGTATTCGCAAAAAGAACAGGAGTACTTGTGGCACCTTAGAGACTAACAAATTTATTAGAGCATAAGCTTTGTGGGCTGTAGTCCACGAAAGCTTATGCTCTAATAAATTTGTTAGTCTCTAAGGTGCTACAAGTACTCCTGTTTTTTTTTAGTAACAAGGTTTTTGTGTTGTTTTAGCTTTGGTGGTGGTTTACTGCACAACAAGACTTATAGGACAGCATGAGCAGGCATGTGTAGTGGAATGCCAGTCATCAATTATTAGCCAAGTTCCAAACTCAGAATCTGTTTTTGGTGGTTATGTATGAGCCAAAAAGAACCCAGCTTGTTTGTCTGCTCGTTCCCAGGGGGATTTTGCAGGCTGACAGTTAGGAAAAATCGCTTTAGCTAGAAACTGAGCAGGTTTGACTTGGGACATACATAGGAACCCACTGTGTCATTTTTATAGTCACTTCCAGGTATGACTACATGTGAAGAAATTGTGGTTCTTATTGTCATATAAGTCTCTTCCCAGCATGGGAAGGTGCTCTCTCCTGGTGAAGGAAGAAGTGAAAAGCAATATTCCCAGGATAAAAGTTTGTACAGTAGCTGGACATGATAAATGGATCAAAGTAATTATTACACTGTGAATATGAGCAATGTTCTTGTTAATGTGAGCTGCGCTGAAATCAACAACCTACCCTGTTTTCAGCCATAGGAGTAGGAATCCAGTTAGTTTTAATTAGTTTCAGTCTGAAGCATTAAAAGTGCACTGCACAGCTTTTTTACAAATAAAGTAAGACCCTGAATCACTAGCCAGTTCAATATGCAAGCTTAAATTACAAATTCAACTATTTAAAAAAAGTACAGCACAGCCCCCGTTACCCTGCAGTCTCTGTGGGACACCTGAAACCTCCGGATAATTTGGGGAGCCAGCCCAGCTCCTGGATTCTTAAGTGCTGACTTTAAGCATCAGCTGGGGTAATTCCTGTGACTATAGAGAGCGTGCCAGATTCCCAGGGCCCAGACGCTCTGCAGGACTGAAGTGCTTGCACAGCTTACCACTGCAGCGCTCCTCTCAGACCTTCAGCTGAGAGTTTGTTATCCAGGCTCTGTCTGTTTGAAAATGGGCTCCTCTTCCTATTTGCCTGCCAACCCTTGAATTCAAAGGTCTGTGTTCAGCTATCAGAAGTGAGTCCCTTGGAAGTTTTTGAACATGTGTCTTAGAAGGCAGATAAAGAAGAAAGTGGTGATTCTGAAATAGTTTTGATACGTGTAATATTTAAGCCCACACAGGTATTATTTAATTGCTGATCAGAGATCTTAAACTGTCCCTTTTTAAAAGCCTTTCAGTTACATTGAATAACTGTGCTGTGGACACGCACAAAATGCAAATAACACTTGTTCTTCAATTATCAGCCTCTGTCCTCCCGTAAAGTCAGGTCTCACCTTTCTCCTGCCCTTGCTTTGGTGAGGGCATTGCGTTTGTGCAGTGTAAACTGCATTCAGTAATGGTCATGTGCTTAAGCACCTCTTGTTAATTAACAGTAATGAAAAATGGCAGTCCTTAAACTGTAGATCTAGTCAGAAAAGTGATTCCCTAAGAATGACATTGTAGGGCTCCGTATTTATTGTCTGACCCCTACTGATCTTACTTGTCAGGGAAAAAGCCACCTTTTGACTTGTATACGAATTGCTCTGCTGCAAATGCCGTTTGTGATCTGCAAATCCAGCTCTGCTCTCCTGGGTTCCCACTTCACCGGCAGTGAAAAGTTTTGCCACTGGAACCCGGGTGACAGTCTTGCTGTGTGAAGCAAAATATGCTCGAGCTCCCTTTCCTGTAGCGGTGTTGGTTCTGCAGGACTCCCCGTAGTAAAAGCTTTCGTCAGTAGTGTGAACAGATCTGACTCAGCAACGCAGAGCAGTGGTAAGAAGGTGCTGTTTTTACATAATTACTCATCTGACTACACTCGCGCTTTAATGTGTTGCCACCCCCACATGGTGTGCCACGTTCATTGGGAGGGATGTGTTACTCCTCAATGGATGAATAGTTCTGCCTGAGGAGAGGAGGATTGGCAACCTGTGCTGTACTATACTTCTTAAAAATAGATATTGAGGTATCGCAGAGACGGCTGCACAGGTTAGTCTAGTCATGCAGATAATAGTACCGTGTGAGGGTTACGATACACCACAGGGAGAGTCTGGAGAGGTAGGAGTACTCCTTTCCATTTCTCACCCTTCTTCTCTTTGCACTGTGCCCAGATACCTTCTCCTAACTTCCGTAGCCCTTTCTAGACAGTGCAGCCTTTTGTGTCACACTGCAGGCCTAAAATAGCTTCTCCTTTAATAACGAAGCTTTTGAGGAGGATGGACGGAGCTTGTTCTTTCTTTTGCTCCTCTGTCTGATAGTGTGCTGTATGCCACTCACTGTACCTCTAGATCATAAGCTCCTTAGAATCTGGGGTCAATCTCTATTTGCCCCACCTAGCCGGGTGTAGGGTCCTGTGTATGTTGGAGCTGTTCTAACAAGTGTGGTAAAGAGTGTGGCCAAGGGAACAATCCCCGCGTTCAAGAGGGAGCCTGGGGGATGCTGGGAGGCTCTAGGGTGGAGAGTGAGTGTTCAGAGGTAAAAGGTGCATTGGTTTTCCCATTTGGGGGCATAAGCTGTGAGGGTTTGGAAGGAATGTCCCTTCCTCTTGCCCCAAGCACAACCACATCTGTTGGGCTAGTTGTGTTATGTGCGCTTCACTTTCCATTGAAGCACAAGCTATTAGCCACTGCCTGTGGCAAGATACTGCAGTAGGTAGAGCAATGGGAAGCTTTATGGCAGCTCCGGCCTCTCTCCCCATTTGGTGTGAGGAGCAGGCAGCTGTTTGCTCCTAATGAAGACAGACAGTGTCAGACCCCTGCATGGGGATGGAAGAAACCTGGGACACATGAATCCTGACAAACTGTGCCTGTGGGCTAATGAGGCTTTGAAACCAGTTCCTGAGGCAATTCCAGAGCCTGCTGCAGTGTTATCCCAGCCCTGCTGGCTGCCTAACTTGCTACAGCCTTTATAATTGCGTGGTGGGGGGGCTTTTCCCCCTGAAGTTTGCTTTATAAAATCCCCCCTGAATTGCACTCTCCCCTTCCCCTCCACACCACAGCCAAAGTCCTCTCATCCTAGCATTCATCTCTCCAGAGCTCAGCAGGGTTACTCGGGAAACAGCCTGGTTGTTGCCTGGTTCTTCCACCATTCCCTGGACCTCTCTGCTGTCTCCTGCAGTGCAGTGTTTCTGCTAGCCTGGAAATGAAAGGAAGGATTTTAAGTTTCCGGGGCCCAACCTGTATGGTAGGCAGAGCAGACTTTCTATGTCGTTGGTCTAGGTCCAGGGGGATTGGAAAAGACTGATTGGCTCTGCCAAAGTGTTTCCAGCACTGTGACGTTCCAAGGTATTGGAACATTAAAATGTCACTCTGATTGCCATTTTACTTTTTCTGCCCCTTCAGTTCCAACATGATTTGAGCAGTTAATGAATCACTAATTAAAGAGCAAATACTTCATAGCTGTGAAAAACAATTCTGCAAGTTTCAGGCTGCATGGAGCATTGCCTTGTCCTGTTCCTGGGACAGCAATTGTTAAACTTAAATGGAAAATTGTGTGAGAGGAAATATGACAGCTATCAACCCGACACAGTTTTAAGGTCTGATATCTTGGACTTGATATGCATAGGTGCTAATACTGTGTGTCATTGCTCCAGACTTTCCTGAGAAGATTAAAGGCTGGGTCTAGGAGTTCTGTTACATGCCTGACTCTGTGATTGAGTCCCTGGATGGCCTTGGGCAGGAGTACTGTCATATTTGTAAAGCGCTCTCAGATCTTCAGGTGGAATGCACTGCAGAAATGTATATTTATCAAATATCAGAGGGGTAGCTGTGTTAGTCTGAATCTGTAAAAAGCAACAGAGGGTCCTGTGGCATCTTTAAGACTAAGAGAAGTATTGGGCGCATAAGCTTTCGTGGGTAAGAACCTCACTTCTTCAGATGCAAGTGAGGTTCTTACCCACGAAAGCTTATGCGCCCAATACTTCTGTTAGTCTTAAAGGTGCCACAGGACCCTCTGTTGCTATTTATCAAATGTTTCTTTCCAGTTCTTCTGTTTCTGAAGTTCTGACCTGCTTCTCAGATCTTGATCTATCAGTTTTGGCACTGGTTCAGGGACTAAATAAAGCCAAGTCTTGGACTAGTGTAACTTTAGATTCCTCACAATGGATTGTCATTCCTCACCACCTGGCTCACATTTAAAAAGCTAAAGCTGAAAATAAAAACCTCTCTATTGCCTCTTCTAACGCTGACACACTTGGCCAAAATGTGAAATAAAGAACTGAAATGTTGTAAGTACGTTGACTAGCATTGAATGGTGATTTACCAATAATAAACAGCAGTGCTGTGTTCTAGACCATGCTCGAGGAAAATTTCTGTATATATGGATAGTCTTTGAAACAAGACTCTCCTCTTCTTGGACCCATTGCGTCTTCCATATGGGGCCCAGGGGCTTTGGAACGTGTAACTTCTCAGTGTTGTGTGCGTGTACAATTGCCTTTTATGGAAAGAGGGGGAAGTATTTGCACACAGGACACCACAATCCTACTCTAGGGACTGTGGAGCCATCTGAGAGAGGCACAGCTGCCTGAGCAGAAAACACGTCTGTGGTTTGAAGTCTCTCCTTTATGTGTGGAAATTAGAAACTGATGGACGCCTGAAGTGTGCAGCCAGATTGGCTGGTGGTTTCAGTTATACTGAAACCAGAACAAAGCTCTCTGGTGAATTACAGTATGTATCCCCCATAGAGCTGAAGGACAGCAAGAGTGTAGAGCCGGAAGTGGCCTGTTGTGTGGAGAAGGAAGTGGCTGTCAGTCAAAGAGGAAATGAACCCCTGTAATGATAAGCAATAGAGGGTCCTGTGGCACCTTTGAGACTAACAGAAGTACTGGGAGCATAAGCTTTCGTGGGTAAGAACCTCACTTCTTCAGATGCAACTTGCATCTGAAGAAGTGAGGTTCTTACCCACGAAAGCTTATGCTCCCAGTACTTCTGTTAGTCTCAAAGGTGCCACAGGACCCTCTATTGCTTTTTACAGATTCAGACTAACACGGCTACTCCTCTGATACTTGACACCCTGTAGTGATGTTGTCCAGGACACTAGTGTTCAGATGAGAAGAAACTAGCCCTTGGAGCAAAATATTCTGTGGCCTGTTAGTTGAGTGGCACAGTAAGCGTGGCTAATACTTCCTCCACTGCTTTTGTGTATACGGTTTGGTGGGTCTTACTTACCAGTAAGTGATGCCACTATCCTGAATGCACAGAACCAGGTTTTAGTGAGTTGAGCCCATGAGAATCTTCCAAATCAAGAGGATGTTTTTATTCTGCTTCCTCAATTTGTCTTGTCGGAAAATTTGTTTATGCTGAAATTAGAAACATGCTGCAGTATCTTCCTGGGATTTGACTTAAGCATTTTAATATTTACATTAAACACAAAACAAAAACCTTTTGCAAAGTCAAACACTTTAAAATCAGGAAATGCCAGAAGTTAGGAAATCCCAAATTCTGTCACTAGCATAGGCAATTCCGAACACCCAACCCTGTGCTCCTCTCTCTAGACTACACCGTCTTATGACCAGATGCACGGAGTATTCGCAGATTTAGTTGCAGTTATGAGTGCCCAGCACTTCTGACAGTCAGGCCCCAGGCATCCAGTGTGTGACCGTGGAATGAGACTGTCATAATGCATACAAACAAGGGATAGAATTAAGAGTGCACAGGTAGCATTAAACTTCGCATAGCCTAGATTTCAAGTGTTTAACCAACCTAAACGTACTTAACATTGTTTTTGGTATATATTTAAAATTGCAGAAAAAAGGTTTAAAAACAAACTCCGTGTGCAAATACATGGTCCTAGGGAAGCCTTTTTTTCCCCCCTCCAACTGTTCATTAAGTGTCAGTAGAGTTTGAACCCTGCCTCTTCAGCCAGACATCTATCACTTGAGCTACAGGAATAACTAGCTTGGCTGGCAGCAGCAGGCCTTCACCCCCTTTAGCGAACCAGCCACTAAAGGAGGATGCGTAACACACTGAGAGAATGGGTTACCCTGTGCACAAGTAGCTCTATGTAACAGATAGCATAGGAAAGGACAAAGCTATGGTAGGCTCTTTGAGAAGCAGTGGGGCTAAATTGATGGGATTTGGGACTGCTGTAGAGAGCTGGATTCTAATCCCAGTTTATGTAACCTCTCTCTGGGGCATCTGAGGCCTGATTTAAGAGCTATAAAGAGTAAAAAATCAACACGAGTCATTAGAAGTGAATCTAGAATTCATGCTTTCTTGGTTCCCACTTGCCATTATTTTCTCTCTCCTCCGGCGCTTCTCATCCCGCATCCCTGGGGCATTTGGGCAGAGAACCCTTTTGCTCTGTGCTGTAGTCCGGTGGCCCATCTTCCCCCTTACCCCAAAAAAGTGAGAGATGCTGTGTCCTGGATGAGTTTGGCCCAATTTGTCCTCTGCATGCCTGGCCTGGTACACCTGCTCCAGCAGCAGGGGTGCAAACCTAGCAAGGCAAAAACCCTGAACAGTCTTTCAAGGTGGAGTAGTAACACCACAACCTACAGAAAAGAAATAGTAATGTTTCAGGAGTTTCTAATTCAGTCAAAACTGAATGGGATTGTACCACAGCAGCAAAAGGCACTTTCCTGACCCCAGGGATCTTCCCCTGGTGAAGTTCAAAGCTTTGCTTCATGCAATGGAGGTTTCTGTGTTACAGCACGTAGTTTCACAAATCCTTTATACTGGAAAGAGTCAGAGGACTTAAATATAGGGGTCGAGGTCAGTGCAGGCTCCCATGTTAATATTCAAATGAAAAGGGTAAATGTGTTGAAACAGCAAAGAATTCCCTGTTTTGAGTCTAGTCTTTTATTGGGATGTGGTGGGGAGGGAGGGAAAACTGCAGAGTGGTAAATTGGAGCCATTTTGCTTAGCTGCCACCATAGTGTCTGCAGCAGACAGATGCCCCAAGCTCTGAGGCTTAAAACAGGGAACTAGATTGTTGGAAATTGTGGGGGGAGGTGGGCCTGTTTCTGGCTCTGCCACAGGTTTTCTTTGTGGCCTTGGGCATCTCACTGTTTCATTAATTTTGGGTGCTCTACTTGCACCTGATTCTTTTTCTAGAAGTGTTGAGCCCCTTTACCTCCAGTTAGTCCATTGGAACTGTTTGGGCGCTCAGCACTTACAGAAATCTGGGCCCAGGAGCATCAGATTGGGCTTCTCAAGTAAATGGATGCTTCTGGGCCTCACTTTCCCCTGCTGTAAACTGGCCTCTTTGTCACTGGAATATTGAGATTAATTTAAAGTAATTTATAGAGCACTGGTGAGATCCTCAGCTGGAAGATGTCCTAGGACGGGCTGGATGTTTACATATGGAGTAAGAAGCACTTACACGCTCTTCCCTCTCCAGGTGGAAGAAAGTCCAGGGATTTTTCAGAATACTAGGTGTCACAACAAACCTGACTATTACCTTTCCTCCTCTTCCCCCCTCCCCCACCCCTTTTGTAAATACTTCTCAAAGGCCAGAAGTTAAGGGAAATGAAATGAATTTGTCCAGATTACAGAAAAGATGCTGCTATTCTCCATGTGACTTCTTAGGGTATGACTACATTGCACTCATGTCCAGAGATACCCGAGTTAGCTTTACTCCTAGCTAGCTTGGATACCGAAAAGTGAAGCTCTGGTAGCACAGGCGAGTAATTAGCTGGCATTCTGAACAGGCTTTGTATAACGCACACTGCCATGGTCTCACTGCTCCAGTCCCTGAGCTAGTTAAAGTTAGCTTGGGTCTATCTGCCCTTGTGCCCCAGGATTGCACTGTAGCCATACCCCTAGTGTATTATCCTTGCTAATAGTGATAGCCGCTATTGCAGGGCAACTCCAATCTCCGTTCCGGTAGCTATGCAGGGGCGACACAGTGTGCCCACAGAGCTGTAGTCTAGCAGAATGACATTCGGGTGGTGGGAGCGAATTGCTAGAATTGGGAATTTCTCTAACATCTTACCTTTACTAGCACCTTTCTTCCTGTAGGATCCCAAAGCACTTCACAAACTAAATAGACCGTGCATGTAGCACCAGTGATAGGAGCTGCCTTTGGGAAGGAGCACGGAGCAATGCTGCGTAACAGTTATGGGCTGGAAGTGACGAGGTTTGGCGAAAAGGCAGTCGGCATATTGGAATCCGAAATGGGATGAGGAGTACTTGTGGCACCTTTAAATTTGTTGGTCTCTAAGGTGCCACAAGTACTCCTCGTTCTTTTTGCTGATACAGACTAACACGGCTACCGCTCTGAGAGATGGGATGCTATAGCATAAAACCAAAAGACTCAATAAGGGCCCGTTACTTCCTCTTTTTCAGAAATTGGAGGAGTGCAGGCAAATAGTTGGGTTAATCTGCTACAATAAATTTAAGTTACAAAATTAAAATTGCTTGTCTAGGCTGGGCTGTTTATTCGTGCCCAGGTCTGGGTCAAACTGTACCCACCATCTTAGCGTGCCTTAATCATCCTGGGAGCATGTTGCATCACTAGAGTGGAGTGGTGTTCAGGCAAGTTTTATCCAGTGCAAAGGCACAAATATAGTGCATTTGCATCATGAGGATAGCCAGCAGGCCTAAAATAAAAACAGCCTCCTGGGTCAGGAGCTGGCTCAGACATGGCAAATAGACATTGTGGCGATAGGAAGTAGAGAAGACTAGAAAAACTCATAGGAGCTCCAGCCTTGCTTATCTGCAAAGGGCATCCGTCCCCATTCCCTGACTTCTAAGGTGGTGTGCAGCCTCAGGGTTCTCTGTAGCTACTCCTGGACATCCAAACTGATCCAAAATACTACCTTGCATCTGTGATGGGCTAGGAGACTGCATCCCCCTCTAAATGCAGCCCTAGCAACAGTGATCCATGCACTTATCCTCTCCAGCTAAACTCCTGCAGCATTTCCTACCTGGTACTGGCCAGGAAGGCCACACAAGCTATCGCTAGCCTGTCGTGCTGCAGCTTGCTTGCTACTTAAGACTGATGGTGCATGTCACTGCAAGGCTCTGTTCTCTGTGCTGGCTCCTGGTCCTTACCTGTGGAACCCTCAGTGATCATTTCTTGCTCTAAGACCCACTGCGAAATATCCCTTTTTAACAGACCAGCTGGAGGGAGAGACTTCTGTGGGACCTGTTTCCACTTTCATTGCTCCTTCAGTAAATCCTGCATGACTAATGCCAGCTTTCCTGCATTTGCATTTCCCACTCGTACTCACGAGAGCTGTGCGCTGGGTTGATTAATTCGTCTCTGCCACCAGTACTCAATATTGTATTTTCTAAATCAGTCACTCCTTCAATTATTGTTCCCCCCCCCCTCCCCCCCCCCCCAAAACTTCCATCTTTGTTAGTCATGGAGTCCAGTCGAATATCATTCTAATTGGTACGGGACTCCACCTGCCCTTGTAGGGTGAAGGACTGGGAGCTCTAACAAGTCCTTTTCATTTCCAAATTCTGATGTGATAAATTCCTTAAGATCCTGGCTTGATAATTCTCCTAACCAGCTAGAAATAGTTAGAAAATCAGTGTGAGTTATACATAAGATGAGAGACTAGCAATGTAGGACATGTAAAAGGGGAGTCGTTGTGTAGGCTCAGGAGTGAGGATACTGTATTCTTGGCTGTACCTGTCGTGGCAGCAGACAACCTAAGGGGTGTGTGAACCCCGTCTGACTGTTCATATGTACTATCAGCGGCTATGCATATACCTGGGTAACTTTTGTATTGGAATCACTTATCTTGTGGCTGGCTAAGTAGCCCATGTCTAAAGCAGTGAATCCATGCCACATCTCCCTCACATTATTCCAGCTCTCACGCCACAGCCCTGGTGTAGAGGACTGAATTTGGGCACAGGAACTAGAGGATCCTGAGTTTTAATCCTAGTTTTGCCATTTGCTCATTGCGGTTTTAGACCATATAGTACAGAGAGCCAAATGGTCAAAATTTCCCCAAACACATCTGAAGAATAATTATCCAAAACATTCCCAGACCCAGCCCAGTGTGGTTTGGAGGCCCCTGCGTGGGACATATTCTGTTCAATTAGGAAATCAACTGTGTTTTATTGTGCACACAAACTCCATGGCTCTGCTGCTTCTATTTCCATTGATGGAGCCCTGTAGCCTCAACGCTGGTTGATAGATAGCTGGTGCTCAGCTGTTACATTAAGGGCCACACTTTCCCTCTGGTACATGGGATTTGAGGTTTGGGGAACAGTAGCATGAACTGTGAGGAACCGTTCCCCCTCCCCCAGATACCTCTCAAGTTCCTGCTGTTTGGGAAATCACTATAGTGAATAATAAAGTGTCTTGTAATTACCAGGGATTCTCCTGTGACCTCCATGGGTCAGGCCTTCTGGGCTGGATTCACCATGGTACAGGTATGTCAAAAGGAGAATGTCTCTTACACAGACATACTACCTCTAGAAAGTGGAGACTGAGCTGAGCATGGTTGGGGCCTTGGTTGGTCCGCCTTGTGGACGTGATATGGTAGGTCCTATTTGTGTGAGCTTCACTTCTGCTGTTGGGTCCCTGCTGCAGAATTTGGATCCGGTGCGAAGGGTCTATTTCCCTAAGGGAGTGGCAGTGGTGGAGCAGGAGACTGCACAGGCTCTGGCCTGTTGGAGCAGTGAGAGCTGTCTGGTATGTTTCCCTCCTCTTGCCGCCTCAGAGAGAGGTTTTCCTACCGGCCTACAGCTGAGCCTCAGGAGCTGGGAGCAGGTTTCTCTGTGACCCCTCCCAGTGTCATCGCCTGCACAGGAAGTCACTGGTAATGCCTGAGCTCTTATTTTTAGTCCTGATGCTGCCATCGGTCTGTGGCCATTAGCCAGTAAGAGACTTAACTGAAGAGATAAACACGTTAATCTCTTTAGGCCTTCCCCCTCATCTGCTGCCACTGCTTCTCTGTGCATCTTGACATGCAGCTCTCCTGGGCCCTGGGGCTGGCCTGGGCCCCTGGCACAATGTCATTCAAGTCTTTTCTCAGCAAAATTGCTGGAGCCCTCAAGTGTGTGATTTTTGTAGTGTTCAAGGGGGGGAAATTTGCCCCCTTATTCTGACCTCCACGTTAGCAGCAGGAAGATCAGCCATCCTTCCCCAGCCTGTCTCCCTCCCCCTCCCCCCCCATTTGGCAGGGAGCAGCCTGAGCTCTCCCCTTGCTTTATCTCCCTTTTCCCTCCTCCCTTGGAGAAATCCTGTATAACTTAACAGGGCTGGAACAGAAACCTATGGAATGTAATGAAGGACGCTTACACCTTTCTATTGGGTTTAAAGCATCCTGTGGAAGTCTACAGCAGGGAAATCAGTCTCTGTGAAATTCTATAGGGCATTCTGTTAAAAGGCATGTGTTTCATTCCCCTCCCACTTCACCATCTGCTTTCCTGGGAGGATGGGGGGCAAGACTGATTAGAGCATCCGCCCTCTAAATGGCCATTGAGCATGAGCGGAGGATCATTTTCCAGGCCCTGGGATTCTGGCTGTCTCTTTCCTCCCCCACACCTTTCTGATTGCATGCCCAGGTGTGATTTCATGGAGCCTTTGCACAGGTGTGATTTCATGGAGCCCTTTGCACATGGATTTTGGAGAGGAAGTGCATTCCACCTGGCTTTCCTCTGGTTGTGGGGGCAGATGAGTTTTAAAGGCTGTGTGTGTTTGGAGTTGGGTTTTGTTTTATTGGAGGGGGATGACGGAAGGTCTGAAAGACACAGGCTATAGTGCTAACCAGCAGTGGTGCCCTTAGACCTATGTGGCAGTGTAAGACCCTGTTCTCCAGGGAGCCCCTGGCCACAATGCTCACCTTGTGGTATGAACCACAGGCTGAGGAGATACTGGGCAGTGTTGTGAGCATGTTGAGGATGGAACCAGTCGTGTGGGAAGGAAGCTGGATAAGGTCCTGTTGCATATTTCTGAATTCTAATGGCACCTCCCTGTAGAATCAGCCCTATTCAACAGTGCAATGTTTCTGCAGCTGTGTCCCATTTGTGTGCCCGTGCATGGTGTTTTGAGGTCCCAGAGGTGGAGGGGGAAAGGGAGTAAGGCTTTTGCGTAGAATGCAATTAGTTTTCATGACCAGATACCATAGTGATGGGTACTCAATAAATGTGCTGCTATAAGCACCGTACTGCACTGCACTGCACTTGCTCGTGGCACTGACGCTTGAGTTGGCTGCAGGTGAGTGCGCTGTGCTCTCTTGCCCACAGAGGATTTAGCATGAGCTGGTTTCACAAGGGGACGTTCGGTGTTGAAGGGGTAGATTTCTAGGGTGACTTCCCCTTCGCAGCTGCTTGGTGGGAACAGGGTTTGACTTTGAAGTTGAGCATTGTGTTGTATCGAATCCTTGTGTCGAATCAAGAGCTGGACTCCGTGGAGGTGCTACAGGGGATGGAACTGAGAGCTGGGTTCCTGCGAGGCTTGAAGCGAGGTTGCAAGCCTCCCGTTCAGGACTGATAGTGCCCAGCGGGAATGATGTCAGACATCAGGTGTCTGTATTTCCTGCCCGAGAGAGAGCGCCATCTCCAAAGGAAGTTATTTTGCAGCTTGTTCGGCCCTCCCCTCTTTCTAGTGTTCAGTTTACTTCTGCAGTTTAAAGTGACGGTCTCTGCTTCGTGAAGAATAGCAGTCTTCGGTGCTCTCTTGCAGAGGGTCTCGTTCACTGAAGCCTGGTTCCTGGGAAGTTGTCCACCCCCAAATCTACCAGGGAAACCCCCAGCTGACTGCTTGAGCCATCATGGGCAAAGCATCCTTGCTACTGCTGGAAATTTTGCTGGTCAAGCAGAACAGAGGGCATTCCTTGACTTCTCTATGTTGATGCAGGTGGGAAAGCAGCTGTCCAAAGGTGCTATAGGGACAGCACTGCTGTCAGCTCAGAAGGAAGGAGTGGAGGGAGCAGTGGTGTGTCCTTGGAGGTGATCATGTTTAGCACTTGGGTAATTCTTCGTCTTCAGACTCCCAAACTGCTAACACCTGTTTGTTGAGAGGTGGTATTCTCCCCATTGTGTGGGTGGGGACACTGAGGCATAGAGCTGTGTGCTTTGCCCAGAGTCACAGACTGCGTGGATGGTGGGGATGGGCTTAGAACATGGGGGTCTGCCTCATTCTGGTTACGTTTTTTGCATCTTTCCCGTTGAAAGAAATTGTCGTATTTCACTCTCCGCTTCCTTACAGAACCACTGCATTCAATTAGCAAATCCCTCAATCTTCTCATAGCCATAGGTCAGACTTGACTGAGCTAACTCACGGGTTTGGCATGAGCCACCACACAGTTGGCCAGGTGACCTAGAACCAGCCTTGCCCCTCTTTCTGCTCTGCCGTGGAGCCCAATTTCTGAAATTAGGCCTTCTGCTGCTTACTTGACACCCACATGGTCCTCCTCACTGTGCAACGGTGGGGAGTGTCCTATGGTGCTGAGCAGGACGCAACCCGAACAGGAGAGTATGATCCCTGGTCTTTTGGCTGAGCAGTGTCTGGAGTTGCGTTGAAATTGATGTGACGGGGAAGGGTGGGATTGCGAGATACCGAAGACCCTGAATGCGTGGCAGTGTGCCATAACTTCTCCTCCTTGCCTAAACCAAAGGAATTTGAGTGCAGCTGTGGCAGGTGTGTGCCAAACCACCTTTCTACAGAGTAGAAATGGCTCAGAGCCATTAGACATGGTGGCCCTCCTAAATCCCAGCAGCCACATTGTTTCTTGACTTGAAGTGGGTATGGGGAGGCTCCACTTTGCTGAAGGCCCAGAGAGACACTCTCCATAGTTTGTATGTGTGCGCTCACATGCCACACAACTCCTTAGGTCAGGTGCTTAGGGGCTGTGTACCTAGCTTTCTCACACCAGGAGCAGTGCTTGGGGCATGCACTGAGGTGCGGCAGGAGAGGAATTCCAGGCGCGGGTGGGGATTTCTTCTGCTGCTTCTTGGGACCAGGTTAACAAACTGAGGCTGTATGGAAAAGTGGTGGACATGCCAATTTCTAGCACACACCGGTGACGGGAAGAGGAAGGTGGAACCAACCCCTCAGGAGCTGTGATTGACAGCTAACCATCTCCCCATCACTGGCATCTGTGGCTTAAACACTGAACTGGAAAACGCCATCAGACATAGGGCATCCTTGGCAGATGGCTCCCTGCCCCTGGCTCCCCCATCCACTGCATCCCAGTATGATACCCTCCCTGCTTCAAGCTTCTCTGGACCTCTTGGACTCCCTGAAGCAGGCCATGGGGCAAGATGTGACCTCCCCTAAGTCTGCAGTGTGGTTAAGAGTTTGGTGCAAGAACCTGGCTGATGTGTTTTGCTGGACTTGTGTAGCCTCTCCCTGGCTTAGAGAGGGACTTGCATGCAGGAGCAGAGAACAGCTTCTACGCAAATTGTTTGGGTAGCCCCCTTCCATGACTTTCTTGCCCCAGTCTAGCTTCCCCTTTTGCTGGGTCCTGCGGTGCTCAGTTTGTGACATCTCCTTTGCTTCCAGAGCCACAGACTGCAGCATCCCCCGCCCAGGATTGTGACCTCACTGCAGGCACCACCTGAGCCCTTCATTTTCCATAACATTCCTGCTGTCTTTGTCTGCCACAGTTCCCAGGTCCCCTGTGTCTGTCCTCCTGCTTCCATCCAACAAAGATGAGGGCTTAAAGCCATAGAGCTCCGTATTGTTCAGGCAGGGCAGCAGGAGCTCAGAGCAGTCTCTGCCCACTTGACAGGTGCAACAAGAGAAGGAACTGCTACCTCTGCCTTCGAGTGAGGGAGACTGGCCTCTGCCATAGAGGTGACATGATTGTGGGGCATTGTGTCGCTGGTGACAAATGGAAGCAGGAACAAGGGTTAAGAAGTTCAGGGCAGCATATGCATAATCCCTTTGCTGTTTTGCCTGAAGCCAGTTGCTCTGCCATGAGTCGGGGAGACAGAGAAATAAACGTTATCAGGTTTGGTTTGCATGAGGGAGGAATACCTTTTAATTCATTATTGGAAATGAATGTTAAGTGGGTTTTTTTTCCCCAGGAGATTTCAAGAGCCCTCTGGAGTTTTCGAGAGAAGTTGATTTGAATGTAAGGAACCTTTGCAGTCCCGAAGCTCTTGAACGGTGCATAATGAGGTTCACGATTCCAGGGGGCCAAATATGTATCCTGTGACAACTCTTGCTTGCCTCTGGTGGCTTGAAACCTCCCCCTGCCACACACCCTGCCCCTTCCACCCCCACACCCCTCCCAACTGGCATGTGCGTGTACCGTTCTGCAAGTGCAGATAGTGTAGACTTACCCTTTGTTTCTTACCTCCGGGTCCGGCGGCAGGCAATCGATGTTCTGAAATCGATTTATCGCGTCTGTCTAGACGCGATAAATCAATCCCGGATCGATCCCGGAAGTGCTCGCCGTCGACACCGGTACTCCAGCTCGGCGAGAGGAGTACGCGGCATCGACGGGGGAGCCTCCCTGCCGCATCTGGACCCGGGGTAAGTTCGGACTAAGGTACTTCAAATTCAGCTATGTTATTAACGTAGCTGAATTTGTGTACCTTAGTCCGAAGTGGGGGGTTAGTGTGGACCAGGCCAAAGCCCCTCTGTCACCTCTGCACCTTCTATGTATTGCACAGCGTGGCCTGCTTGCCCGTCCCGTGTGACACAAGGAGATTTGCAGCAAAAGGAAAGCACATTATGTGCAGCAGGGAGCTAGAATTCCTGCCTCCTGCCAGAGAGTCGTCTTTTGAGGGCGGGAGAATCTGTAGGCGCACCCATTTTAGAAAGTATGTGACAGTACGAGCCTCGTCCCAAGCGTTCTGACTTACAGTAGGGTCACTGCAGTGGTTGGGTCTATTGCTGCAGCATGCTGTAGTATATTAGGAACAGTCTTAGGAGCAGCCTGGCTTGGAGTGCTTCAGAGCTGCCTGCCCCCCATCCTTGCCTTCCTCTGTAGATAGATTTTCATGTGAGCTCCAGCAGCTGCTAGAGAGGCTGCAGCTGCAGTAGTTTCCCTGCTTTCCTCAGTAAGGAACTTGCTGTATGTTTTGATGTTTAATAGTCTGAGCTGCCAGAGCCAGTGTAGGACGATGGTGATGTAGGGGGATCGTTTTCCACCTGCAGCTTCTGAGTCAGTGTCTGAGAGCAGGAAGCAGTCCCTGGCAAAAGAAGTATGGATGTTACTTTGATACTAAGCACGCTCAGGAATGAGCGTACCATGGGTAGAGATTGTGCTTTTGAGTACAGAGGTCTCCTCTCCCTTGGAAGCCAGGAAAACAGAGGCCTCTGGTCCCTCTGGAATTAAATTAGCTGTGTGCTGACTACCGTACTTCTTGTATTTATAACTTACCCTATCGGTGACTAATGTGTTTGTTTTTTGTTACTGAATAAAATAAAAAATGTTAGTGTGAGCGTGTGTATTGATGGGAAGTCTTCCCCTCTGCCTCACCAGCAGTGTGGTCAGGTGCTTCACGAGGGGCTGCTTGGGTGGACTTTATACTGAGTTTGAATTGTAAACTGTGCCCGCATAAGCGGACTTTCATTTAGTGCCTGCTTGCCGACGTGATCTCCTGTCTCACGTTCTGATCTCTGCTTCTTCCTATATCGATTTCTGTATCCTTGCCACAGATGTATGTACTCTCAGGAGGATAAAATCTTATTTCAACTTTCCTGCGAAGTGCATTGACCATTAAGTAGAAACCTAACAACGTGGCTGTAGTACGAAGTGTTTGGACCATGATCAAATCACTCCTTCCTGGTGGCTTTGTCTGCATGGTGGTGGTGTCGATAGGGAAACTGGCTGTAGTCAGTCCCTGGGCGCTCTTGCTCCCTCCTGGCTCCCCCGCCTGTGAGTTAGTAGTATTAGGGAAGGGAAATAGGTTGCAGACTGGTTCCCAGGGCTCTTCTTATTCTTTGTGGGTGATTTGCAAGTGAATCAATGATGGGCTGATTGGGGAGTAAGGGGGGGAGAATGGTTTGCTGATTTTAAAGTGCCCTGTTGTCATCTTTCTGACGAGCTTACCGCCAGTGCTGGCAAGCTACCCCGAAGGAACACAGCCTAGCTGCTCTGGGGATTGTCACCCCCTGTTGTCCTGTAAGCATATTGCCACCTCCTGGAAGTACCAGAGAGCCCCTGGCTGCAAGTTAATCCCACCCCTCTCACCCCAGCTTGCTGTCAGAGCACTAGGGATCCTCCTGGAAGGAGCAAGCATCAGTTTGATCAGGTTTTTAATGAATGTATTCATGTGCCATATTCAAAGCCTGTCCGACAGCTCCACCTCCCACCCCATTCCGATTGTACAGACCCACCTTTGCCCCAGTCTCCTTGCTTCCCCTGTCTGCTACAGCAGTAGCTTGCGTGCAGTGATAACGATGGGAAAGAAGTGTTTGTTTTTTAACTTTATTTTATTTGATGCCAGAAATATTGTTCGTGTTTCATTCTCCCCCCCCCCCCCCCCAAAAAAAAAAAACAAAACAAAAAAACTCACCATCTGATTCAGCTCTCAGCTTCTTGCTGCTCCCTTGCAGATAAGTCCCTGCTTCCCTGGATGTGTTACCCTGTTGCTTTTTTCCCAGGACACTTCCCTTCTGCTGGTTGCCAATGTCTCCTGTCCATGCAGTGACTCCAGTTCCTAATGGTTGTGGCTTTGCTTTCCTCCTCCTGTGTAGCACTGGCTCATAGCTGAGACAGCTGTAGTAGGATGATTGCCCCTCCTTGCATACAGCTGCTTTATAGGCCTCCAAGATTATCTTTGTGGTAAACACCTGGGACCCCTTACAAACAGCTGGGAACAAGAGCCAGCCAACTTTCACAGATCGTCAGCTGTACTCCTTGGTCCACAGCTCAGGAACCTCTGCGTTAGAGGGCTGGATTACAGCAAATGATTATCTCCTTCCCGATCTAGTCCTGTGGAATTTAATGCTTAAATGCACTATTTATTGGAGCTAAACAATAAAAAACACCCATGCCAAAAGCTCTACGCACCCTAACAGGTCATTAGACTTACAATAATACAGTAATTACCACCCGGCAGCCTTAAATACTCCTAGACAGGTGAGATGTTTAGCCAGCCAGCCAGCAGCATCAGCTAATTGTAAACGGGTCACAAATTAATTTAGCTAGCCAGTAAATCAAAGCAACAGAAGAACCCCTTTCCCTCCTCCCTATAGGGAAACCCTTAACTTCCCCCAAAAAGCCTATTAAGAGTGTTGCTGCAAAAGCTAGTTACCAAGTTTTGACCAAGGGAGGACGAGTCTTGAGTGCCTTGTGATGAATGACCTGCCAGCAGCTTCTCCTTTGCTATAAGGACCCAACAGAGGGTCCTGTGGCACCTTTAAGACTAACAGAAGTATTGGGAGCATAAGCTTTCGTGGGTAAGAACCTCACTTCTTCAGATGCAAGTAATGGAAATCTCCAGAGGCAGGTATAAATCAGTATGGAGATAACGAGGTTAGTTCAATCAGGGAGGGTGAGGTGCTCTGCTAGCAGTTGAGGTGTGAACACCAAGGGAGGAGAAACTGCTTCTGTAGTTGGATAGCCATTCACAGGCTTTGTTCAATCCTGATCTGATGGTGTCAAATTTGCAGATGAACTGGAGCTCAGCAGTTTCTCTTGGGAGTCTGGTCCTGAAGTTTTTTTGCTGTAAGATGGCTACCTTTATATCTGCTACTGTGTGGCCAGGGAGGTTGAAGTGTTCTACAGGTTTTTGTATATTGCCAATCCTGATATCTGACTTGTGTTCATTTATCCTCTTGCGTAGTGACTGTCCAGTTTGGCCAATGTACATAGCAGAGGGGCATTGCTGCCATATATAACATTGGTGGATGTGCAGGTGAATGAGCCGATGATGTTGTAGCTGATCTGGTTAGGTCCTGTGATGGTGTTGCTGGTGTAGATATGTGGGCAGAGTTGGCATCGAGGTTTGTTGCATGGGTTGGTTCCTGAGTTAGAGTTGTTATGGTGCGGTGCGTGGTTGCTGGTGAGAATATGCTTAAGGTTCGCAGGTTGTCTGTGGGCGATGATTGGCCTGCCTCCCAAGGTCCGTGAAAGTAAGGGATCATTGTCCAGGATGGGTTGTAGATCACTGATGATGCGTTGGAGAGGTTTAAGCTGAGGACTGTAGGTGCAGACCTCAGCTTAAACCGCTCCAACGCACAACAGTCCTCAGCTTAAACCTCTCCAACGCATCATCAGTGATCTACAACCCATTCAGGACCAGACTCCAAAGAGAAACTGCTGCGCTCCAGTTCATCTGCAAATTTGACACCATCAGATCAGGATTGAACGAAGCCTGTGAATGGCTATCCAACTACAGAAGCCGTTTCTCCTCCCTTGGTGTTCACACCTCAACTGCTAGCAGAGCACCTCACCCTCCCTGATTGAACTAACCTCGTTATCTCCATACTGATTTATACCTGCCTCTGGAGATTTCCATTACTTGCATCTGAAGAAGTGAGGTTCTTACCCACGAAAGCTTATGCTCCCAATACTTCTGTTAGTCTTAAAGGTGCCACAGGACCCTCTGTTGCTTTTTACAGATTCAGACTAACACGGCTACCCCTCTGATATAAGGACACAGACTTTCCGGGGAGATCACCCCACCCAGCCACGGTTTAGTACAGGTTTTTTACACACTTCCTGAATGGTGAGCACTAGGATACAGACCTGTTAGGTCCCCTTTTGCTCTGGGAAACTGTTCCACAGACTAATGGATCTCATGGTTGGAAGGTGTGGCTTTCCTGAGAACCTGCCTAAACACCTCATTTTCTTAGTTCTTCCTCCCTTAGAGGATAATCAACTTACGGGAGAGTGTCAGAGTGAATGAATGTTAGTAACTTGCTTTGAGATCCTCTGATGGAAGGTGCTTTACAAGTGCAATTTATTATTACTCCTAATTATGCTTCCTTGTGCACCCCAAAACCATTCTTCTACATCCATGGGATTTGCACCCTTCAGCTATTTGTAAAAGGTTGCCAGAATTTCCCTAAATCACCACTTTGTCAGGCTGTAGGTAGCTCTTCCTTGGCTGGTGGAGAACCCCTCTGCATTGCCCTAGAAGTTGGCATGCATGGCTTGTTTTGCATAATTTACTTCCCAAATCATCATTTCTCCTCCCACTCTATCTTCAGGGACAGACTGGGATTGCTGTTTGTTGAAATGCATACATGGCTGTTCCACAACTGTTCTGTCCTCTGCTTCGGGAACACTTTAGGCCTTTGGCCAAGACACCCAGTTGGGCTCAGGGGTGGTGGTGGTGTGTGGGAAGTTGGAATCTTTAGTCCAAACCTCATGCCCCACATTTCCATAACCTCTCCCCCCCCCCCCCCCCGTCTTCCTCTTGGTCTGGAGAGGGGGGAGGCCAGATCAAACCTTCTGCAATATTCATTCCAAACCAGCTCCCATTTTACTGGGCGGAGGAAGGGATGGGAGCCCATTGCTAAACCTAGAGAGTCTGCTGTCCTGGGATAGGGGCTCATCTACGCTGCAGCATTGTGGGGGGCTGTGCATGCTGCTGTCTCAGGTGCTCGCTCTTATTGCCAGCCGCTTGTGAGCAGAGTCTCCCGCTAAACAGAGGGAGGGACTATGCCCAAACACAATGGGAGCCCAGCATCACTCCCTCCCCTCTGCCCTGCCTCTGTGTCATGGTGTTTCTCTTTAGTCCTCGTCTCCCCAGGGCCAGGTATCTCTAGTATCTTCTTCTCCATTTTGTTGAATAACTCTGCTCCCTGTCCCGGAGCTTGGAAGGGACAGTGCGGAGAAAGAAAGGGGATGAAGATTTTGTCCTGTCTGGCCTGGGTCAGAGGAGGGATGTGAAGGTTGTCAGGAGGAGCCTGGGAAAAGAGGTTAGCTGGGACAGGAGGGGGAAGTCCCGCTCTTGTTCTTGAAGTGGCTGGTAAGCTGGTCACACAAAACAAACAATAAAAGAACCTCAGCTCCCCTCCCCCTAATCACTGGAACGTTTTTTTGGCTCTGTACCCAACCTAGCAGCTGAACACCATGGTCTTGCTTATAAAATGCAGTGTGAAAAGGGGTGGCATTACAGAGTGGGCCAGGGAGGGGGTTTCAGCACTGACACTGCTGAATGCGCAAGGGGGTCTCTGGGCTGGGGAGGGGGCCTGTACTGCTGGATTGCAGCATGCAGGAGCAGCCCAGCATCGCAGGGGAGGGCAGTGTGCTGCAGGAGTGCAGAACATGGATGGGGGGAGCATCACAAGGTAGGGCTGATGGGGGAGGGTTCTGTGCTGCAGGATGTGGTGGGGAGGGGCGACGCTGCAGAGTGCAGTAGCAGGATGGGGGCTCGATCAATGAATGCAGGATGCGAAGTCTGGCTGAAGGGAGTACTGGCTCTGCTCTGCAGTGCACTGAGAGGCCTGCTTGACCCATCCAGTGCTTGTGGGGGAGAAGGGGGGGAGGTTTTTTAGCAGTAGAGGTTGGGATCTTCTACTCAGAAACGCGTACACCTTTTGTCTGTCATCCCCCGATCACATAACCCTCTGGACTGCAAAGCCCCTTCAGCTCCTGACTTACTGACCAGAGGTGCCCAGCTGGTGCTAAGTAACCCTTCCCTCCAACCCGAGAGACATGGTGGAAGCCCCTCAGCCTGCCAGCCAAAGGGGGAAGCTGCACCGTCTCTGAGCAGCATCGGCACGGTGACATGGACTTCCCTGTCCTTCATGTGCTTTTGTGCTAATTGACCCTTTGTCTGGCCATGTTTGGGGAGGGGTGAATGCGTGTCTTTTGTGTCTATGCTTGTGGACGATGGATTGCCCTTGCCTGGCCCCAGAGGAGGCATAGTATGTGCCGCAGCGGGGCTAGCGCCCCGCGCTGCCTAGCCTGGCCCCTGCACCCAAGGGGCTCCTTCTGGAGGGCAGAAGTTCCTTAATTCCCTGCCCGGACTGTCAAGGGGGCGGCCAGCCATTGTGAGCCATGGTGGCGGCTTTGGTGGTTAGTTGTTGGGGCTCTTTCTTTAGGCCACCAAACAGCAGAGATGGACACGGATCTTGGGTGCTGCCAATCTGGGCCGTAATTAGCATGCCAGCCTGAAGGGGAAGTGTTCATAGTCCCATGACTGCCCCACCCGAATGGGGAGATTGCTTGCCTGGCATTTCTTGGGTGTTTCTGGAAGCCGAGCATTCGCAGCCTAGCTGAGCAGCTCCGAGCTGTGCGAGCAGCAGTTGCTTCAGCTATCGAAATAGGAATCCAAGTCAGACAGGCAGTCAGAGGGACTTGTTATGTTGTTATGGCAACTACAGTAATTAGCTCGTGGGGAAGAGCAAGGCACGGAATAGGACCGTGAGCGTGCATGAAGGCCACACACTCAGAAGAGATGGGCAGGTTGCAGGGCTGGTGTTGCTGGGTGGGGAAAATGCAGAGGAATATCCCCTATCCCACAAGGGGCGCTGGCTTTCTCCTGTGAGGCTGGTGGAGACCAAGCCCCTTTGCGGCTTTTACAGATGATCCACCCCCCAGTTTTGTTAGCGCCCTCTGGTCCCCGTGGCGCCCCCCACCCCCCATGCTGGGCATGTGGTGTGGATCCCAAGGTAATGGTGACATATTCCCTGTGCCATCTGCCCTATGGGGGCCAGCCCCCTGAGGTCATTCAATGCCCTCCCATGCGTGTTTTGGCCTCCAGAGGCTTTTCCTTTCCCCTGAATGCTAGGCATGTTTGGCCTCTGACGTGAGATCTTTACCCCAGACTTAGGATAAGAAGTAACCTCCTCACCTGGGCTCTGGGATTCATCCTCTGTGCTAGTCATCCAGAGTCACAGCCACAGGTGACCCTCCTCTTCCCTTTGAGCACTGGGCACGTGCTCACCTTCTGACGCACAGTCAGGTGCTCACTAGCTTGTGCCATGATCTCCCTCCGCTGAATGTGGAAACGCATTGAACAATGAAGACACATGATCCAGTCTCTGGGGATCTCTCTCCTTCCCTTTCCTGTTCCCCATAGCATCGGAAGAGCGGCTTTAGTGCTCCCGGAAGTGCCTTGCGGGAGCTGTGAGCAAACAGTATGCCAGGCATTTACCTCTTGAAACGTGTGGGTTGCAGCTCCTCTTGGCTGCCCTGCCCTGTTGGTGGTGGCTGCTCTGGTGCCTCGGCGTCACTCGCATGGGCTGTTTCTGTGTGCTACAGTGTTTCTCCCACCTGTCTGCCTGGGAAGGTGTTTCATGCACCTATTGATCTGTGGGAACCCTATGCCGGGGTGTCCACTGGGGGTGCTTTCTCCTACCCATGTCTCCTCACTGTGGCCCCAGCATCTCATCATCCAGCCTGCATGTGTTGCTACAGACCAGCTCTTCCCTTCTACCTTCAAGAGGGGAGCGTGTCCTATGCCACAGCAATGGGTCAGGGGGG
This sequence comes from Malaclemys terrapin pileata, assembly GCF_027887155.1. Classification (NCBI taxonomy): domain Eukaryota; kingdom Metazoa; phylum Chordata; order Testudines; family Emydidae; genus Malaclemys; species Malaclemys terrapin. The sequence goes on along the minus strand of NC_071511.1, from coordinate 55,917,455 downwards.
TCTTGCAAATGGGATCCAGGTGTCTGGCACATGGAGAATCTGGCATTCTCCTGGGAGGTGATGGGCACAGCAGCAATGTGCCCCCAGGATATGTTGAGGAGTGGGATTTTTACTAAGCCGGGCGTTATCAGTGGAGCAGTTACTCTGTAGAGCAAGGATCTTAAACTTGCGGCCCATGAGCCTCCCCAATGTGGCCCGTGGGGCTCCAGCAGTTTTGGGGCCGCGTCTCTCCCTTGGGCCCCACCTACAACCCCTGGGCACTCCCCCCTCAGGGGTCCCGGCAGTGCAGTGGAGCTGGCAGTGCAGTGGAGCTGGGTGGCGTTTGCCTGCTCACTCCAGTGGCTGCCGGCCCCTTCCTGCGGCCCAGGGGCGGGGTGGGGCTGTGCCTCCGTGCGCTGCCCCTGCCCCGAGCGCCCCTGCAGCCAATGGGATGCTGTGGGGGCAGTGCCTGGGGGAAGAAGCGCATGGAGGCCCCCCCAGCCTGCCCCACCTTGGAGCCCCAGGTAAGCGCCACACCTCCAACTCCCTCCCAGAGCCTGCACATCCTCCCCCTCCCCACCTACCCCCTCCTGCCCCCAAACTCCTTCCCAGAGCCTGCACTCCCTTCCCCCACATACCTTCCCACCGCCCCCAAACTCCTTCCCAGAGCCTGCACTCCCTCCCAGAGCCTGCGCCCTATCCCCACACCCCCCGCACCCCCAAACTCCCTCCCAGAGCCTGCGCCCCAATCCCCTACCCCTAGGGTGACCAGACAGCAAGTGTGAAAAATCGGGATGGGGGTGGGGGGTAATAGGAGCCTATATAAGAAAAAGACCCAAAAATCGTGACTGTCCCTATAAAATCAGGACATCTGGTCACCCTACCTACCCCAGATCTCATCCTCCACTCAAACTCTGTCCCAGAGCCTTAGGCAGGTGGGGGGCGGAGTTTTTGGGGGGCGGGTTCTGGGCAGCATGAGTGACATTAGTCTGCAGAAGCGACATGTGAGGTCTCTCTAATGAAAACCTGTGTCAAGAGGCATGTGGGGATGGCATGTAAGAAGGTGTGTGTGTCGTGTGTCTGTCTGTCTATTGGCCTTAAGAACATAATTTCCTTGTAGTTAAAGGCAGGTCAGTTAAAGGCAGCATGCCTTGAGGCATACTTCTCCAGCAGACTTATCTCCCTGGGGGACCACTGTGTATTGTGTCTCACAATAGAAGTCTATTAGCATACTGAGTCAAATGCTAATGAAGACCTTGTGGGACTTCAGAAGAAAATTGACAGGAAGAAGTAAACAGTGTTTTCAGGTGATGATCAAACATCTGGTCTGTCCTGTCTGGGGGTAAAGAAGACTCCATGGGATCCTTCACCAGGACGTAAGCCGTGGGGTTGCTTCTTGAGAAAGGGCTCTCAGCCAGGCTCGGCTGAAAATGCTGAGAAGAGCTTTGGGCAAGAGACTTCTTTAGACAGGGGGATAACTTGTCCGCTGAGCTTAGGCCACAGAAAGCCTGTTATGATTTTGTTTTATATGTGACCCTTTGTTTCCAATCGTTCTGTTTGCTATCATGACTCTCTGGTCTCTGTTAAATAAACGTGTACTTGCTTTCTCTATAAACAAGTCTTAGTGCCGTGTGTTGAGCAAAGCTGTGTTTGAAGGGGCGTTAATAGGCAGCGATGTACTGTTCATTGGGGAACAGCGGGGCTGGTAATTCTGTGAGCGTCCAGTGGAGTAGGGGCTGGACAGCGCAGGGGACACTTGGAGAGATCGGGGTGTGCCTGATGCTAGCCTGAAGAGAGAGTGAGGCCTGGAAGGGAGTGCTTGTGTGGACGGTAGCTGCTAGTGGTGTCAGGGAGCTGACCCCGGGCAGGCACAGATGAGGCTCCCTCATGTTAAGAGCAGGTGGTAGCAAGGTGCCTCCCCACCTTGGGTACCTGTGAGGAGTGTCACCCCTACTATCTCCTGAGCTCCCATCTATGCCTCTCTGGCCTACGGCCCCTGTAGGGAAAGATCAGCGATGACTGGGTGACATGTAGCAAATCTGTCTCCTCCCTGGAGCCTCCTTCCAGTGTTGTTTTTTAATATTAATTTAGTCATACAATTAACCCTGACTGTGCTGTCGGTCTTGGTGCTGCGATTCTGCACTGATTGAGGAATTTGACCTCCTTCGCCCCGGAGGCTCCTGGCAAGTTGCTATTGTAGCATTCAGCGTCTGTCTGAGAGCCCCAGACGTTAGTTTCCTCCTCCTCCTCCTCCAACACAATCACATTGCTTTCCCCCTACTCCCAGCTGCAGAGGATGTTCAGTGTTAAGGTTCCTTCTGGAAATGGAGGAGCAGGGTGCCATGTGCAGAATTCTCTTTCCTGTTTCCAGTCCACCTCCCTACCCCACCCGAGGGGAAGAAACCTCCAGTGCATCACCTAGCAAGTTTGCTGAGAGAGGAAACAAAAATATACACATGGGTAAGGATGCGGCTTGTGGCATTGAGGTAGCCGTGTCAATAGCAAGGCTCAGGGAACACCTTTTTGGATCAATTGCTTGATCAGTCTATCTTTAGGTGCTTCATAGCCTCCTCCCCTTCATTCCTAAAATGCCTCACCATTTTTAATCATCTGTCCTTGATACTCCTCTGTGGGTTTGGGAAGTGCTGTGATTGCCACTTTCCATGTGGGAGCCGTGGCACAAAAGGAATAAATGATTTGTCCCAAGCTAGTGCCTGAGCCAGTGGACTATCTTTGCTCCCAGCGGCCATCTTGTAAAGGGGGCCAAGTAGCTATTGCTCCTCTGTCTGCATGGTGCGATGTGGTATTCCTGTTCGTACAGCTCTCACACCCAACTATGGAAACTGCCTGCTAGCTCTTCTGTGCTGTGGCTTTGTCTTTCCTCAGGCTTTATACTGCTGCCCAGCCCTGTAGTTTCTGAGCACTTTCCATGCATAATTGATAAGCAAAAGTGCAGTCCCTAAAAGACTTCACGGAGTCTTTTTGGCCCTTTTCCCTTCTTAAGGTATAAAACACTGTGTGGGAGGGGTATGCTTTGTCTGGTTTTGGGAGGGGAGAAGGTAGATAGAAGACTGTTATTGTCATATGTGTTATGGTAGAAAGGCTTTGTCAGAGAGGAAGGTTTTGCAGCATTTCCTCATGAAACTGCTGTTTGTGAGTGGCAAAAGCAACTTCATTAGTGCCATACTGGTTTTGTTGGTGCATGTTGTAGCCAGCAGCAGAGCGAAATAAAATCTCACCTGCCTGTCTTTCAAATACCTCTTTGGGGGGGGGGGGGGGTGGGAGTGGGGGGTATGACCACTCCTTGCTCTTGACCAGGCCAGAAGCCCCTTCCCTTCAAAAAACCACACAGTGTGCAGTATTGATACGCCACCGGGAGTGGTCTGATAAGAGGTGGAGGGAAATCCTATGGTGTCCAGAGTCCATTTAAACTTGCTGCTCAGTGCCATCAGAGTACTGCATGAGAGACCAAGAAGCTCAGTTTGGTCAGTAGAAGTGGCATCTGCAGCTAGCATAATTTGCTACTACTGATTTATTAATAATATCTAAGAGCATACTTTTGATCACCAACATTATGTAAGAAATCAGGGAACTTGTTGAAATCTCTGGTTTCAAGTCCAGTGTGATGAAGCTAGTTTGTTAAGGGTTCCTGAGAGTGGGAGTTTAAACTTAAATGAAAAAAGAAGAACAGGAGTACTTGTGGCACCTTAGAGACTAACAAATTTATTAGAGCATAAGCTTTCGTGGACTACAGCCCACTTCTTCGGATGCATGAAGTGGGCTGTAGTCCACGAAAGCTTATGCTCTAATAAATTTGTTAGTCTCTAAGGTGCCACAAGTACTCCTGTTCTTCTTTTTGCGGATACAGACTAACACGGCTGTTACTCTGAAACCTAAACTTAAATGGATGAAGAAAAGCATAGAAGACTTGGAGGTGGAGATTAGTCCCTTGCTGCAAAATCTATTTGATGCTAATTTGATTCCCATTTTAAAGCAACTCAGAAGTTATCTTAGCAGCTGGCACAAATTGACTGTCTCTTGGATTGGCAGAATGACAGCAATTGAAATGAAATTATTGCCTGGAATTTGCTTCCTCTTCTGGACTACTCCCATTCTTTTTCTCAGAAGGGTAATCTAGAATGAAGATACTGTTCTCCAACAACAACCACAATTACATGTATATGTTTTGTGCAGGAAGACTGGCAATACGCAGGCGGCATTACTGGTTAGCTCAACTATGTACTCTAGTTGGTATTAGGAAGAGTGAGACATTGGTACAGAACAGAGTTGGAAGATTTCCTTGATTGGCTGACTTTGGCTGCTTCCATGGATAGGCACACAACATGTGTTTAATTATAACACTTAGGCCATGTCTACGCTAGCATTTATGTTGGCAAAACTTGTGTCGTTCAGGGGGTGTTTTTTTCATACTCCTGAGCAACATACGCTTTGCCGATATAAGTGCTCGTGTGCACAGCACTATGATGGTGGGAGATGCTCTCCTGCTGACATAGCTACTGCTGCTCGTTGAGCTGATTTTGTTATGTCAACGGGAGAGCTCTCTCCCATTGGCATAACACAGCTACACAAGCAATCTTACGGCTGCATTTTATGATTGCTCTGCAAAATCTCTCCTATTCTTTCTGTCCTCTTAATTTTTATTCTCATGGTCTGAAAGAGTCATTTAATGGCTTAGCTTTAAATGTCGCCCTCTGCTTGTGTTTGTCAAGGGTGGGAATCCTCGTAAGCTGGTGTGGTTTTTGTTTTGTGCTTTTCCTAGGACTTTCAATCGAGAGAGCTCTTGGACAGGTGGGTGGGGATGGGATGAGAAATGTGCACATACTCTTGAAATCTCCTGGGTCAGAGTATATCCCCTTGTGGGCTGTTGGAAAGACTTTGACTGGAAAGTGGTGTTTGCGGTTACAGCTGCCTAAAGCTGTAATGAAGACCCTCTTTGCGTCTCCTGGGAGTGAGAGGCGCTCAGAGCATCCACAGCTACGGATGAGGCTGTTGGGAGAGGGAGTTGATATTGTGCAGCATGTGCATAGCAGGAATGTCATGCTGCCGTAATGCACCTGACAACTAATAATCTCTTCCAATGTTCCCTACGCCCTCCTCTCAAGTTCTCAAACCTCCGCCCCAGCTCAGTTGGGACTCAGCTCCTTTTTAGGTTTATGGCGGGCTTCCAAATCATTCAGGTCTGCCTTTTGGAGTCAGAAGGAAACACAACATGGATAGTTTTCCCCTTCCTTCTCGTCTGTCTCTCCCCCCTCCCTCCCCTCACCCCCACAGGCTGATTAGGCACAATGACCTTTTTCATCATATCTTTTTGTTTGTGTTACGTAAACATTCCCCGTTGACAGCTCTAGACTGCTGTGGCTTGCAGATGTCCTGTGCACAATGTGTCTGAAAGCATTTTCCTCCAGGCACTGACGTCCCTGCAAGAAAAAGCTTCCTAATTATAATTCTCATGGGAAGCATTTTGAGCTAGTGGCTAGAGCAGGGAGGTGGGACTCCTGGTCTCTGTTCCTAGCTATGACCTTGGACAAACCTGTTGTACCTCAGTTTCCTCATCTGGAATATTTACATATTACTTGAATCTAATACAAGGGGACTGTGAAGCTAGATAGTTCTGTCTTCTGAACATTTCAAATGACTGGGACTGGGGAAATGCACATTATAGTGGTACAGGAGTGTCACTGTAGTTAAGGTTGCATCATGACACCTGTTTAAAGGTTGACCTTTCTAATTTTTCGAATATTGACATGCTACGTAGGCTTAGTTGGATTTCTTTTAAATTTGGTGTGCTTCAAGAGGGTGAAGGGTAGGTAGTGACCCAAATTTGGAGTCATTTGAGCCAGGGGTTCCAGAGAATAAACCCTCAAAAGAATAACTATTTTAAAATAAGTCCCTAGGTGGGACTTTTTGCAAAGTCCAGATCAAACTGTTGAAGAGCTATGAGTGAAAATGGTCTCAATCTGTTGAGTTTTACGCCCGGGATTGCATGGCACTCACTAAGCCTTTGGGGGATCCAAGTTCAGAACGGTATTTAGGAAAATGTACACTTTTACACTGCACATGCACCAGTACAGAAAAGCAGCTAGAGGGTTTCCATTCCTACTACTTTATATGCTTTAAAGCTTGACTCTTATAAGTGCTCTAAAATCTGAGTGGTTAGTCTAGCTACTTTGAAATTCGGTGTGCCTCATGGGGTTGCTGGGGTAGCATTAGTGATCCAAATTTGGGGTCATATGACCAAATGGTTCCTGAGTTACAGGCCCACCCCAAACTCCCCCTTTCCTCCCAAAAGCCCTGTTTCAGGGCTGTGAACTCACTCTTCAAGTAACGTATATATGGATAAGTCAGTCACAAGCCCCTACCTAGGCCAAAAGGAGTTTTGGATGGTGTGGCTGGAAGACGCTACAATTTGTGAGTTGTGGGTGGCAATTGTATTTTGAGGGAATGTAATCAAAGTCTTTGGGTGGGAGGATTAGACATAGTGCTTCCTGGGAGATGAGGTGCATTAGAGGGCAGAGGAATGGGGCACTAGGAGAATAGGGTGAGAGGGCTGTGGGGCTGCAGTGAGATGAGGGGGGTTTGAGGAGGGGGGAAATGGGGGTGGATGGTAGGGGAGGGGAGCGGTTGGGAGATCAGATGAGGGAGGCATGAGCCCTCCCCCCAGCTCTGCCAGTAAACGCCAGTCCCTGTGTGCTGCGCAACTCTGCCAGTGGCTGCCAACCCCCTGCGCCCCAAGGCTATGCCACTGCATTATGTAGCTGTCCTTCACTCCAGGCACTGGAGGTTAGTTGCGTTATAGGAAGGGGGAACTAATGGCAATAGAAACGTTTGTGTATTTGGGAGTGAAGACTTCATGGAGACCTTCCCTCCTTGGGACGTGTGGGCTGGGCACAGGAGAGCGGGCTGGTTGGAGTGGGGAGTGTAATGAATGTGTCACGGATGTGGCTGGGGCCATGTGCTCAAGTGGGGCTGTTGGGACTCTGCTGATGTTAAGGTGTGGGGGAGCGAGCTGTCTGTTAATGGGGCATTTCTGAAAGAGGGTGGGGGTCAGGTTACATGCACAACCTCAGCTCTGCTTTTCCTGCTTTACAGAAGTTTGAGTTTGCTCAGCTCCCATGTTCTGCAAGCGTGTGACATGCCACCATGCAACCTTAACTGCACATTGTTTCTTTTTGCCACTGAATAATCATTCAATCAAAACATGACTCTTCCAGGGTATTAGGCTCCTATGCACAGCTGATGTTCATGTGCTTCTACACAGAGAGAAACAAGTCTTTAAAAATCCAGCTTTTCTAGGCTTGATATCACAAATCCAGAGGCCTCTTTTCTCTGAGTTATTTCCTTCAAGTAGGCGAAGGTCTAGATCTTACCTCTAGAAGTTAATGTCTACTAAATGAAAAGATTTATTTAGCTTAATTTTACTCCATTCCTGGAAATTTCAAATGATTTACTTGAAATTACTGGATGTTTCTCCTGGATGGTCTGCATCAGGATCTCACTAATGAGACTTCCCCATTGTGGTCCTTAATTTCCCCACAAAGTTTGCAGAGATGCTCTTCGAACTTTATTAGAAATCACAAATTAGGAATTTGATACGCCATCAAATATGAGAAAATTAGTATTTCCTTGTATTTTATTTATTTAGCAGCTTAGTTCAAAGCCATTCATGTTCCCAACACCACTGGTTGAAGATTATTAAAAATTGATAGCAAAAAAAATCAGCTGTACATTGTTCTATCTGTTCCCAAATCTAATGTAACTTCGTTTAACTCATTCCCTTTGGTTTTTAACTGAATGTAATATATTTGGAACATATTGCTAAGATCTTGAATTTTCTCAGCTCACTCTCTCCTTTTGTCTTCCATACACAGTGGTGTGTGTGTGTGTGTGTGTGTGTGTGTGTGTGTGTGTGTGTGTTTCCCCAGCCTGGTTAGCCGTTTCTAGCAGATGGTCCATATGTTGTAGTGTACAACCAAATTCCTTACACCCTGGTCTTCCAACAAGTGTCTGTTTTAACTTGACACTTGCGAGTAGTCCCATTCAGTTGAGTAAGACTACGTTAGGGTTACCATATTTTAATTTTTAAAAAGGAGGACACTCCATGGGGCCCCGGCCCCAGCTCTGCCCCCTCCCCTGAACGCTCCGCCCCCTGCTCCTCTCCCTCCCCTGCTTCCCACGAATCAAATGTTCGCGGGAAGCCTGAAACAGGGAGGCAGCAGGTAAGCTGGGGCTGGGGCGGGGTGCGGCGCAGCCCAGTCCGGCCCCCCTGGCCGAGCGGCTCCCTCCAGTGGCCGGCCGGCCCAGGCCAAGAGGCTCTGGCCCTGGCGTCTCCCGCCTGGCTCGGGCCCTGGGGCGCCGGCCCTGGCCAAGTGGCCGCGCCCCCAGCTCTGGCCGAGCACCACGCCAGCCCTGGCCAAGTGCCCCCGGCCCCGGCCGAGCACCGTGCCCCCGGCCCCAGCTCCGGCCAAGCATCGCGCCCCCAGCTGAGCACCACGCCGGCCCCGGCCTCGGCCCCTGGCCAAGTGCCCCCGGCTCCGGCTCCGGCCAAGCACTGCGCCGGCCCCGGCCCCTGGCCGAGCACCGCGCCCCCGGCCCCAGCTCCGGCCAAGCATCGCGCCCCCAGCTGAGCACCACGCCGGCCCCGGCCTCGGCCCCTGGCCAAGTGCCCCTGGCCCCGGCTCCAGCCGAGCACTGCGCCGGCTCCGGCCCCTGGCCGAGTATCGCGCCGGCCCCGGCCAAGTACCCACACCCCCGTCCCAGCACCGCGCCGGCCCCCAGCCCTGCACCGCCGGGCCCTCCCTCCCTATTTTCCCGGACATGTCCGGCTTTTTGGGATTTCCCCCCGGACGAGGATTTGAGGCCCGAAAAGCCGGACATGTCCGGGAAAATCCGGACGTATGGTAACCCTAGACTACGTGTATGTGTAATTCCTATGAAGCAGAGGATACGACTTTCCACAATCACTCATGGAAAAGCCTATTCTAGATAGCACCTGAAAACTGAAGGGCAAATACAGATTTTGTATTTGCATTAATAATTTTAACATTTAAATGTTGTCTTTTTAAAACAATTTTTTAAAACAACCAGTTAGTTAACTATCTGGTTATTAAGCAATGTTTTGCAGAGTAACAGTAGTCATAAGGCTTTTTTGTTAGCTTGGAGTTGCTCTTTCAGAATAGTAATGCTAAGAGAGGTAGTATTATCTACAGCTTCCTAATTGTTGAACAAAATTCCAATAACTGTACTTGCTTAAAAGCAGCCTGGCAAAGGGATCTCAGTATTCACTGTCCTAAAGTGCACATTAAATATAAGTAAGTTTTTGTCCTTCAGTTTTCAGGTACATGCAAGAAAGTTTTTGTGTTAATCATAATATTACTCAACACCAAATTTTGTATAATTTCTACTTCACCACAAGCAGTCTATCTAGAATGGGCTTTTCCATCAGTGATTGTATAAAGTTGTGCTCTCTGCTTCATAGATTGTGGAATAGTCCAAAAATCAAAAGATTTTGGTTTATGGCTGGAAAACATTGCAGCCGACTTAGAAAGATATTGTAGCGGATACTCTACCTTAGCTTTGTGAGGTATTAGAAATCATTTGGGAGTAGATAGCTCTTTAATTTAGCAAAGAAAGACATCATGAGATCCATTGGTTGGAAAGTTAGACAGTTTCGGACTAGATATTAAGGGAAAATTTTTAACAGTGAGGGTAATTAATATTTGAAACAACTAAGCTAGGGCTGTGGTGGATTCTCCATCATTTGAAGTCTTTACATTGTGACTGGATCTTTTCTAAAAGATGTGCGGTAGCTCAGATCAGAAGTTATGGAGGTCAGACCAGATGATTGCCATGGTCCCTACTGGCTGTAGAATATGAATTTCTCCAACCCAGGTCAGGGTTGCTTCATTTGTTGTTAGCTGCAGAGTTACAATTGCTGGAGATTTGGGGGGTATGGGGGAAGGAATATTTCCTCACTTGACAGATGGTGTGTGAAAATCTGTGAAGTTTGATCCATGGGAAAAATGACTGGCCTTCTGAACTGTTGGTAAGACAGATATTTGAACACATGGCTGCCTTTCGTCATTCCTGCTGAAGCTACGAGCTAGTTTAGCAATCAGCAAATCTTACAAACTTCTCTCCTTGGCTTCTTAAGATTTCATGAATGCACTATTTGTTTAGTACCTTGTGTCTGACGCTGATCCCTGTGCCTACCTTTTTTCTTACTTTCTTGGTTTTATGTAATCTTGCTTTATTTGTGACCACAATAAACAGGCCAATAAAAATTAGGAGCATTAGGAAAAGATGCAATACGAAGCCACGCTGTATTACAGGGTATGGTGTTAGACTAGATGGGACCAAGCAGGCCTCTTCAGCAGGGGGGAGGGATAGCTCAGTGGTTTGAGCATTGGCCTGCTAAACCCAGGGTTGTGAGTTCAATCCTTGAGGGGGCCACTTGGGAATCTGGGGCAAAATCAGTACTTGGTCCTGCTAGTGAAGGCAGGGGGTTGGACTTGATGACCTTTCAAGGTCCCTTCCAGTTCTAGGAGATGGGATATCTCCATTTTTTTTTTTTTTTTTTTTTCACCTCTGATCTCTGGTCAGAGATTGAGTGTACTGTGTGTGGCAAAGAAGAGGGGTTTAAAAGGACCCTCTTGTCTGGTGGGGCCCTTCTCGAGTCTGAAGCTGAAGGGCTCTCTGCTGCCACCTGGCATCAGATCCGTGATCCTCCAGAGCCCATGTGAGTCAACCTTTCTGTGTTTGCTTGCTGTCCGGCAGGCTGAACAAGGCTCTTGCTGTTGGGGGTTGGAGCAGCTGCACATGGTCAGGAGGTGCCTTCCCTCTCAGAGCTGTGCTGGAGTTGGCCTGTTTGGTTACCCTGGAGACAGAGCATTGTGGAACGCTTTCCTCGGACCAGAAATAGTTTGCTGTACCTTGTGACTGGAGTGCTCTCCTCCTTCCCTGGTCTGGGGCCAGCCCTTGTGTGTGCTGGGAGATAGGGGTGTCAGGCCATGGCCCCATGTCACAAGCTCTGGTGCGGGTGGGGTCACAGTCACCAGCCTGGTCCCCTGCTCCTGCCCCCTGCAGTGACAGTGTAAGGTTTCAGGGGAGTAATTGCACTTGATTTATGTCCCCTCTGGTGTTTCAGTGGTTATGTCATATCTGTTGAGGCTGTGATGCTGTAAGCTGGCTGTCAGGGCCCAGCAGCTGAGTAGCACGTGGTGCGCTCCTACCTCTCTCCCTTCTCCTTTGCTCAGCTGTTTGGCCTTTGGCTTCCCTGCGTCCTTACACTTCGCAACAGGTTCTCTACAGGCATCGCTTGTTCACGAGGGCAGCATGATCCGTGTGGGCAGCAGGGCCCCCTGATCTGTAGGTGCTGCCATGTGGAGTTGGGAGGCCCTGGGTGGGAGGGAAGAGAGTTTATCTTAATCTCTGGCTGCTGAGATGAGGCTGATAGGAAAGGGTGCCTGGTGCTCTACTCACTTACGGTTTGAATGGCATTAGGCACCCAGCAGGCACAATGGAGTGTGGCCTCTCTGGAGAGAGTCTGCAGCTCTGGAATGTTCTGCCTTTGGTGTGTCACAGCCTCTCCATCTCATGCCCGGGGGAGGCAGCAATCTGTCTCAGATCCCTTTGCTGCTTGTGGCCATGGTTTTAGGCTAGTACAGTTTCTGGCCATTTGGGCCCTGTTGACCTCTGGAAATATTCTGCGTTCAGTTCCTTTTTCAGCTGCAGTCAGGCTGTGATACTGTGCACTGGTGCAAGGCATTCTGGGTAGAGTTACACAGAACTTGGGAGTCTCTTTTCAGAGGGCCTTGCATCAATATTGTTATCTCATGTCTTCTCCTGAGGTCCCACCCATTGAAGTGGAGGTATAAGTGTGTCTACACTCCACCCACCCATCACAGTTTCACATAGCTAACCCCAGCCTTCCAAGGGCAGAGTTTTCAGTGCAATCTGGAAGCAGCAGGTTACCTTGCGGCTGCTTTGCACAACTTTTGCTGTGAGGGATACTGCTACAGGCAGAAACCAAGCCACTCTTTTATCAGTACAGGGCTCCTCCAGGCATTCTTGCTTTCTGCTCCTTATTTTGGGGTGATTCTGGAACAGAGCAGTGAAAACATAATAACTGCTAGGACTAGGAAGGAGGGAAGGGTAAGAAAAAGATTCCTCCCCCCCCCCCCCCCCCCCGTAGTTCCCAACGGCAGCAGATGAGGATGTGAGCATCTCTCAACCCATAAAATCAGGATATTTGCTACACTGGAGCAGTGGGAAAGCTAAGACAAAAATCCTGCAGGTCCTGGGCTGCTGCTCCCAACCCAAGAGGGAGCTATTGTGCGTGGAGCCTTGCCTTGCTCTCCCTGTGTTGTTACCTGAGGCTTTCAGGGGCAAGAGGCAGGGTGGTGAAGCCTGGGGAGAAGCCTGTCAATTAGAGCATGTTTCATTCCTGCCACTGACCACACCATGTAGTCCAGCCAGCCAGGCCGCTGCCGCTCATGCTGCAGTGTTATTCCCAGGGGGAAGATTTGCTTGCCAGAGAGTGGGCCAGGGAGGACACACATTTTCAACTTAGCCTGATGGAGATGCAGAAAGGAAGAAGTGTAGGAATGGGAGAGGGGGTCAGTGCCAGTTTCCTCCACCTTCCCCTTGTGTTGGTGGTCGGGGAAGAGGGACAATGCTGACTTCTCTGTTTCTGGGGGTCTGCTCCCCTGGGAGAACTGGGGTTTAGCAGCTATTAAAGTTCCTTTCCAAATCTGGCTCTTTCATGCCCTCTCTGTGAAGCCTTTGCTCTCCCCTCACACCCTCAGGTGAGTGTTGCTCCCTCCGGGCAGAGGTGGGCAAGAGGAAGATGAGGCTGGGGAGAGCCAAGACTCAGTCAATTTAATGACACATCTCCTTCCTCTTGGCTCCTCAGTGACTGGAAAAACCCTCTGTTCCCTGGCTAACATGGGCAAAGCACCTACAGGTCCCTTCCCTGCTTCCACATGTGTTAAATTTTAGGGGCGGAGAAGCCTTTTCCCCTCGCCTTGATATTTTCTCTTTTAATCCAGATGACAGCCCTGCTTGGACTGACATTGCCTGTCTGTTGCAATAAATGTGCTTAGCACTTAGCAAGCACTTCTCGAGTGCTTGATCAGCATTCCACCACAGAGCCCATGCACGGGCGCTGAGCGCAACTGGCAGTGCTCCCCCCTCTGCTCCTCCGGCTCACGTGATGGCTGTGCATTCCTGTGACTCAATGTATCTTATTGTCTCTTCTGGAAGGTGGCTGAGGTGATCGTTCCTTTTGCACTGAGACCTGGCAAAATTCATTTCACATAAGAGTTTCCAGGTATCTACTCACTCACGCCTCCTTGAAAAGCGGGCCAGTCTCAGAAGCCATTGAACTCAAATTGGTATTTCACATCTGTGGCAGAGACAAGAGACCAAAACGTTCCACCCCTGCACTACTTGCTTTAAAGACAAGTTGGGAAAACCACCCAGCAATGACCGTGGCGGGGGGTGGGGGGGGATGTCGTCCACAGCCTTCGCTATTTGCAGATGCTTTGCCCCATGCAGCCTCGCCCCGTGACAGTGGTGAGTTCCTGGGAGACTGCTGCATTCCAGCCATTTCTAGTCTCACTCAGCCTTCCACTGACCCGTCAATTCACTGTCTCTCTATCCCATCGGATCTAAGCAAGAGTCTAGTTTGCAGTTTGCCAGCTTACACCCTCTTTCTCGCTCTCTTTCCAGATCACCAGAAACTGGAACGTGAGGCCCGAATCTGCCGACTTTTAAAACATCCAAATATTGGTAAGTACCCCTGTGAGGGTATGGCTAGTGCTTGCTAGACTATTCCTGGGAATGGATGGTGAGTGCTCACTGCTAACCTGCTCAATTCTGGCCTTATTTGCCAGTGAAGCCTCATCAGTTATTCCTTCCTTCTGCAGTCCCTGCATGCAGAGCCATCCCAGTCCCTGCTGTGATGCTGAAGATAGAACCCTGAACCTCCTGGCTTAAGTGTGCACACATGGTGCTCCATGCTGTGCACAGAACTGTCCCAGATTCGGCTCTGTAGCCTTTTTGTTTGGCATTCTGCACCTGGAGCGGGTGGCTGTATTCACCCCACTTCCGCCTCTTGGTGCTTCCTCTGTACACCCCTGAAAAGGCTGCATTCAGTGAGATCCCCAAGTCTGAAGTACAGTGGGCTGAGCTGTCAGCTCTCTCACCACAGCGGTCACTAGCTCTAGAAACAAAAGAGCTGATGCTTTGTTTCCGTTCTTGAAAGTGTTTTGTCTTCTGCTGAGTGTGGCTCTCACACGGTTGGTTTCCATGGTTATCCTGCATGCAGGTTTATTTTCTTTCTCCCAGCAAAGTGAGGAGACGGAGAGAGAATTGCCCGCTTTGAAGGCTTTAGTGACGGGCTAAAAATAAGTGATGGAGTCACGGGGACAACTTTGACTTGAATTACAAGGAGGGGAAAAAAATAACTCAACTTCTAACAAAAAACCACGTTATTTACTAAACTGCAGATACAGGAGCGGGATTGTTTTGCCTTCTAAAGCTCCATGGAAGTTTGCCCGTCAGTCCCGCTCCAGTGAAATTTGCCATTGTTTGCTAGAAACTGCCTTGAGCAAAAACTTTGAACCCTACTCATTGCTTTTATTAATGTATTTTATTATGATCTAAAGAGGTGTTGGAGCCTACCTCGGAACTAATCTGAGGTGCTTGTGCATCTCTGGGGCAGAATGCGGAGTAACACCTTCGAGCAGGTGGCAGACTCTAATATCGCTCCTGTAGAGCCATAGTGCCATGAGCAGTGGTGAGCTGGAACCAGTTCCCACCGGTTCGCAAGAACCAGTTGTTAAATTTGAAGCCGGTGTAGAACCGGCTGTTAAAGGGCTGGGCGGGTGGGCAAACAACTCCGGTCCGCAGCAGGGCCGCCCAGAGGGGGGGCAAGTGGGGCAATTTGCCCCAGGCCTCGCAGGGGCCCCCACTAGAATGTCGGAGGCTGCCCCCTGCTTCTGCCTTCCCCCATCCCCCGGTGCCTCAGCGTGCCACGTCCAGGAGCAGCCCTGGACAGAGCTAAAGCGGCGTGGCTCCAGCGGGGTCTGAGCTCCTCCTGCTGAGAGCCACGTGGTAAGGGGGCGGGGCTCCGAGTGGCAGGAGCTCAGGTCCCGCTGGAGCCATGCCCCTGCAGCGCTGTCCAGGGCCGCTCCTGGACGCGGCGCGCTGAGGCTCCAAGAGGGGGGAAGCGGGGGTAAGGGGGTCGGGGGGGCAGTGGTGGATAAGGGGCAGGGAGGGGGCAGAGGTTCTGGGGGGTGGTGGTCAGGGGACGGGGAACGGTGCGGGGGTTCGGGTAGGCATGAGTTCCAGGGGTCTGTCGGGGTGGAGGTGGATGGGGTTGGGGGAGTCAGGGGACAGGGAGCGGGGCAAGTTGGGGAGGGGGTGGGGAGGGGTCCTGTGGGGCAGTAAGGGTGGGGGGTCTCGGGAGGGGGTGGTCAGGGGACAAGGAGCGGGGGGTTTGATGGGTTGCTTGCGGCCCTTGTGGGTTCTGAGGGGGGCAGGACATGGGTGGGGGTCGGAAGTGGGGGGGGGACAGGCTGTTTTGGGAGGCACAGCCTTCCCTACCCAGCTCCTGATACAATTTTGCAACCCCGATGTGCAGGGCCAGCTTTAGGAAGTGCGGGGCCCAATTCGAACAGTTTCGATGGGGCCCCGGCAGGGATTATTTAAAAAAAAAAATGTAATAAAACACGTGGAGCCTGTACTCACTGGGTGGCGCTCCGAGTCTTCGGTGGCACTTCGGCGGTGGGTCCTTCACTCGCTCTGGGTCTTTGGCGGCACTGAAGGGCCTGCAGCTGAAGACCCAGAGCGCGATAGGGAACCGGTTGTTAAGATTTTGGCAGCTCATCACTGGCTGTGAGCCATAGGGAAGACTTACCTTTGTCACAGCTGCCCTAGGGGACAACATGGGTTTTCTTACACACAAGTATCCACGGTGGTGGTGGTGTTACCCCCCTCCCCCCATTCGCCCCAAATATTTATAAAAAGTGAATTGGAGCCATGGTGCCAGGTTTGACAGCACCAACGACTAACTCCAATAGCCTCAGAACAGGGTCTGCCTGGGAAGCAGCTGCACAAGTCTCCCCCAGGCTGCTGCACCAGGGCGCTTCCATCCTGACCTGGATGGAGCAGCTCTGGCCGTAGTTCAGTCTGCATGACCCAGCCAGTCCGTGGCCTCTTCGCTGAGACTGCTAACAGAGATGACAGAATGGCCCTTGCTGGGACATGAAGATTTATGTCTTAATTTAGATTTATACGATCACTAAAAAAGTGCTTGTCCAAAGCTCTGGGTGCCCATGGCATTTTCTGAGAATACAGAAATAAAAGGCAGCAGGTTTCCCAAAAGGCAGGAGGAGGGGGAAGGCCCCCATCACTAGGTGCAGCGTCTTTCCTTCACGGCACATGTCCCCACTCCCTCCCTAAAGGCCAAGGAAAGGAGGTGGCCCTTGCAGCATGTTCTGAAAGCCCACAGGTATAGGCTGTTTCAGACTGAGGGAGGTGGTGAGTGAATTCCATTATTCAGGGCCCCTCATCCAAAATGCACTGCCAGCAGGTTTGACAGAGGCTGCTCCAACTCGGCTGACTGTGGCTCTGGCAGTATGGCATGGGCAATAGGTGAGAGAGAGAGAGAGAGAGAGAGAGCCTCAAATAGACAGAAAACGGAGGCATCCAAAATGTGATACATGTCACTAGTGACAAGTTTGAACAAGCTTTGTTTAGAGCTGCATCACAGGTAAACCCTGAGCTTCCATACTGTCAGGGCAAACCCATCAGGAAACAAATGGAGCAGAAGCTCAGCAACAAAGAGCCAGGTTAGTGGTACCAAACTCAGCAGGGCCATCTTAGTACAAAAGCAGCCGAGTCAGGGCACCCACTCACACAGTTAATACTTGCAGCATGCATGGGACAGTATGTGCCTGAGCCCAGCCGTGCATGTCTCTAGAATGCCACCAGCCTGAGGAAATATCTTGGGGAGTTCAGGAGGACTTTCACCAGGAGGCTTTAAAACTTGATCCTTGATCCTGTCTTCCCACCCCACTTTTTTTAAGTGATTAGCCTCTGTGAATAAGCTGGTCTGTGGCTCTCTTGCATAGTAATGTAATAAGCTGCAGTGACTCATTTTGGTAGTCACTAATGTCCAAACTTTTGGTGACCTGCAGTATTTTTGCACTGAGAATCATGCTAGGAGAAATGGCCATCAAGGTTGTCTCAATATCTTTCTCCTGGTGTGAATTTTTCTTCCTTTTCCTCTCTCCTTCTTTAAATTAATCTACATCTCTTCTAGGGTGACCAGACAGCAAATGTGAAAAATTGGGACAAGGGTTGGGGGGTAATAAGAGCCTATATAAGAAAAAGACCCAAAAATCGGGACTGTCCCTATAAAATCGGGACATCTGGTCACCCTAATCTCTTCTCTTGTCAGGCTTTCAGGAGATTGTAAGGCTGCACTCAAGGACAGAAACACTCTACAAGCGGAAACTCGCTGCATATGGAAACTGACCAGGATCACAAAAACCTAGTTAGTTTCTCTCTGCAGTTGGATCCATGTGTGAGGGACTTCAGCTGGTATTGGGTGTGTACCAGTCTTGTAATCAATTACCTGATATAGTGAGCTTTGCCACGCATGTGGGAAGACGCTTATGGCCAGTGACCAACAGTCTTTCGGCAGAGGATTTCTTGTCCTAGAAAGAACTTTAATTTTTAAAGGCAACTAGCAGTTATAGAATTAATTTGAAGACTCCAAATAACTAGGGACAGGGTACGTTCAGTACACTACCAGCTTTAAATCCATGACATTCGGACCTGCCTGGGCCTAAAGGTTTCTGCTTGTTGCATTGCCCCAATATGCACTATCCTGGTGACATTGCACCACCACCAAACAGTTCTGCAGATTGAAGCCTGCATATAAGGAAGTGGGTTAAGTCATAGTCTTTTTGTTTGGAAACACCCTTCTGACAAGTACTGTGATACTGCTGTGAGCTGAAGCAGGCTATTACAGAGTGAAGGTTTTAAAGTTGGATGTATGTTTGCTGTCCCTCTTCTCCTGGTTATTTGGGGCATGCAACACATCGTTGTTGGCTTTGCAAGTGATCTGTTGGGTCTGAAAAGACCAGCTCTGGTATGGTAATTCCAGAGTGCAAAACCATGACCACAGCATATGTCAATTGTTTTCCAAAAATGGCTAAAATAAAGGTTATTTTGGGTATAAAACAATTGTAGGGCATGCAGATGGTGTGTCTATTTCTACTATATTTCTCTTTCTTTGTGCTGTGGCCACCCATCATTTCTCTGGAAATGCCACCACCAAATCTCAGCACTCATTATAGACTACTGCTATGTAATTGGCAATTTTCTTGCTGTGTCTGGGGCTACACACTGGGGCCGAGGTAACCTCAGCAGTATACTGCTTTGAGGGGCTGAGTTTTTGGTCCAGTTATTCTGCAGTCCAGAGACACTGTCAGCCTCTAGAGGGAAGAGACTGATGTTGAGGCAACTTCTAGAAAGTCTTGCTTTCCAAAGGCAAATTGCTCTAATGCAGTATATCAAGCGCTGTCAACTGGCTGCCATCCAAATGTGTCTGGCTTTTTGTTACCATTTCATACCTAGCTGCTTTCAGTGAGAAAGGAGTGATATCCTCTGGGATTTCCTTCCCCAGCCCTTCAGTTTCCAATGGGTGTGGTCTTGCTGGGGCAGGGAGACTCTCTGAAGTCTATCCACACTGCTTTATGCATCAGAGGGGCTAAATGCTTTGTCTGTAGTATTCTGGAGTTCCTTTGCAAACTCAGATTCCCACTTCACTCTCATAACCCATTGCTCTGTGCTGGCCAGGAGTGGCAGTTAAGTGCAGTCAAATGGAATGGGGATTAATTGGTGACCAATCCACCTTCATCCTTTGTTTCAAAGGGAAAGCAAATCTGACTGACTCATAATGAGGGCAAGGAAATACACAGGAGAGGCCTGGTCCAGTGAAAACTCCCACGGAGATCAGTGAGAGCCTTGCCTCCGCAGGGGATGTTGGATTTCTTCTTTCGCTGTCTGATCTGCCATTCAGACAGATCTCGAAAGCTTTGCAGAGCTGTGTCTGCATCAAAGGCTCGCAAAGCCCTTTCACTTCTTTGAAAACCAGAGACAAGTTTTTTAACATAATGGGAGGGACAACCAGATACTGTCTCCTGCTGTGAGTTGCAGAACCAAGCCTCCCTCGCTGGAGTTCTAGCCAGTCTCTTCAGGAGGGATATTTAGGCTCTCCTCCCTTCTCATCACTGAATATTGTGAGATTGCCTAGATAAAATGTACCTTTTTAAAAACAAACAAAAAGCCTGCTTGTTTTAACATGTAGTCAGCTGTCAAACCAGATGTGAAGTTAGTCCAGGTGTGTTCATTCTAAGGCTACAACTACACTAGCACTTTTATCGGCAAAACTTTTGTCGGTCAGAGGTGTGGAAAAACTCATCCCCCCCCACCCCCCGACCAACTTAAGTTTCACCGACAAAAGCGCCAGTACGAACAGCGCTGTGTCGGCAGGAGACCCTCTCCTGCCAACATAGCTGCCGCCGCTCGTTGGAGTGCTTTAATTTTGCTGACGGGAGCGCTCTCTCCTATCGGCATAGAGTGGCTATCCAGGAGACCTTACAGTGGTGCAGCTGCAGTACGGTCTGTAGTGTAGACATAGCCTAACAAACCCTGCTAATTCAGACACTGTCTATACTCTGTTCTGGGGAGAAGGGATTTCAGCCATTTTCTACCCTTGCTAACTGCAGTGCAGCTCTCTGAGGTCAGAATGTCCTAGTGCAGGGGTCGGCAACCTTTCAGAAGTGGTGTGCCGAGTCTTCATTTATTCACTCTAATTTAAGGTTTCGCGTGCCAGTAATACATTTTAACGTTTTTAGAAGGTCTTTTTCTATAAGTCTATAATATATAACTAAACTATTGTATGTAAAGTAAATAAGGTTTTTAAAACATTTAAGAAGCTTTATTTAAAATTAAACTAAAATGCAGAGCCCCCCGAACCGGTGGCCAGAACCCGGGCAGTGTGGGTGCCACTGAAAATCAGCTCACGTGCCACCTTTGGCATGCATGCCATAGGTTGCCTATCCCTGCCCTAGTGTATGAGATGTAGTGTTGGGGTCCTGAGTGCAGACAAAGCTACAGGTGATCACCAGAATCTTTGTGTTGCTCAGGGCAGGTTTCAACTGCCTGATGCTAAATATGGCCTTGCCTGCACTAGGACTCCTTAAAGCTACAACGGTGGGAAATTTTTTGAAAGCGCTACCCCAGAAATCAAGGGCTCCTAGAATCTGATGTATCCACCCCTTGACTATTTATAGACTTCTATCATGTCCTCCCCTCCTTTGACAGTGCTTAGTCAAACTACACAAATGTAGCTTTTAAAATCTTTGCTACTAAGTGAGCCCTGATCACTTTTGTTGTTTTCTGCCTTCTTCTGTTCTGTTGTGCTCTTTGCTAATTGTGGCCTCCAGAACTGATTGCCTAAGGAGCTGGTGGTAATACAAGTAATAATTCTGGTGTGACCTCGCCAAATAGGCTCCCTGTTGCATGACATGGGCTCTTTACTTCTATACACTTCAGTACTGTCCCAGGCTTACTTTACTCTGCTCTTCCAAACTCCTTCAAACTGCTGTCCTAGGTTCCTTTCAGAACTAGTGCTGTCTAGGTTTCTCCCTCCGTTCAAATATCTGTGCTCCTGATTATTTTTCCAAGTGTAACTTTTGCAACTTGTTGCTGTCTCCCTATGTTCTTCTCCGTCTTGGGCACTTCTATTTTTAAGATTTGGGGAAAGATCTAGAGAAATCAGTTGTGGATAAACTTAATTTTCTCTGATCTTGTTCAGTTTGATATTCCTTTATCACCTGGCGTACCACTTTAGAAGTCCATTCCCCAGGGAATCATATGTTGGTGGCTGTGTAAATAATACTTGTAGTTTCTGCGTGCTGAGGTTATGGTGATCAAATGCGAGGATTGCTGAAGGGACCAGGAAGTAATTTTTTCTTGTTTATACAGCACTGCACAGTTAGCTGGGAATGTTGTAGGGTAGTTTCACCTGCTTATGAAAGGTTAGGCACTGACCACCTCTGGAGGCAGGAGACCAGACTTGAAGGCCTAATGGTTTGACTCGGAGCTTCAGGCCGCCTTATCTTGAGAAGCACATTCCTTGTTAACCAGATCCTCATTGATTATGTGCTCTGGAATGTTTTCCCACCACCTTTTTTAACAAAATAACTCCAACTGCCCCCGTTCTAGCAAGAAGAAACTCTGGACAGTGTTTGCCATAAGCAGCAAGTTCAGATGTTGTGGACTGCAGAGGTCTAGGCTGCCTTAGAAATTGGGTTAGAGAAGATGATGTGTGTAGAGAATAATTAAAATGCTGGCTGTGGGTACTTTCCAGCAGCTCAGCCAAATTCATCCCTAGCAGAGCTCAGTTGACTTCTTTGGTGCGACACCATGGAAGAATTTGGCCCTCTATGTTTAAATGAGTCTCTGCCATGTGACTGCTTCTGCCTGGGGGAGGTGGGGGTGCTGGACGTGTTCCTTGTTCCTGTGAGAACCTGTTGGTGGGAGGGGGAGGGACGGCCTGTGTTACGTCCTTGTAGCAGGAGACGCAGTTCACTGCTTTCCCAGCTCCCAGTTTGAATGGCTCTGCCTTGGAACAGGCTCAGGCTGTTGAGTGGGTTGCTATGGTTCCTGGGAGTGCTTCTAGGGTGACAATAGCAATGTCTCCCCTTCTTCATTTTTCCCTCCTCCTCCCACCCCTCCTCCCGAAAATGCCAAACACCACTTCAGCAGTAGAGCTTTTCCCTCCCTTAAGTTTGTGCCAGCTGAGCTGCAGGTTTCCCTTTCTCCAGTTGCACAGGGATGCTGATGCTTATCTGTGTGCACTGCAGTGGGGGCGGGGAGTGTGCTGAGAATTGGCCAATCCATCCCTTCGTGTTCCTGACTTGGATTCTCTCCTCCTCACTTTTTCTTTCTCTGATTTTTCTCCTCTTCCCTTCATCCCTTTCCCCGCCAGTCTTGTTCTTTCATCTTGGGAACGATATTTCCCCATTACTGCCTCATCTTGGGGGCTGCACAGTGACTCTCTTAGTCCCTGCTGGTTGATGTGTCTGCTGCACAACTCCAGCTTTGTGCTAGTTCATAGAATCATAGAAGATTAGGGTTGGAAGAGACTTCAGGAGGTCATCTAGTCCAACCCCCTGCTCAAAGCAGGACCAACACCAACTAAATCATCCCAGCCAGGGCTTTGTTAAGCCGGGCCTTTAAAACTTCTAAGGATGTAGATTCTACCACCTCCCTGGGTAACCCATTCCAGTGATTCACCATCCTCCTAGTGAAATAGTTTTTCCTAATATCCAACATAGACCTCCCACACTGCAACTTGAGACCATTGCTCCTTGTTCTGTCATCTGCCATCACTTAGAACAGCCGAGCTCCATCCTCTTTGGAATCCCCCTTCAGGTAGTTGAAGTCTGCTATCAAATCCCCCCCTCTCTTCTCTTCTGCAGATTAAACAAGCCCAGTTCCCTCAGCCTCTCCTTATAAGTCATTTGCCCCAGCCTCCTAATCATTTTCGTTGTCCTCCGCTGGACTCTCTCCAATTTGTCCACATCCTTTCTGTAGTGGGGGGCCCAAAACTGGATGCAATATTCCAGATGTGGCCTCACCAGTGTCGAATAGAGGGGAATAATCACTTCCCTCGATCTGCTGGCGATGCTCCTACTAATGCAGCCCAGTGTGCCATTAGCCTTCTTGGCAACAAGGGCACGCTGTTGACTCATATCCAGCTTCTCGTCCATTGTAATCCCCAGGTCCTTTTCTGCAGAACTGCCGCTTAGCCATTTGGTCCCCAACCTGTAGCAGTTAATGGGATTCTTCCGTCCTAAGTGCAGGACTCTGCACTTGTCCTTGTTGAACCTCATCAGATTTTTTTTTTTTTTTTTTTTTTTTTTGGCCCAATCCTCCAATTTGTCTAGGTCACTTTGGACCCTATCCCTACCCTCCAGCATATCTACCTCTTCCCCCAGCTTAGTGTCATCCATGAACTTGCAGAGGGTGCAATCCATCCCATTATCCAGATCATTAATGAAGATGTTGAACAAAACCGGCCCCAGGACAGACCGCTGGGGCACTCTGCTTGATACCGGCTGCCAATTAGACATGGAGCTGTTGATCACTACCTGTTGAGCCTGATGATCTAGCCAGCTTTCTATCCACCTTATAGTCCATTCATCCAATCCATACTATTTTAACTTGCTGGCAAGAATACTGTGGGAGACCATATCAAAAGCTTTGCTAAAGTCAAGGTATATCACATCCACCGCTTTCCCCATATCCACAGAGCCAGTTATCGCATCATAGAAGGCAATCAGGTTGGTCAGGCATGACTTGCCCTTGGTGAATCCATGTTGACTGTTCCTGATCACCTTCCTCTCCTTCAAGAGCTTCAAAATGGATTCCTTGAGGACCTGCTCCATGATTTTTCCAGGGACTGAAGTGAGGCTGTAGTTCTCTGGATTCTTCTTCCCTTTTTTAAAAATGGGCTCTACATTAGCCTTTTTCCAATTGTCCAGTACCTCACCCGATCACCACGAGTGACTCTGCAATCACATCAGCCAATTCCCTCAGCACCCTCGGATGCATTGCATCCGTCCCCATGGACTTGTGTGTGTCCAGCTTTTCTAAATACATACACTCATGCTCTCACATGCTCTCTGAAAATTGCAAGGTACTGTGCTTAGCTGGTACATGGATAATTGGGAACTGTTGCTAATTCTCATAAAAAATAATGAGTGCAGTTTAACCAGAACATTTGCTACTGTCCCAGCTAATGTAGACTCATTTGGCCGGTTTCCTGGGATTAAGCGGGGTTTAGGTGGGAGATGTTGGGCTCTAGTCTGTCAAGACAGAAGTTGCGAAATAAAGACTAAAAGAGGAAATAAAGGCTAACTAAAACTGAAATGTCATGAATATAACTTCTATTCAATGAAGTACATTTCTCTTGTTACTTTTAAATGTGTCTGTGAAAGGGAACAGATACTTAACAGGGAGGAAATTGCGGTGCAGAGGGGTGTCCTAGAAAACCGGATTCTATTCTCTGTAGAACGTTCTCTTGCCAGAGTCCCTTCGTGGCAGGGATATCATTCTCTTGCCCTCACTTTCCAGGGCTGGAGTTGTTACACATTTCTCTGGCCATAAGAATTACAAGTAGTACATGGTGGAATCTTCCTTGTAGTTTTTCATACTAGTCTAGCTCACCTCATTTTGCTCTTTCAGTGGAGATCCTTTGGCTGCATCTACAGAGGCTTGGTCCTGTCTGAGGGGAACTGTGGGTTGAGATGGGAATGCATTGCTGTTCTCTGGGGCTTTAAAAATTCAGTCAGTGTGAAATGTTTGGGGCTTGGGGAGTGTGCAACCAGCTGTCACGTATACAGCATCCTTTAACCTCTCTGTCAGAGCCAGGAGGGGCGGAGGGGAGATGCCATCATCCTAGGGGACTGCTTAGCAGCAGCAGGAGCTAACCATCCTGCTCCTGTTAGTTACTGCTCTAACGAAGCCGGTCATTAGCTGCTGGAACAGATGACTTCCAGAGGATTATTTGTATTACACACTTTAATGATTTTTAATAGCAAATTTTTAATTAAAAGGAAAGTCTTTTTGGAAGCAGCCTGAGCAGCTGCAGCTGAATTCTGCGTGTTTAATATAATTAGGGAAACAGCTGGAGTGGGAGCTAAGCTGCCTCAGCAGCCCCAGGTTCACCATGGACAGGTGTGTTGCATGTTGGGAGTTGTGCTGGGAGTGTCGATATACCAACAGTTACTGAGGTGGTGGGACAGTTTCTCTCTCAGGCTGTTAGGATGGTGAGCAGGTGGGGAGATGAGGCGTGGGTGGTAGCCATCTGTGTCAGTTCACTTGTTAGTTGCGTAGTTGCAGATGATAGTGCTCAGTTTGCCGTCTGTCAAGCCATGTGTATTTGTATTTGTAGCTTCAGCATCTTCTGGCTAATGTGAGAGCGTTGCTTTGGGTGAGGGAGTGGGGCAGGTTTTCACAACTCATTTTATTTCACCTCTTCTCCCGGTTTGCTGGCTGCTTGCCTGCAGTGTCTTTCTTTTGCCACCAAGCTCAGTAAAGTCACCACTCCAGTACATCTCCCCCGCTAGTCCTGGGGGAGGGAGAAATCCAAGACATTGCTTACTCCTTGAGGGAGGCAAATGCTGCCTAATGCTTGGCTGGAATCTGCCCAGAGGTGAGGCTGCTGCCAATTCGAATGAGCAGCTGATATTTATACAGCACTTTTCATTCCAAAAGATCCCAGAGCACTTTTGAGATTGTACCGCTACGACTGCTTGAACGAGTTGCTGTGCTGCAATTACCATGACATGGGACAGGAATCTCCATTACAGTATCTTGGCTCTGCTGTGGGTACTGCGGTAAAGGCATCTATGGTTCAGCAGCCTGAATGGTTGTAATCACTACCCAGTCTTGGTTAACGCAGTTAGGGATGACTGGCGGTGCCTGTAGCCTCGTAACCATTGAATGCACTTAAAAGCCAGGAAATAGAGAGCTACGGTGTAGCCCTACCTTGTCCTACAACCTTAACTCTGCCCCCTGGAGCTTTCAACAGTCCCTGGGGGATAGCCTGTGTAGTCCTATAATAAGCAGACATTTCCGGTAGCGTGTGGCGTCCTACGGAATTGTGTTCTCTCTCATCTGCATGCGCTCCAGTCGCCCTTTGCTGTGTTAGGGTTGGCCATGGCCCGGATTGGTTGCAGCAGGCTGGCAGAGCTCATGCTGTGCTCTGAGAAGAGCATCAGGACCCTTCATCGCAGTGCTGAGTCATGTGGGTTGTGCTAACAGGAGCCCAACGGCGTATTGCTGTGGGGCTTTGTAGCTGTTGGGTCGTGTGCATGACGGTGAACCATAAGGCAGGGGCAAGTAGGTTCCAGAGGGAATCCTTAGGGACAGGGTCACATCTGGCGGTGGCTTGTGCAGGCTGAGTGAAGTGATTGAGTGTAGGCCAGGCATAGCCAGCTGGTGCCTGCTCAGCCCACCCTAAACGCAGCTGGTGCCTTAGTGAGGACACAGTCTGGCAGATACACCTACTGTACCTGCGTGCTGCGTCCCAGCACTGAGATGGTTTGTGTTTAAAAGGGCTGCATAGCTAGTTGTCAGCCTCCAGTTTCACAGAAACTACAGGCTAGGGATGTGTGAAATGATTAGGCGTGAGAATCTTTGGTTTGTGCTCATCGGATGAATTATTGTAGAAAGGAGAAATTTGGTTTTGGTGTTTTGTGATTGATGTAAATTGTGGTCTTGAGTGAGCGGTGTCCTGACCCTGTCAGAGGGTATGTCTACACTACCCGCCGGATCAGCGTTCAGCGATCAATCCAGCCGGGGTTGATTTATTGCAATAAATTGATCCCCGAGCGCTCTCCCGTCGACTCCTGTACTCCACCGCAACAAAAGCGGCAGCAGTCAACTCACCGTGGTGAAGACACCACGGTAAATTGATCTAACTATGTCAACTTCAGCTATGTTATTCATGTAGGTGAAGTTGCACGCACACACACCTTGGTCAGTGTCGACCTTACACCAGTCCTTGAAATAGGGCTCCCAACAGTAGTTCTGTGTCTGTATACTCAACCACGCCTCTGATCCTGCAAACATTTGAGATGGCAGCTACTTGCTTTTCTTTGATCGTACTTGCTCCCAGTGTTTAGGAAAGGGGTGAGGAGCCTGTGGCATGATCACATTACCCTAATAAGGTTGCATACTGGTCATTCACCTTCTCTCTCCAAGATCCATCTTTTCCCTGAATAACTTTTTAAAAATATTGCTTCTCTGAAAGGGCAATGGGCACCAGATGCTATCTGAGCTCAATTCTGAGCAGATGATATCAGTTTGGGGGGAACAAAGCTATAGTTTGAGCTCCAGGAATGTGTTTAAAAATGGGAGAAACATCAGGTTGTCCTGGCCTTTTTTAGGGAAGGTTGTATTGCAGAAACCGTTTGCTGAAATGACCCAAATTGCCATGAGACAGAGCAATTGAAGACAGAGTAAGCATGTAGATTTTAGAGCAGATTGAAAAACCGGTAAGCTAGTCCCAGCCTTAACTATAGCAGTGCCTGGCAGCAGTTTAACAGCATAGCACAAGGTTACAATATAGACAGGACCAGAAGTGAAGAATAGTGTATACAGTTGAAACTGCAGAGGTGGTTTCAGGTAGCAGGTTGTAATTATCTGAGCATCTAGATGTCCCTTGGAGGGCTCTCCTCCATGTAGTGACCTGTCCAGGCCCTGCCTAGGTTGCTGGATCACAGCACCAGATGATATGGCTGCAGACAGCAATGTAACCAGGCATTTAAGTTATCCTTGCAATTTGGTTGTGGGTTGTTTGTGCATCACTAACCTATGGTATTTTGATTGCTGAGGGTACTCTTGGACTTGTGCGCTCTACAAACTCAGTCCAGTCCAGGGACCTGGTTACAATGCTGGTACAATTTATATTGTAGCTAAGATAGGGTTACCATTCATCCGGATTCCCCCAGACATGTCCGGCTTTTTGAGCTAAAAATAGCATCCGGGGGGAATTTGTAAATGTCCGGACTCCCCCCCCCCCCCCCCCCATGCAGAGCGTGCGCGGCTAACAGGGGAGCCGGCCGGATGGTACCACTTACATGGGGCTCCGACAGCCAGAGAGAGCTCCTCCTCCACTTCCCCTGCAGCAGAAATCACTCCCTCCGTCCCTGCATTTGCAGATCGCCTCCGGCAGTCTGGAGCTCCTCCCCCGCTCCTCTTCCACTGCTGCCCAGCGTGCTGGGACGAGCGGCTCAGGCTGTTCCTGAGCAAGCTCACAGAGACATTAGGTGAAGGCGAACAACAAGGGGGTCAGAGAAGGGGCAGGGAGGTTTTGGAGGGGGCAGTCAAGAGACTGGGGGGGGTCGGGAGTTCGGGGGGGGGCTTTCGGGGAGGTGGATAAGGTTTTGGGCAGTCAGGGTACAGGTAGGGGGTAGGGTCCTGGGGGGCAGTTAGGGTGGGGGGGGTCTTAGGAGGGGGCAGTTAGGGGACAAGGAACAGGGAGGCTTAGGTAGGGGATGGGGTTCTGGAGGGCAGTTAGGAGCAGAGGTCCCAGGAGGGGGCAGTCAGGGGACAAGGAGCGGGGGAGGGGTTGGGAGTTCTGGGGACGGGGCTGGCAGGGGGCAGGAGTGGGGAGAGGGATCGGAGCAGTCAGGGGACAGGGAGTAGAGGGGTTTAGATGGGTCAGGAGTTCTGGGGGGCACTGTCAGGGGGTGGGGAGTGGTTGGATGGGGCATGGGAGTCCCAGGGGTCTGTCTGGAGGTGGGGGTGTGGATAAGGGTTGGAGCAATCAGGGTACAGGTAGGGGGTAGGGTCCTAGGGGGCCAGTTAGGATGGGGGGAGGGTCTCAGGAGGGGGCAGTCAGGGGACAAGGAGCGGGGGGGAGGGTTGGGAGTTCTGAGGGGGGTGGGAGGGGCAAAGTGGGGCTAGGGCAGGATGGGGGCAGGGCTAGGGTGGGGCTCCTCCCGTCATCCTTTTTTGCTTGCTGAAATATGGTAACCTTAAGCTAAGACTTCTAACGGTATTCTATAACCAGTGAGTGAGGTCCTTTACCATGTCATGTAGCCAGGTTAATGCCTCAGTGGCTTGTTCCTGTTTTCTTTTCCACCCCACCCCCGTTGGTTCAGTGGTAGGTTCATTCACTTGCTTTACCTCCTCTTGTCACTGCCACTCAGGTGTCTCTTCAGCTGTACCTCTGACCTCCTCGCTGGGGGCATGTCTCGCCTGGAGCTGGAGATGTGATTTCCAGCTCGAGTAGACAGGCATGCGCTAGCTCTGATTGAGTGAGCATGTGGAAAATCGAAGTATAGCTGTGATGGTGCAAGCAGCAGGATGGACCAGCTGCCCTGAGTACTATCCTATCTGAAACCCTAGGTATGTACTTGGGCGGGTGGCTGCCCTGCCTCACTGCTGACACTGCCACGTCTGCGTTTGTTTTTAGCACGCTGGCTTGATCCAAGCTACACCGGTATGTCTGCCTGAGCTCCAGTGTAAACATACCCTGAGATGCAATCATGGGACGGCCTATGAGCACGCAGCCTTGGCAGGGTGGTGGTTCTCTACAGCTGCAAGATGCAGGCAATCATATGCTTCCCCCATCCACCTACCCTCCCTTGTTTTGCAAAGAGCCTTTGGCTAAAACAGCCCTGTTGGGAAGGAACATGGTTTGAATTATCTCTTTGTGGCTACTGTATCTGCCAATAAAAGTAATTGTCCCTCTGTGTTAGTGTGATATGAGGAGCGAGAATGGACTCCTCAGGGAAGTGCTAGGCATTCACATGACCAGTCTGCAGGACTCCAGTAATTTCCAGGGTGCCCTGGTTCCTTGTTAATGCAACTCAAAGCTCCGTTTGCAGAGCAGGCACTTGGATAGCTTGCTGCGCTCGATGTAGGAGGCCAGGGAGCTGCAGGTTTGCGGTAGTCTCAAAGGGAGTGATGGAAGCTTCATTGCTTGAATAATTAAAGCACCATTGAATGCTGTGTAGGGAACAATCCTGCATTGCAGGGGGTTGGTCTGGATGCACTAATCCATCTTTTCCATCTCTCTTGTCTATGATATCATGTCTGGAATTTTTTCTTGGCTCCGCCTGCCCCCAGCAGCTAAACATGCATTTCTCCCTCCATCTGCTCTGCAGTGCTGTCACACTCCATGTCAGGAGTTAGGGAAAGGTCCTGGGGTTTCTGCGCAGTTGTCCCAAGATGGTATGTCAGGCCTCCCCAGTGTGTGGGGGAGGAGAGCACTAGGCAAGGGTGGTGGGGCTAGCAGCCTTTACAGGACACGTGGACCTGGTTAGGAACAAGAAAAACCTCCACTCTCCCTGCAACTTCTGTGTATCTGCCCCTTACCCAGGGAAGTCTGAAGCTGAGAAACTGCTCTGCTTTGGTCTCTCTTGGACATGTTTGGAGCTGGTCAGAGCCAGGACCCCATCTGCTGGTATGCAACATCTGCTCTCTAGCAGGCCATGGATGTGGAGGAGAGGGCTACAGCTGGCTGGAAGGAGGGGGAGTTGTTGGTCATCTGGAGATTGCAAGATGCATGGAAAGTCATGGTGAACTAAGCAGAGGGGATTCAGAGACCCTTTTAACCAACTAAGTAACCAACACCCCCCCATGCTCTACCTGGAGGGCAGGGAAAACATTTGCCGGTTACATGCTGAGTGGTGGCGGGAAGGGGGGGAGATAATGTTGTTAAGCTGATAGGCTCTGGTAATTGGAATTGCATTGAGAGTAAATCATTTAATCTTTACGTCAAAGCAGTAATCAGGCAGGGTGGAGGTTAATGGCAATATCAAAACAGGAGCCTGGCTCTGATGGCAAGGCTGCAAAGTACGAGTCAGTTTGGTGGGCAATGCACAGGACAGAGTGAGACAGGCTGTGTCTGGCTGGCTGGTTCTCTTCATTCGGATTAGCTCACTGCATTAGCTAACTCCAGCTAAAGCAGCAGCAAAGGCCTTGCTTTTAACTCCGGTTAGCAGCTCAAGTTCACCCCCGGGTCTTCTGCAGGTATTCACTTGAACTGCAAACCTGAGCTAAAAGTAAAGTTTCTTTGTCTTCACTGCTGTCCTAACTGGAGTTAGCTAACCTGAGTTAAGAACACACTTTTTTTTTTTCTTTTTCTTTTTCTTTTTTCCAGTGAAGATGGACCTTGAAAGAGTGCTTCTGCTGTTGCATTGCTGGGAAGAAGCAGACTCAATACCCACCAGTGGCACTCGTGGGCCGGGGGAGTGGTACTGGGCTGGGATTGAAGGGGTGGAGAGTTTCAGTATATTCCCCACTTCTCCTCATGGTCTTCCTCCTGTCCCCCCTTTTCCTTTCCTGCTCTTTCCGGACCCTTCCCTCTTCTGTCTCCCAACCGTTGCTTGTTACGTTACTGCCATTGTAAGTCACCCCCGGTCAGCCTGCCAGCGTCCAGTCTCTTCTTTCCAGCCCTTCCTTGGCCCTGAGGGCTCCAGCTGCCAGCGTCTCCCAGAGTGCGTCTCCTCAGCAAGCTTCTTAGAAAAGGGGTTCTCCTCTCCTAAGTCATCTTCTAATGACCAGACTCCAGGCTGATTTCCACCTGAGATCCCATGGGGCCGTAGCAGGGAAATGGCTCTTCTTTGTGTAGCTAACAACCTGGATTGGTGGGGAAGGCTCATTCTTCTTTTCCTCTGTGCAACCTTTAATGCTGGGGACCATTCCATCTTCCTAGCTGTGCGGGCATCTCTGGTTCCCTCCTGTCATGACTCTGCTCTTACTGATCACACTGCTCTTCGGCTGTCTTTGAAGGTGGCTCTTCCACAGCCCGTGCTACCTGGTGCTTGCAAAGCTCCATTCTTGGCCCTCCCTTCTATCCTCCTGTCTGCCTTTGTCACTTGCCATCTTTGCCTTCCCTTTAACCATAGGCATGGACACCGCACTGTGTGTATCTTTGAGATATCCCTGTCTGTGTTCTTTCTGTCTTGACCAAATGATGCGCCACTTCCTTCATCCAAATGTATCAAAGGCAGAAGTGCTGCCCTTGGCCAGGAAGAGCACTGTGAACCACAAACCTAGCTCCTTTATATGTGTTTGTGACTCACTTCCCAGATCTCTTTACTACATCCTTCGCATCATCATTGATCCTGAATTTCCTTCTCCTTCCCGCTCTCCTGGGCCTGAACACCTGTTTGTTGCCACTTCTGCAGCACTGCCCTTTTGTGTGCTACTGGCTTCACTCCAGCTCTGCTGGAATTTTCACCCCTCCACCTCTCTCCTTGCTTGGACTACTGCAGTACCCTGTCCGTGACCGCTCCTGACCCCAGTGCATGGAGACTGCCGGTGCCTGCCCTCCCACACATGCAGCATCTCTGGGGCCCCACCTTTGTCTCACAGCGTCATGAACGGAGCTTTCCTTCTCATGCCATAATCCTGGCCGAGCTTTGCTGTTTGTAAGATCCCGCCGTTGACTTGCTCCCATTGATCTCACTGCTTGTGGATTGAGAGCCTTCTCCTCTGCTGTTCTTGCCATCTGGAGCCAGCTGTCCTGTTCTTGTCAACTTGCCTTCTCATGTCCAATTGCAGGTGGAAATCTCCCCCCGGAAATTGCTCTCCCCCACAGTAATTTTTTTGTTAACTCTTTTTGACTCCGCAAAGCACTCTTGAGGCTAGTTGGTAGGAGAGATACTTTTAAAAGCAGACTTGCTTTAGCAGATAGTCTGAACAGATTTTTCAGGAAGAGCAACCGGCTGAACTGGATTCCTGAAACATAAGGTTTGAAAACAGAGACCCCGTATCTTGAGGACCGTGGTGTGTCCCCTGAACCCTTTGCTTTATTCTCTCCTCAATAGCACCGGTATCTTGGATCTGGTGCTAGAGGGGGAGCGGGTGAAGGATGCTCATAAATTATTTGGGATAAGGTATTGTGGGAGGGAGAGCTCTAGATTCCAGAGTGAAGGTGAAGGGGCTGAAGGGAGCAATGGGTTGCCAGATGGGACTGGGGAAATGTGGTCGTGGATTTCCAAGCGGGGTGGATCAGATCTGGAAAATGTTAAGTGTCCCTTGTTTCTTGTTTGTGTTTTTGCAGTGCGGCTCCATGACAGTATTTCAGAAGAAGGTTTCCACTACCTCGTCTTTGATCTGTAAGTTCCTCCCTTTGGCTCTGGTGCTTCGTGGCTGAGACAAAGCTGTGGAGTGCTGATTTAAGAGCAGAATAAAAGATCCTTGAACCTCTATTTTCCCCCCTCCTTTCCCCACCAGGACCTGTACCCCAGCTCTTGACAACAAGGCTATAATCCGCTGACAAAGAACCTCCTCCTAAAATAGGGTTTTGGTCTTCTTTCCAGGGATAATAGTCACTGTGCAACAAAATCACAGGTGGTTTCATGCTGGGTTAAGGAGCTGAAGATCAGTGTGTCCTAGAGCCAAAGACTCATTGGACCTTAAACCGTTGGAAATATTGGCTGGTGTACAGTACTAGCTTGCATGACTCTGTGTGTAGTGTTGAGCCTTCCCAGCTTCTTCTGCAGCGTGAACTCTGCATGTGAAGGAGGTGGACAGGGGTACAAGATGTGGGTGTGGAGGGGGGAATAGATGGGGTGCTTGTATGAGAGAGGTCAGAAAGTAGGACAGAGGGGTCCTGTGTGTGGGGATGGATGTAGGAACTGCCTGGCAGCAAATGTAGGGGTGAGAGGTATGTAGTATGGCAGTTTCTGACCTGTGTCTGCTATCTAATTTTAGGGAATGATGAGATTGTTCCAAGGGGGACAGGTTTCCTTTCCATGCCACAGATACAATAGGTGGGGGGGAGGGAGGGCGGGCACCTGGTGTGTTTATGGCATGTGTACTGGCTACAGTTATGTGGCTCAAGATGCTGGTGCCCACCATGCTTATTTGCTATGGAAGTGGAACCCAGAGCACTGTGGATGTGAGTGCACGGATGCCCCGCTGTTTGGGTAACAATCCCTTGCTGCTCTCGATGCCCTTTCTGACGTGAGTGGGGAGCTGGTGCTCTGAGGTTTCTGGCCCTGGCTCGCCCTCCCTCGGGATAATCTCAGGCAAAGATTCAGGCAGGCTGGCAGAGGGCAGCCTGGTACCCCAGGAGCGAGTGTGTACCCCTTGTGCCTCCTCACTGCGCGTGGGAGTCTCCTAACCTCCCTTGGTCTGTCTCCTCCAGGGTCACTGGTGGAGAGCTCTTTGAAGATATTGTCGCCAGAGAGTACTACAGTGAAGCTGATGCTAGGTAAGAATCTGTGCTCAGACTCTCCCTGTTACATGCCGATCATGTCAGAGAGTACGGCATGTCTGCACATGGCCATGTTGTAAAATAAATGCTCCCCATGTGGGAAACCCCTCCTCCGCATCCCATCACTAATGCAGCCTTTCAGCTGTAGCGGTGACAGATTCAGTGTAGCTGACTCTGTGTGGCGTTTGGCCCATCCCCTTTGCATACATTGCTTGTCTCTGGAGGGCCTGCTGCCGGTGTCTGTCTGACCTGGCTGCTGAAGGGGGAGCAGCGATGTGTGTTTGGAAGGGTAAAGCACAAGAGAGAGAATTGTTTTCAGTCATATTAGAGAACTGGAAACCTGGACTACTGACTTCTTATCTCAGCTCTACCAGGAACTCGTGCTCGCCTCAGGCAGTTCTGTGCAACTGACTTGTGCCTCAATTTCTCCATATGTAAAATGGGGGTGCTTCTTGTCCCAGTGTGTGTAAAGCATTCACAGCCTCTGCTGATAGGTGCTTAGAAGCACAAGGCACAGTATGGGAAGGGAAGCTTTTGATTCTCAACTTTAAACAGACTTAAGTCCTGTCCCCCCTCTGTGTGTCCCCCACCTTCACCCCTGAAGAGTTGGGCTTCCCTAAACGAGTCTGGACTGGGCTCGCTCCTGACGTCTCTGGCCATCCCTTAATTGTTGGTTGACAGTATCCCATTTCACATCAGTCCAGGTGTGCGCTCTGGATACCTAGTCTGCTTCCAGAGATGGGGGCATTTGAAATGGGATCTCCAGCTCTGGTCTGGGGGAGATGGGAAGGGGGGAGCAGAGGCCTATGGTGAAGTTTCATGGAACCCCGCCCTGCCCCAGCGAGCTATCCCTGCCTGCCTTTGGCTGGAGGGGGAGCTGAGGAGAGCCTGGGAAGAGACGGTAATAGCCGGTGTGCGGCAGCGATGGAGCGAGCACCATTGGGGTGCCTAGGTTGGAGTGACAGGGTGCGGCACTTCGGGTGTGAGATGCACTCCTGGAGCTGCTCTGTGGCATACATAAAAGAACAGAGCGTGGCCCTTGCAGGCATTTCTAGGGCAATGTTTGGGTGCTCGTTTGCCCCTACTGTGGCTCAGTTAGAGCCTCCTCCTGCTGCCTGGCTCTGGAAGTGCAGCATTACACATCACTCTCCCCTGCAGGATGTGCTGCGACAGGCCACTGTGTGCTGAAGGTGAAGGAAGTCCGCGGGGCATGTGCTCTCTGAGGGAGCGGGTGATGTTAGGAGCCAGGAGCCCTTGGGATGCATTTAACAGCTCTGGGGCTGTTGCAGGCATGTTTGTCCCAGACCAAGTGATGTTCCCTGGCTCATCCCATTCAGTCCAGCGGGGGTGGGAGGTGATTGGATTGTCCCCACCTACACACAACCACCCCGTGCCCTGGAGGGGGATGCGAATGAGGAGCAGTAGTGAGGAACACCACTAGTGGCAGAGGAGGGGGACCCTGGTTAGGTTAAGGGAAGAGGAGAGAATGGGGGGCTGCTTCTTGTCTGTGCCTACACAATGTCCTCTTGTCCTCTCTCTGAGGGTGCTCGATCCCTCCAACTCAAGCTGGGCTGATCGAACCGTGCCCACGGAGCCCAGCATTTGCTGAGCAAGTACAAAGCCCTCCCTTTCTAGCCGCACGCCAAGCTGAGCTGAATTCCAGAGCAGGCTGGGAGAGCGAGGTTCGTGCCAATCCGCCTCGCTTGGCTCGCCTGGGACACCTCACACTTTTGCCATTTTTGGCCAGAAAGTCTCTCGCTCAGGCTTGGCTCTGTTCTAATTATACGTTTTTTTTTGTTTGTTTTGGGAGCGGGGAGATATTCACAGAATCTGAC
Source organism: Malaclemys terrapin pileata (assembly GCF_027887155.1). Classification (NCBI taxonomy): domain Eukaryota; kingdom Metazoa; phylum Chordata; order Testudines; family Emydidae; genus Malaclemys; species Malaclemys terrapin. The sequence goes on along the minus strand of NC_071511.1, from coordinate 55,881,791 downwards.
CTGGTGGCTTGTGCTGCCAATTCCAGTGGGAGGGGCTGGTGGGTTAACGATATACAGTGCAGCAACTTCACGCATTTCCAATCTGTAAGATCCATAAAGAAACCCTGGGCCCCTGAGACTTGGAAAAACATTTGCTTATTCCCAGTGGGGCGGCAGCTCTGGCTTCTCCAGAGTGAACTGTCAAGGGAGGCCGACCACCCCCACTTCCCACAGATGGGCTCTGACTGCCTGGCCTCAGGAGCTGTTTAAATCTGTGCTCCTTTCCACATCAAAGAGGCTTCCTCTCTCAGTATGACACCTACGTAAATGCTGCTGCATCTGCTCCAGCCTGAGAGCTTGGGAACCGCTATCCGGCTGACTAGCCTCCTCCAGCAATGTCAGCTGTGTGTGTGTGTGTGTGTGTGTCTGGTGCACGCGCTCTGTGGGTGTAACATTGTCCCTGACAAGCCAAGTGTAAATAACATCTTGCTCCTCTCCCTGTGGCGTCAGTGCTGAGAATGGCACTGGTTTTCTGCGGGCTGGGGGAGTGCGGCACGGTGCACTCAGCAGAGAGCAAGTCTGTTTTTCAGCTTCTAACTCCCTAAGTGGGATCTGTACTTAAAAGGCGCCCGGCTAGCGGGTGCGTGTGTGCGTGGGGGGAGTGTGTGCACATTGTGTATGTAAAGTGCTTGAAATGCTGCTCTGAAAGCCGTGTCAATTGGCAGGCGCCCAGATTCTTCGTCCTGAGCTTGATGGAGCAGGCTGCTGTTTCATGAAAGCTTGGGCCGGGCCTAGCTGCGTGTTTCTGTGGCTTGGCCTCGTTAGCCCAACCCTGAGCTACTGCTTACACAAGCGCGGGCGCATGTCTTCAGCTGATAAAACAAACACGGTGCCTAATGCCAGGGAGAGGGGAAGAAGGTGGGCAGGGAAAGGGGTCAGTGGGATGGTAGGAGGGGGCAGTGAGGTCCTGCTATCTAAGCCCATTGTTGAACTGTCTTTGAAACCCTGTTGCTAAGCAACAAAATTCCAGCTGTGGTAGTTTGGGAGCAGCAGCAGCTGGTGGGCATGATGGGGTTGGAGGAGCTGTTTGCGGGCAGGTAACTGCTGGGCCTGACCCAGAGTCCCTGAACTCCCCCTGCAACGGTTAGGAAGGGTGGGGAAGTGGAGGTTAGAGGCTGAGAGTGTGTGTAACCCTGTCTCTCTCCTTTTCTCCTTCTGCTCGTCTTGAAGCCACTGTATTCACCAGATACTGGAGAGCGTGAATCACATTCACCAGCATGATATCGTGCACAGGGATTTGAAGGTAATGCTGCCTCCACTACTCAGGAGGGGGATGGCAGTCGGTGTCATGGGCAGGAGCTTCGGTGGCTGATGTCTGCCCGTACCCACAGGCGCCACACCCGCAGCTCCCATTGGCTATGGTTCGTGGCCAGTGGGAGCTGCAGAGCCAGTGCTTGTGGTAGGAGCAGCATGCGGAGCCCCCTTGGCCACTCCTTCCCCTAGGAGCTACAGGGACATGCCGGTTGGAGCCAGATAGGGAGCCTGCCAGCCTCATTAACCCTTCCCCCATCCCTCCCCCCATGCAGCACCAGCAGGATCTCTGGCTGCGCATCGCTGCTCCCCCTCCCCCCACACCCCCCAGCACCAATGGGGATCCCTGGCCACGTGCTTCCCCACGCTTCCACTGCAGCACCAGCGGGAGTCCCAGACCAGCACCCAAGGCGCCCCCGGCCCGCCCTTCCCGAGCACCCACGGTGCCCCAGCCCAAGTTTTAGTTAGGGGTATTTAGTAAAGTCATGGTCAGTTCACGGGCAGTGAATTTTTGTTTACTGCACATGACCTGTCCATGACTTTTACTAAAAATACCCATGGCTAAAATGTAGCCTTACTTACAAGTTTAATCAAATAGCTGATCCACTAAGCACTGGCTGAATCAGGCTTCTGCAATGCCACAGCACACTTATGCCCCCAGAGCCCCCTCACAGGAGAGCTTTCAACTCCCTTCCCATGGAGTACCTGCTGCTGTACTGGGAGTTGATCTGACTCCAAAAAGTGAAAGTTTTGCACGAGGAGGCCTGTCTGTCCAGCAGCATACTCTGTCTTGCATGGGAATGTGATGGCCAGAAGCTGCTCTGCTAGGCCTGGTCTACACTGGAGGGGAATCGATCTAAGATACGCAACTTCAGCTACGAGAATAGCGTAACTGAAGTCAACGTATCTTAGATCGAATTAAAATTACTTACTTCGCATCCTCGCGGCGCTGGATCGATGGCCACGGCTCCCCTGTCGACTTTGCTTCCACCTTTCGCACTGCTGGAGTTCAGCAGTCAACGGGAAAGCGATCGGGGATCGATTTATTGCATCTACACTACATTACACTAGACATACCCTAGATTACTACAAGGTGGCGCCCCCTTCTGGCACTGCTCTGCTTTATGGTGAGAAGGTTACATGAGCCTGGGAATCTGAAGACAGCAGCCTCAGCAGAAGCATGATATAAAAAAATACCTTCTAGAGGGCACAATATAAACACGTCTGGAAGCTATACAGTGTCAGTGAAGCCTGCACCCTCAAGGGTGGAAAAGGTGACCACTGGGCATGCTAATGTTCAAGGCCAGGGAGACTATGGAAGCCCAGGTGGTTCTTTGTGCCACAGGATAGCAGAGTCGTTTTCCACTGTAGGCCTGCACTCCAGTCGGTTTGTTGCAGTATGAGCACAGTGCTTTCCTGCTCGCTTCTCCAAAGGCCTCCAACGGGATGGATGTGAAAGGTCTGACAGGCTCCCCAAAGCCAGGGAGTTCTGGTAGAATTGGCCAGCAGGTGGGCTCCCGAGATGGTTAGTGTGTTCCTCCTCACGCCCAGCCCAGTTCCCTGAAGCTGCTCCTCAATCTCTGTCATTCTACTTTTAAAAAATAAATTAGTCCATGGTCTTTGCTTAACACATGGCCCCTAGGGGCTCAGCCCTCATCAGCTGCCCACCGTAATAGACCACAGGTAGTCTAGAGCTGCAGAGCTCAGGTGTGTTTCTATTTGATATTCTACTTTTTGTCCTCCTCTGTTACAAACCAGTCCTAAGGAGCAACCCTGCAATAGCAAATCAGCACACCTGGCCCATGGCTTGTGAGCGTCCCTGCAACTACAGAGTGTTGCAGATATGGTGACCAAATGTCCCATTTTTAAAGGGACAGTCCCATTTTTTGGGACTTTTTCTTATATAGGCGCCTATTACTCCCCACCCCCTGTCCCGTTTTTTAACAGTTGCTATCTGGTCACCCTAGTTCCAGAGGACTGCATTTGTACGTGTGGAGGTAGAGAAATTTGGGAATAGGTTTCAGATTCTGCAGGGCTGTAGTGAAGATCAGGGGGGAGATAAGTGAAGTTGATCATGGCCCTTTTTAAAGTAGAACCCTGGGTCTTGCATTGGCATGAATTAACTAATGAGAGGAGAAGCAGGATGGTTTCAGGAGGTGCTATCACAGCAGGTATGTCTTGCCTAGGAAAAATGGTCATGCTTAGGTCTGGCTCACGTGAGCTAAGCCCCACCTACACTCAACCTGTTTCTAGGGTTAGGGAATGGTAACAGCTTGAGCTTGACTTCAGCCAGCGGGATTCTAGCCTACAGAACATGCAGGTGGATATGCATGTGCACACAGCTGGAGTCCCACTGAAGGGGTTTCTCTCTATGTAGATTACTGCAGGGAACAGGTGGAGTTTCAGAGGGATTTAGCTAGCATGAATTGCTGAGCCCAGCCTAAGCGTGACCACCGTTCCTAGTTGAGACATATGCAGTGTGAGTTGTGGGTGGGAGGGAGATCCTAGATTTCCCACTGGACTTGTCTCTGTGATAGCTGCAGTGGCACTGTCCCCGCCGGCCCAGGGAAATGTGCTGGCTCCAGTGTGAAGTGGGGCCTGACTCTCAGGCAGGGGTGAGGGGACATGTATTTCTAACTCCCCACCACCTCCTTGCAGCACAGGCAGAGTGGAGGGCTAAGCATATCTGACCTCCCTCTCTGTCTCCTTATCCCACCCTCAGATCGCCCCTCCTCCCCCATGCACCTAAACCATCACCTGCACAGTGCAGGCAGGGATAGGCTTTGTGTGCATGCCTCACCTACCCCATCCCCACTGTGCAGGTTACTGAGCCACACCCCCTCCCTCACCCAGCAGGACTGCAGTTATAAGTCACCATGGGAGACAGATGCCCTGCTGTGCAAATGACCTCCAAGGAATGTGATAATCCAGTTCCTGGATTTCCAGCCTTCTGTCCTGCTGGAGGCCACCTTTCCCCCCTCTCATTGGTGCCTGCTGAAGACTCCAGTCTGCGTAGTTTTATATCCTGACAAACATGGGTGAGGTTCTGGGCTCCTCCCGCTCCTGCCCTTTCCAGCACACCCCTGTCCCTATCTGTAAGTGCAGTGGGAACTCCCATTTCCTGCTGAGCTGCTGCACCCAGTGTCTTCAGGGCATGTGTGTTAGAGGCAGGGTCCCCTTTGTGAACTGCCCTGGCAGGCAATGCCTCAGCCTGGAGGAATGTTTTGCAGCCACTTTAACCCCTTCGCTGCTTTCTCCAGCTGAAGCCTCCAGAACACAACTGAATTCCTCGAACGCCTGAGGTTCTATTTGGGTGACATCCTTTTTCCTAATACTTCAGAGGTGGGGGTGTGGGGTCCCATCTCTGGTATAAGGTGTTTTCGGGAGGTGGGAGAACAGCAGCATCCCATCCCTGGCACAGGGAAGGTTTTGTCGCTCATCTGTGGAGAGGGTGATGTGGGAGCATTTAATAAACTCCTGTAGACGGGGGTTCACCACTCGAACAAATGGAGCTTTCATTAGCAGCATCAGTAGCACTGCAGTGAGCTATGCTGAGAGGCACTCTCCATAAAGCTACTGTCTGACTAGACTGTGCCTTCCCGCATTAGATCTCTCTTTGGCAGTCCTTATTATCATATTTGCTTGTCCACTGCCTTGGGAACTGTGTGATGTTCGTGGGGAGCCCCGTCACTGCAGATTGTTGTATCTGCTGCATCATTTTCTCTCTGCAATGATGGAATCATGTCCTGGAGGGACTGTGCTGTCAGCGCCACCTGGTGTCAGCGCTGGGTGTGTGGGTTGGGCTGGGAGAGGCGCTTGCGTTGCACGTGAGAGCAAAGGGAGATTAGATGAGCCCTTCCATCATTGAGGCCATTGGCGATAGCTGGGCCTTAGGCTGAATGGCTGCTTTCACACAGGGCCTTGCCTGAATTTAAACAGATCGAAACACTGAGGAAAGGAGATTAATGTGGATTTCTTTCTCCCACCCCTCCCTCCTTTCTCTTCTCTCTCCTTTCGCCAGCCTGAGAACTTGCTACTGGCGAGTAAGTGTAAGAGTGCCGCTGTCAAACTGGCCGACTTTGGACTGGCTATAGAAGTGCAGGGGGAGCAGCAGGCCTGGTTTGGTAAGAAGAAGATCTGAGCCTTTCCTTTTCTAGCTGCCCCTTCCAGCCTCCTTTGTACATGCCAGGGCTTAGGAAGGGTCTAGTTTATTTGGGCTTGACCTCTTCCAACTAACTATTAGACGAGTTCAGTGCCACACCTTCTTTGCCCAGCACCCCTGCTTCTGGGGCCTTTGGACTGGGTAAAATGGGAGCAAGAGAGAAAATATGACCATATATGAGCCTTAAGGATGAATCTCCTCTCTTGTTTTCCTTCCCAAATGTACAGTAGGAGTTAGTCACAGAGGCTGCAGGGCCGGCTTTAGGCCAATTCAACCAATTCCCCTGGATTGGGCCCTGTGCCCAAGCCCCGGTACGGTGTACCGGTGTGGCCTGGCTTCCCCAGGGTTCAATTTAAAGGGCCTGGGGCTCCCAGCAGGGGCTGAAGCCCCAGGCCCTTTAAATTGCCACCAGAGCCCCACTGCTGGAGCCCTGGGGTAGGGCTGCGGGGCTCTGGGAGCTATTTAAAAAGTCTTCCCCAGGGCTCCCTCGGCTATTTAAAGGGCCGGGACAGTAGACGCAGGGGAGCCCTGGGCCCTTTAAATAGCCCCCAGAGCCCTGGAGTAGTGGGGGGCTCTGGGGGCTATTTATAGGGCCGGGGCTCTAGCTGCCTCTGCTGCACCCCCTGCCCACACCAGCCCTGCAGCCAGCCCTGCACTCCCTGCCCGCAGCCAGCCCCTGCCGCACCCCGCTGCCTGAAGCCAGCCAGTCCCGCACTCCTCTGTCTCCAGCCCTGCCAACCCATGCTGTACCCCCCTGCGGTCCTTCCTGAAGCCAGCCAGCCCACCCCACACACCCCTGTCTTCAGCCAGCCCCGCACCCCTTGCCCTGTCTGCAGCCAGACCCTATCTCCAGTCAGCCCCTGCCCTGCCTCCAGCCAGCCCCATGTCCACTGGTGCCCTGCAGTTCCCAGGGCAGTAACCCTGCACACCTGCTTCAATGAGGGGGGCTGGGACCCACACATGTGCACACCACACCCCAAGGGAGTTGGCGGGGACCCACACGTGTGAAATGGAGCTCATTAATAACCGATAAACAGCATATATGACGCAATGTACATAATATATAATTTTATTATTTATATAGTTATGGAAAGTAAATAATACATGGAAGAAATGAAAGGCTTTTTTTTTTTTGTTAGTCATCCCTGCAGGGGCCCCGCCAAAAATGTTCAAATTGGGCCCCGCACTTCCTAAAGCCGGCCCTGAGAGGCTGCCCCAGCTGCAAAGTCCAGACCCTGATACAAACTTTTCCCACTGCTCAGGAGTGTTGGGATCTGCAGATTTTGTTTCCCCTTTTTGTATAAATGGGGACAGCTGCAAAGTCCAGGCCTTGATCTGGACTCCTCAGGTGTGTTTGGGTCTGGGCTTGTCTCTCTCTAGGTATAACAGAGTTAGGAACCAGATCTTTTCTGGCTGAACATTGGCATTGAGATTCACAGTGATCAGTGTCTTGGAAATTCCTGAGAGATGGCAACAGCTGTGGGTCTGTTCACATCCTTTGGCTAAGCCATGTGCCAGGGTTTGTTTTCGAACTCCAAACCACCCAGGTATCCATGGGCTAAGATGTGGCACAAGGGCTTGTGCTCTAGAGGGTGACATGATCCCATTCACTGCTCGCTCTTTGCTTGCTTATAGCATTTTGAGCCAGTGGACTGTTAACCCATCCCTCTGCCTTCCCTTTCCTGTGTCCATTGGCCTCCACAGAGGTAACTCAGGGAAGTCTAGGCAAGAGGGGAAGCATGGGCTTGTGAAAATTAAATGTTACAGTTTTCAGAACTTGTGGTAGGAGCCAGCAGATCTTTCTAGCTGGGTACTGTGTATGCCCCATGTTGTTCCTTTCCTCACAGGGTTTGCTGGTACTCCAGGCTACCTCTCCCCTGAGGTGTTGAGAAAAGATCCTTATGGAAAACCAGTGGACATATGGGCATGCGGTAAGATCTCATAACAGTGATAACACTTTGCCCTGACACTGCATTGTTTACAAACAGCAGCCATTCTTTGCAGTCCCCTGTTAGAATGGTCCTCATCCCCCTTTCACAGACAGGGAAAAGAAGGCACAGGGGTTAAGTGACGTGCCCAAGGTTGCAGATGGAGCTGATGTCGGAGCATTGATTGCAATTCAGTTGCTCCTAATTCCTAGTCCTGTGCTCAGACAAGCCATCAGAGCCTTCTGCTGGGGCTAAATAGTCAGAACCCATCCTTGCCTCACCGAGCCAGTGCTTCATTATTTAGCTCTATAATGTTCGCTCCATGGGTGCACCTTTCTAAAAGGGAAGCATAAGTGTACATATAATTGAAGACTGATCAGTTTAAAGCCCTAGGACATGGAGGATGTCGAACTGATGTGTGGTGGAGACCTATTCCTGCAGGCCTGGGTGTTAGGCTTTCCTGCCCTGCAAAAAGCATGTGAGGCCAGCATGGAAGAATCTTGAAAACACCTGTAGAACCTTGCTGTGCAGTGTCCTCACTGGGCTTGGTTTCTGGAAGCAGCTGGAAGCTGTGGCTCACTAGCCGTGATGTATGGGGAGGTAGAAGGGCAGCATGCGCCTGCTTTGTCCTAGGAGCTGGGGATCAGAGCTGATCTTGGTGTGCCAGGACCAAATCCAGCAGCTGAGGGGAGATGGAGGCTCCTGGGGCTGCTCCTGCTCCTTGTTCATCATCACGTTCAGACCTCCAAGGTACTAAAGACCCAGCGCAGACACTGCTGGAAAAGGAATGTTGAGAGGGCAGGAAGGGGGTTCTCCTCAGCTCTGAAATGGATGTACAGATGGAGGATGGGAGTAATCGGAGCCAATTAACCTAACCCCAGCATATCTGTGTGTCTCTCTCTCTCTCTCTCCCCCCCCCCCCCCCAGGAGTGATTCTGTACATACTGCTAGTGGGTTATCCTCCCTTTTGGGATGAAGATCAGCACAAGCTCTATCAGCAGATCAAAGCTGGAGCCTATGATGTAAGGACATATCCTCGCTGAGTACCTGCATGGTGTAGAAAGCCTGTGCCATCTATCTAGTCAGCCAAAATCTGGCATGGTTTCACTTGGTGACCAGTGGCAGCCACATGGCTGCTGTGCCAGGTGGTGCTTGGAGTGTCTGCCTTGTGTTCGTTGGGCTTTCTTTTTGCTGCATGCTTAGCATGATACTGTGTGGAGCTACCATTGGGGTCCGCGGGGGCGGGGTCATTGTTGTGGGTACAGGGAGATAATTGGGTCAGGAAAGAAGTACCAAACTCAGCTGCTCTACACTCGTGGGCTTAATGCAGTGAAGTGCTGGAGGAGATACAGATACTGACCCTCCAAGGGGAACGCAAGGAGCATGAACTGGAAGGATCTCATCCCACCAATGCCTTATAGAACAATGTGGGGAAACGCTCTCTAGAGACAGCTTGACCTGTGGCCCATGGCCTCCTGCACCTCACAGTGGAATTTGCCTGCAGTTGTGGAAAAACTGTCCTGATCTGCCCAGCAGTGAGTGTTCTGCTGGAGGGGGTGGCTCTGAGGTGTGTGACTGGGGAAACTGGGACTGCATGAGGGATCAGAGGCTGTTGTGAGGGTGAAGGCATCAGCATGGCGCTGCTCTTGGGACTGTGGCCAGAGAGGTGATCACAGGGTGCAGTGTGATGTCTGACCAGACCGAGTAACGGTTTGGTGGGGAGGTTAGAGCCAGAGAGGTTAAGCATTAATGACTGTTCTCTGACTGCAGCAGTTTGGACACTTGGAATAAATCTTCCTGAGTGAGGGGAGCCTGTTGAAGTGGGAAATAAACCTGGAGCTATTGATCCAAGAGTGGCTGGCATACGCATTGCAGGGAAGCTGCGGGGTTCGCTCTGTGGGCAGTCACAGTGCCCATACTTAGCTCAGAGCAGTCAGAGATGGAACGGTGGGGGTAGCATGTTTCTGCTGGAATCAAGTAACCTCCCCTGCCGCCAGGCCTGAGGACACTGCTCTGTCTTACTGCTCGTTTTGTTCGTAGTCTCCTTCTCTTCTGTGTGTCTGGTTCTTGTGCTAAATGCTATGTTTAAAATGTGTTGCAGCAGGAATGCAGAGTGGGATTTTCAAAGCGCCTAAGAGGTTAGACACCTAACTCCTCTGGCAGGTGACTGGGAGTTAGGAGCCCAACCCCCCTAACTCCCATTGACTTTCAACCCCCTTCAGATTTTCAAGTGTCTATCTGTCATGAACCCTAGTTCCTGCAGCCCCCTTCTGTGTCATGTATGGCAGGGAGCAACTTCCACTTTAATAGGAATAGAAAATATCTCCTGTAGCCCACCCTGCCCGGGGAGGGGTGTGTGTGTTGGACTACTCCATTTTACCTCTTGACTGAATGGGAAGTGGCCATTGAAATTCACAATCTCCAGAAAACAAGTTGTTTGTGTTTCAGAGGAAGCCCATGGGGTTTAGACTCAGTACCTGGGTTTTGTGAAATGTGACCAGGAATCTTTTTTGTTTGGAAATAACCTCCCAATGAAAGTTCAGGGTTTTCTGAGGGTTTTTAAGCACTCCCCCACAATGTTTGCAGCTCAGACATTGCAGCACTGTGCCTGAGACCTGGGATGTGAAACTGACACACAGCAAGTGTGCCCCTGACTAGTGCATTTTTGTGGTCCGTGTTGAGTGGAGCACAAAGCATAAGCTAACTGTGAATGGGAAAAGTCAAGGAGCTCTTTAAGCTTTTTTCAGCTCTAATACTTGGAGAAAATGTTCACAGCACAGGGAAGGACATCTTGTTTTTAAACACAGGTCACTTAAAGCGACCATGACCCTTTAACTGCCCTCTGGGTCGTCTGTGTTCAGAAGCTGTATGTTCCGCTCAGGTGGCCGAGCCATGGTCCACTTAGGGTATGTCTTGGATCCCAGCTCAGGCGGACGTGCACGCGCTGGCTCCGCTCAAGCTAGCACTTTTAAATTAGCACTGTAGCTGCGGCTACCCAGGTGGCGGCTCGGGCTAAGCACCTGAGTGCAGTCCTGCCTGACCCTTAAATACATACACAGCCAGCTGGCCTGAGCTGCTACCCATACCACCGTGGCCACGCTGCTATTTTTAGGTGCTAGCATGAGCAGAGTACCTGATGTGGGGGTTACACCTCCCAGCTGCTGTGCAGACGTGCCTGTAGTTTCACAGTGCTTTCATCTGTAACACCCCAGAAGACCTGGGGGCACTGTCCTCATCCATACTGATGTGCTGAACTGCACATGGAGTGTTAGTAGTTCAAGGACTTCAGATCTCTGCCCTTCATCTCCATAACCATATGTTGCCAGCCTCTGACGTGTCTCCCATTCCCCAGGCAACAATTTCTGATATTACAAACATGATTACAGCTTTTTAGTGTGTGGGGACGGGTGGGGTGGTTAAAGGAGACTGTGCATCTGTTTCCACATGTCTGCACCAAATGCTCAAGAAGGGAAGGAAGCTACAGATCTTTGAATTGACTTACAGATTTGAGTAAAAGCCCAAGGCCTGACTGAATCCTGAAAGGTTCCTTGAACTGTTTGGCTGCCCCGTGGACATCCATTGTACAGCCATCAAAATGGTGCATGTATTTGTCAAGTCCCATAGTATTTTCACACTGTGGGTGTCACCCAAAAGTTTGTGTCCCCCAGGTACAAACTAGCTGTGGTGGTGCCGAAGGGGTTAAAGCCTGATCAGGGTTTGGTGTGTTGGAATGGATTTCCTCCAGCGGGAAAGGAGGATTGTGTTCAGCATCTCATCTCTTCTCCTCTCTCCCTCCTAGTTCCCGTCACCTGAGTGGGACACAGTGACTCCTGAAGCAAAGAACTTGATCAATCAGATGTTGACGATAAACCCGGCTAAACGCATCACAGCCGATCAAGCACTCAAACACCCATGGGTCTGTGTAAGTGTCTCCTTCCTCACCTGTTAGGAGGTCATGCCATTGTGCATGCTGAAGCCATGTGCTAGGATGACAGGCTACTAGAGCATGAGGGCAGAGCTAGGGGCAGAAATCAGGGGCTGTCTAATCAAGCATGTTTGTATGCTTTGAACTGTGAGCTTGTAGGTGCTGGCATGGGAAAAGCCCACCTATTTTATAGCATTATGTAACCACTGCTATATTGAAGAGATGCAGAACAAATGGCTTTTAATTTCAAGGCTGTTTTATCCAATAACCATTGATTGTCAATGCAGATCATTGTCATGTGCCATATCTAGGGAGACGTCAGCTTGAATAGCCTGGCCCCTGGGTATCCTGAGCTCTGCATCCCAGCCCCAGTTTGTCATAGGGGCTCTTTGTTTTTCACAGGAAAATGTGGAAGTGTTTTCGTAACACCTACAAACATTCCTCCATATTGCCACTAGCCATAAGTGTAATGCTAGTGGCCATGAAGCAGCTTTGACGAGCTCTCTCCCTTGAGAGCTTTCTCCTTTCCAGACCAGGAGCATTGTGGTTCTCACATTTTCTGCAGAGCTAGTAAGAGGATCCTGAAGTATAATTGACAGCAAGAAGCTCTTTCAAAGGGGACGGCCCAGACTTCCCACCCCCCGCAACAGCAGTGCAGATTGTAGCCAGCTTTGAGAGCAGGGGTGGCTAGGTTTGAGGTCACAGTAGAGGTTCCCTGCGTAACTTTGTAGAATCTGAGCACAGTGCATGCTGTTCTCCCAGGTCTTAATGAATTTGTTTGAACCAAGAGAGCTGCTCACGGCAGGGCTGTAATGCGTACGGGTCAGCATGATAGTCCATCGCCCACTATCCTTGTAAAGCGAATGCAGACTAGTAGGTCTGTGTTAGAGCAAGAGCCAGTCTGGCATCAGCCTCCGGTTTCCGAATGTTCCCTGACTCTCTAACAACACTTCTGGGAAGTGCTTCTCTTGCAGCTGATGTGACCCCAGCCGAGTGCTGGTGACAAGTGCGCCCCGCTGGCTGGACGCTGCACTCAGGCTGTCAGCTGATGCGGTAGAACTATCTGACTGAGCCATATGACTCCACAGCTGTATGCTGAGCATCATATTCCGCATCTGATGCAAGGGTGCTGGGGGCTGTCTTTGTACTCGCAGGTTCGAAGAGCAGCCTTGTCCAAGAGGCATCCGGATAGCCAGACAATGATCTTCACTCACTGGCTTGAATTTTCCTTTTGAGATTTAGTAACAAGATCCGCCTCTTCCCCTCCCCTCTTCCCACCCAGCGTAATTGCTGGTTATGCACTTTTGCCTCAGATCTGTTTTTGTTCTTTAGTGTCTGAATGATGGAGAACTTTGCTCTTGAATGACTCACTTTCTCAGACATGGGTCTGTGATAACAACCCACCTTGTTTAGAACCTCTCGCCACAGGGGGATGGTTAATGTCAACTTGCAGTTGGTTTCTGCTGCCAGGTCTCTGCAGGGTCCATTAGGAGCAGGGCACCCAGAGCTGAGCTGCTCAGTCATGTTCGTGTGCATATTGGCTGTAGCGTGTGAGCGGAGAGCTGGAGGGAGAACTCAACTTGCTGATTTGTTTACAATTATTTAACAATCTTTCCTTGTTCCGGTCTTCCAGCAACGATCCACCGTGGCCTCCATGATGCACAGACAAGAGACTGTGGAGTGCTTGAGAAAGTTCAATGCCAGAAGAAAGCTGAAGGTGAGTAGGTGTTTGCCTTTTTTGGGAGGGGGAATGTGGGAGGGTGGTGGTCTAGTGGCTGAAGCACAAGGCTGGGAGAGCTGGGATCTCTTCCAAGCTCTGCCTCTGACTTGAAGTGTGCCCCACATCACTTCCCCTCTCTGTGCCTCAGTTTCTCCCTCTGTGCTGTGGAGCAAATACCTGCCTTGCCAAAGGTGTGCTTAAAGATTAGCTCATTAATGTTTGTCAAGTGCTTTTTGAGATCCTCTAATATAAAGTGCTCTAGAAGTTTCTTTGCGGGTTGGGAGATTTCTGTAGGTACAGAAATTCATTTCCCTTAGGGTCTGTTCTCTCCATGCCCAATGCCCACCTGGCCCCCACTTAAAGAGAGCTGAAATAACCAAATGAGCACTCCATGCTTAAGACCTGTTACCTACCATGCTGATCGGTCTTCTGGCTCCCAGCCCCAAAGTAACGTAACCGTTCAATAGCAGCTGCTGGGAGATGGAGAGGATCTCGGTAGCCTGTCTAATCCCAAACCACTGGGATTTCTGCATCCCCTGTCTGAGATTTATCGCTATTTATCCCTGCTCTCTCCTTCTCCCCCGCAGGGTGCAATCCTCACAACAATGCTGGTCTCACGGAACTTTTCTGGTAAGTTCTCCCTACCCTTATCCCGTCCCCCTTATTTCTACATAGATCTGGATGCATTTTAACCCTTAAGGGGTGAGTCAGAGAAGAGAGGGGCCTTGTTCTGTTTAGCATTCCAAAATCCATTAGTTTTGCCCTGGCCAGTGACCAAGAGGGAGAAACATTAGACTAGTTCGGGGAGGAGCCTGCATCTGGAACAAGAGGGGAATCCAGTCTGCTACCAAAATCCCCTCATGTTTTATTGCAGGCTCATGTTTGGGATGTTCTAGTCGGCATCAATCAGTTTTCCCTTTGGAAACGCTAATTATCAGGGACTATAACTGCAACAATGATTCCCTCAGACCTTAGCCAGGGACCTGGCTCCACCACTGGACAAGAATGATATTTTCAGGGGAGAATGGCCATTAGGGTGCTGGGTATCCCTGGCCCAACCAGAAAGTCTCAAACATGCAAGCTATTAGGTGTTTCCATCTCTGTCTCTGAAGTGGCTGTGAGGCTCGGTGACCATTAGCTTGGCTGCCTGCTGAACATTCTGTGCACTTACTGAAAACACAGATCCAAACATTTCAGTCAAACGAGTGTTTTGAAAGGTACATTTAGTTCGTTAAAACTGCCAAGCTGCTGGGTTGTGCTATCATTAGTGTTTATCCCCAACTGATACACCTCTTCAAGTGGGTGGCCTTTCTGAGCCCATGTGCCTGTCACAGCTTAGACCACTCACTCACCCTGAGCCATGTTTTCCTCTTTAAAAGGTAGTGTCTGGGCAGTAATTCAATTGAAATTTTACTGAGCCTGGCTGTATTAGTCCATACACCAATTCTCCATTTGGAGCGTAATTTAGGGATGGTTAATGAAAAGCAGCCGTAATGGAATCTCCTCCATCCCTCTTCCCTTTGCTAAATGCTTTAATGGTGGGCACCAGGTACATACTATCTATGGTATAATGCAGGAAACTCCTAATTACGCCAACAACAAAGGACATATGCACACTCACTCGTGAAATCTAGGTGGCATCTCCCTTCCAGCTGGGATTCATGTCATTCTGGTGGTGTTATTCAAATAGAAGACCTGTGCATCAAACCCCAGAACTGTAGCGGGGCAGCCCACAGGAGCTTGAGAATTGATTATTGGCCCCGCTATAAATTCAGCCTGTGTAGGCATGTCAGGACATGGAGAAAGATCAGGCTGGCTATAGCAGCAGTTTTACGCACACTCCTTGGTAATTGTGCAAAGGGTCCATCTTCACTGCAGCTGGGAGGTGTGATTCCCAGCGCGTGGAGACAGACGCGCACTAAAACTCAGTGTGGATGTTGCAGCATAGGCAGTGGCTCAGACTAGCTGTCCAAAATCCAAGGCTTCTTGATCCCCTGGGTCGGCGCTCGGGTCAGCCTGCGACCCCGCCCATGCGGTAATATTCACACTGCTATTTTTAGTGTGCTAGCGTGAATCTGTCTACTTGTGCTGGGAATCGAACCTCCCAGCTGAGGTGTACACATAACCCCGAGAAATGTCTCTGCAGGAGCTGAAAGCTGTACCTTGTGGGCCTAGAGTGATTCTAAAGCAGGTTAATTGTTAGGAGGGCCTGTGTGCTCTCATGCAGCCATTGCATCAGCTAAGGTTGTGAAAACCCTTTCCCCTATAACCGTCCTCAGTTTCCCCTCTTCCCACTGGTACAAGCAGTTGTGGGTCTGGTTTCCTTCGCTCAGTGACACAACTTTGTTTAGTTTAAATGTTAACGTAGTTGTTAATTCTTAGATTAGTGTTTACAATAAATAATAGTACTGAATTAATTTTTAGTAAGACTAATTGTGTGATTTACTTATGGTGCGACTGGGGAAGGGTTTGGGTTTGGAGCACTTCTCTTTGGGTCAGAAAATATCCCTTGTAGACCAACATGTTGGGTACCTGAAATGCCTGGGAGAAGTCAGTGGTGCTTGGCTGTGCATCCTTTATTCCCAGACCTAGACGCATGCTGGAGGAGGCTTGGTCTGCTCACTCGTCTGTATCTCAGGAGCCAGTTGTTGGAGCCAGAGGTTTTGGTTTCATCACTGAATGAAAAGAGGAGGAAATATTTGGGTCTGGTGGCCTATTCTGAGCCCCTGTACTGTTCGATTCAGAGACTTGGAGATACTCTAAGAGAGAGGCCTGAAAGAAGTGCTACAGAGCTGGTCTCCTGGTTCCAATCCTCCCATATTCATTGATGGGGGAGACTCCACAAGATCAGACTTTCAAGGGCTGCTGTAATGTGAGATTCCTCTAAAGAGCTTTCAGAGCCAGCCTGGGCCACTTTAATACTTCTGATACAGAGGTCTCCCCTTCATGTGCAGCCTTACTGATCTACAACCCAGTCCGGTATCTGGTTAGCTTTTGCTCCTACTTCCCTACTATATTTGCCTGGTCAGAGGTCAGACCTCTAACATTTCAGTGAAAGTGGGGATCCCAAGTCTTGGTTTGTGTGACTAATTGGGCCTTATGGCTCTTGGGGCATGAGACCATCTCTTGGCAGTGGCAGGCTCATTTGAGAGGTGACCTCTCTGCATTGGAGGAGAAGGAAGAATAGATGAAATTTAGTTTAAGTTGGTCTCCTCGCTGTGATGACAACAATAAGGCATTACAAGAGATGATGCTGAGCTTAGGCCTTGGACTTTCCAATTGCTGCAGTCTTGGAGAAGGTGCACAAACTCGCTGGCCTGCTGGAGATGAAGAAGGCACCCTTCCTATAAGCAAAGGATTGATAGATCCAGCCAGGGGGATCTGGCTGGCAATGCTCAGCCTCCTCCTTGCCAGCCAGGAGACCTGACTCTGTTTCACACAACAAGGTCTTGTTTTTCTTCCGAACCTCCAGTCTTTGGTCTAGAGGAGGCAGGGTCACCTGATGGTACACTTCTCAAAACAATGCTTCAGGTGCCTCTCACATGTGAGACTAGGCAGGGGTCCTGGATTTGCTAGGAGAAGAGTTCCAACTGTTCCCCTTTCCCATTGGAGGGATTGAAATGGGACAGGGCTAGGTGTCATGCTCTGACCTGCCTGTGATGTCTCGAGCCTTGGCTAGTCCTACTACTCCCAAAGGTCAAACTCTCCTCCAGTTCAGTCACGATGCTTGGAGGCCTGGGTCTTGAGCCCTTAATGTCTGGTAGGATGGTGTATTCAGAAGGGTGAAGCAGCAGGCTTGTCGCAGTCCCATGTTCCTGCCCCCAGAAAAGCATGTGTTTGTAAATGGATACATTTCTTTTCTTAGGTGTGTAGTAGTAATAATAATGTGTTACCCCTCACACTGCTTGGCTCCTCTAATCCTCAATCAGTTACTAGAGATATCTTGGTCTGATCCCTTTCCACAGTTAAGGTAGTTAACTTGATCTCATCATTTCACTATTCTGTTCAAAGGACCTTGTCCTCATTCAGCCATACATTGTTATCAGTCAGTTCAAGGTACTAGGCCTATGACTGCGTCCCTTGAACCACTTGGGAGCTACTGTTAGCTCCCTGGTAGCTATCTCCTCTGCCAAGGCGGTGAGTGAAATCCAAACTCAGCACTGCTTCATAAAAAAGGTCCAGTGTCAGTGTTGCTTACCTGAAACTTCTGCCCAAATTGGCTTCAGACATTCATCTGAAGCAAACCATCTCTCTCTTCTGGGCTCGTCCCCTACAGCCTCATAACACACTCATGGGGGTTTGGGGTAGTGGCTAGACTGCATATATTAGATGTCAAAAACTGAGTTACTACTTTTGAGAGTCATTCTATTTGTTTATAGCCTTTGAGGGAAGTGAGATATGTCCAGAAATCATCCAAATGGATGAAACTCAGTAGCCAAGCCGACTACAACCAAATGAGCTCTAGACTGGAGAACTTGGAATACATTTTGTCAGATGAGTGGCCATCTACACAGCTTGTCTCCATAATGTATCTATCACCAAGATTTGTAAGGCTGCCACTTGTAGTTCAATTCACATCACTTGCCAGCTCTGGATCTAAACTAGATGCTCATTTGTAGAGTAGTTGTCATTCAGGGTGAAATTCAGTGCCATGCAGTGGGCCATCGCCAGTCTTGTGCACCACTTAAACTCTCAAAATAGACCATAAGTGGGATTTAAGTGGTGCTTGATCCTCCATCTTTAACCACTCACTTCTCAGCCCTGTTGTTGGGAATTGCTATTGTTGGCTCATCTGTGTGGAGGAGGAGCAGAGGCAGCTTTGTGAGGGAGAAAGAAAGCTAACCTGGCAATAACTGGAGTTCTCCACGTGTTGCCCCTACAGTCATGTTGACCCGCCTTCATCCTCTCATCTGAAATTTTTATAGCTATAGTTTAGGTGAGGGTGAGGTGAGCAGAGGACAGCTCTAAGGATAGAGTCCTTTATAACTGTGACAGGGAGACTGGATTGCAGACAGTGTGTGCGCCTATAAATGTTAAGCTGTAGACCTGAGCAAATGGTAATAAATAAATATTCAAATTCCAAATCCAAATATGATTAAATACTCCCCAAGCATGTTGTGTTTGCCTTCCATGAAAGTTTGAGTGGCTGAGCTTTTCTAATAGGAATACTTGGAGGCTGAATTTTAAACTCCGTTATTTAGCAAAAGCAAAGTTTGAATTGTGTACGTGATTAATATTTGAAATTCATACTGCGCTGTATTATGTAAGCATCCATTCATGGAACTGAAATGAGACCACATGTCTGAAGTAATTCACCAGCTCAAGTGAATTTTGAAGGTGGATTATGAAGTGGGAAATTGGACAAGAAATTTTGAACAACAAACAGATTTTGAGAGCTATGTGATCTATTTGCGGATACTTCCCAAACAGGAAATGAGGTCAAATTTAATGAAAAATTAGACAGTGCTATGAATTGTTTGTCCATCACTATTAAAATGCTTTAGAAAGGTTCTGGAATGGCGCAGGACTTCTAGAATGTGGATCTGCTATGGTAACATACTCTGAAAACTCCACTTGCTGGTGAGTAAACTTCCCTTTTACTCCCATCTCTGGATCCTGTTGATTTAATTATTTTCTCAACTGTGCATTTTTTTCTGGTGTAAAAGTGAAATTATGCTTCGGCAGGGCAAATGAAATTATGTGAAAATGAGGACCACCACCGGCCTTTGTCCTCCTGTCACACCAACCCCCAAACTTCTCTGAGGTTCACAAAAAGTCCGTTAACACTTTTTTTGTTTGGCATCTTTGCATTCCTGCCTCTTCCCAACCTGCTTACGACAGGAAGTGGGGGGTGCTGAAATGCTACAAAAGGGTATTCTTGCAGTATCCTCAATCTACTGAATGAGGAACATGCTGGAACACTCAATGCGTCTGACAAGAACTCCAGCCCAAGGGGCAGTCAGACCATCTGAACCTTATAAGTCTCAACTCTCATGTTGCGTGCCACATAAATGCACAGGGGTAGGTGTTTTAGGAGGTGGATTTCTGCAGCAGTAGTGAGATGTTTGAAAACATCTTCTGAAACAGACCTGGGTCCAGATTTTTAAAGGTGTTTTGGTGTTGCTGTGCTCAGCATTGCAATGCCTAACCGATTTAGAAGCCCAAATATCATTTTCAGAGGGGATTTAGGCACTTAGTCAATGGAATTTAGGCTCCTACGTGCCTGGCTCGCTTTTGAAAATGGCACTTAGGCTCCTAAATCAGGTAGGCACTGCAATACTGAACATACCAGCACCTAAATGCCTTTACAAACCTGGCTCTTAAAAACTAAATTTTTGTCTTCCGTGTCTGATTTCTTGTCTTAACCTGACTTTAAGGATGTTTGATTCTGTGTGGGGTCGGCAGAGGCTAATGGAAAAACCACAGGGCTATCTGTCTGCTCCATACACCTTCTCCAGTAACAGCCACACGAAAGAGAACCAGACTTTCCCTGGTTGATGATGATAGAAGCTAAAGAGGATGTCCCTGGGTTGAGTACTCGAAGCTTGAGCCTCAATGAATTCTGCCTCCCCTCCTTTGTCCCGAAGTGGGGAGAAGCAAGGTACATCTAGGAGATGGAAAGGCAGTCTCAGATCCTGCCCATGAGACTTTCCTGTGGAGCTGAAGCAGATTAATTCCTCTGAAAGTGCCATTTGATCACATTGCATTGCAGACCTGTGCGTGCCTGGGACTAGTTGTTTGGAAAGTTGACGATATGAAGCATATGGGCAAAATGCAGGTGCACATTTTCCCCCTGCTAACTGCAGTAGCCTGTGCAGGTGGGGGAGAAATCCAAATAAAAGGGTTAACTTATATATTAACAGAGAGGTTTGCTCCTTTTTATAAGCAGCTTTTCCTCCTTTTCCCCCCTCCCCTTTTCTCTCCCTGATCCTCTGCTTGTTTATCCTGTCCATTCGAAGTGACTGGCTGCTTTTCATGTTCTCTCTCACCTTCATTAGTTTCTTCTACAGAATGAATGTAGTAGTGCTGAGGAATAAATGCCCCCCTCCATCCCTGCCCTTACGGGGAGGAGGGAGTTGTTGAGTGCAGCTCTTTCTGTCTAGCTGACTTTTCCTGACGTGCTTGCTGCTTTCCTAAGCACTCCGATGTTCTGGTCTAATGCCTGAATATGTGACTGTTCCCCCTTATGAAGAGGTATTTTCTAACTCCAGCCTTGCTGTAAGAGTCCCACACAGATAACTCACCCCATCCAGCGACCTGTTGGTACCTTAGGAAGATGAAACGCTAAGGGGGGGAGGGATAACTCAGTGGTTTGAGCATTGGCGTGCTAAACCCAGGGTTGTGAGTTCAATCCTTGAGGGGGCCATTTAGGGATCTGGGGCAAAAATCTGTCTGGAGATTGGTCCTGCTTTGAGCAGGGGGTTGGACTAGATGACCTCCTGAGGTCCCTTCCAACCCTGATATTCTATGATTCTATGTAAATCGCTGGGAGCTGTTACTCCTGAGCCATGTTTCAATAGCAAGTCAGTGGATGTTTCCAGAGGAAAGGTCAGAGACTTTCAGATAGAATGATTAGAGTGCAGTGGAGAATACTTATTCTTTGAAATAACTGGAGTACTTGTGGCACCTTAGAGACTAACAAATTTATTAGAGCATAAGCTTTCGTTAGTCTCTAAGGTGCCACAAGTACTCCTGTTCTTCTTTTTGCGGATACAGACTAACACGGCTGTTACTCTGAAATTTGAAATAACTGCAACTTTACATGGCAATTACTAGAGTAATTGTGCCTCAGTCGCCATCATGGCAGATGGTTACACAGGTTATTTCAGTTCAGTCATGGGATGCCCCAGTCTTTGTATTCCTGTGTCCGACATATGGAGGCCTTGGGTTTCTGATCCAGTGGCAGAAGGGATATTCTCCCTGTGAATCCAGGAGCAGTGTTGAGAGGCCCTGTGATAGACTTGGGTGGCACACCCCCTGGTTTATGCTGAGCATTGCCAGTTGAGGTGAGATCGGTGTTAGTGGGCATCTCTTGAAGGTTGCTGTCATCCTATGAGATCACAGAAGGTGATCACACTTCCTGAAATGCATATTCCACCAGCTGTAGTCACGGAGGCTCCTATTCCTTCAAGAGTTACAGGTGTACAATAGACAACACTCCCCACCACTTCTCCCTCACTAATTTTCCTCTTAAGGAGGATGCTGTCAAGTAATTTAGGCCTCAGATATTTGTGTATATTAAAATCTAGTGAGAAATGGCCTCTAGATTCTAAATATCTCTATTTTAAAGACCTCTTTGCCCCACTCCATCACAAAGGAGTTTATTTTAAAATCAAACTTTTATAGTATGGACAAATAACAGATGTCTCCTCCCTGTCAGTGTTGCAGCAGCAGTTAACTAACACATATGGTTTCCACATCTGTGTTCCCTGCAGCTGCTAACATTGATGATCCTAGCACACAGATAAAGAACAGAACCAGAGAATTTCTAGAGCTCTTCTACTCTGTTTGAAATACAGGAAGAAAAAATACCAGTGTTCACCAGAGGGAGAAATTATTATTATTTATTTGTATTCTTGGAAGCATGTAGGGAGCCCCAGGCATGAGCCAGGACAATTGTTTTCTCAATCACAAATGGATCTTAGTATATAAATATTCTTGAGGGTGCACAACCTCTTGGAGCTTTGCAGTGGAGTCAGTGGTGTTACAGAAGTGCACTACAAGGCAAGGTCAGAAGGGATTGATAAAGAGGTGCTCAAATCCCCATAGTGCTTTTGGTTCCTGTTTTAGTGCTAGTCTGTCAAATTTGGAATTGCTTCATCTCTGACAGTCTTTGGGTGAGTTTTTGTGGGGGTTTTGGTGGTTTTGATTTATAAAAAGCTGCTAAATGAACTGTCCATTTGACATCTTGTTTTTGAAAGAGAAGAGATCTCCTGTTGTAGAATTTCTGGGTCTAGAAGTTTCTTACCAAGATTCCTTCCTGGCTCCTTTAGAAAATCAGTGCTAAAACTGAGAGGTGAAAAAAGTATTTCTACAGCCAGCATTCACTGTGTCTCCTCTCTTTGAGATGGTCCTGTTCCCTATGAGCTTATGAACAAATTTCTGAATATTCCTGGTGGCAGGATGGAGGGAAACAAATGTCTCGCTCCTCCATGAAAGTGTATTTGTTTCCAGCCTGTCTTTCCTTTGTCACTGTCCCTTGACATCAGAGGAATTTGTCCCAGCTCCAAGTGATACGCAATTTGAGATATGAGGCAATCTCTATATTGAAAAAAAAATCTTTGAAGCTCCTTCATTTAGACAAGCTGTGGTGCCATGTTTAAATACCAGTGTGTAGCTCTATCTTCACCACCACCTTCTTTTACAGTCCCGGATCTGTCTCTGGATATGCTGTGTCTGAAGGGTCTGACTTCACCTTTAAGCTCCCCTGACTCTGGGTGAGGCCAGAGCTTTTCATTCCCAAACTCTACACATTTGGGGATGAGAATTCCAGGCGGCCAGAGGGTTGGTTGTGTTAGCTATTCTTGTGGAAATTAGTTCTTCTACCACAGAAAGATTTGTCATGGATGCCCTCCAGCTTGAGAAGTTCCTTTCTCCCTCTATTTGATATGTTTATCTATTCTTACTCCTGTTGGGTTTTGTTGTATGTTAATACATAACTTCATGACAAGATTTAGATGTCTGCAGCCTTCTCCAAAGCCTCTCCCAAAACACTTAACTACAGGCCCATTGACTTTAAAATAAACAAATCAGACCAGAACCCCACTGTTTGTTCCTTCTGGCTTCGCTGACATTGAAATCCATAGCTTGCAAATTGGTTCTCAAAACTTTGTTATGACTAAATCCATGGCTTTCCAAACGTCATTCCCAGGTCCTTGGAATCCCCCCAGACTGGTCTCTGTAGTCCAGTTTGGTTTTGTCTTTGTTTGAAGGACATAAATAAATTTTAATTCAGAACTTTACATTATTTTCTCCCCACCTTTCTTTAACACTAATTTACTTGCATCTTGCTCTCTCTTGTTGCTGATTGGCCTTTATTGCTTTATTACGGCTCCTCCCACTGAATGATTCTGACCAATCAGTTGGCAGGCAGAGCTCCGCCCCTGCTTCAGCCGCTATGAGTGCTCCCGGCCTGGCTGAGCAAGGTACGTGGCATGAGTCCTGTTATCTCCTGAGTGCCTGAACCTAGCCCACACCCACTCACTGCCAATAAAAAACAGCATGCCAGTGCCTGCGCACCCAGTGAGACGTCATCCATGCTTGCTGGCTGAGAAATTGGCATGCAGAACAAATTTCATCTAATCTGGAACCATCACCACATTGATCTTACTGAATTACTAACCAGATCTGCAGGCCAGACATGTCTAGGGCCCTGCAGCGAGACCAACACATGAGAGTTGGGAGGGGGAATTGATGTGTGTGTGGCTAGTGCCTGCTATTTCAGAAGATGGGGCTGGGCAGATTTAGCTCAAGAATCTGAATTTAAAACTTTGGGAAGCCCAAACTAAAGGGCTTTGTTTACCTGCGCTCTTCAGAACCCTGTTGTACTAAGATGGATCGGGTTGATTGTTACCCTACAATGGCAGGTTGCTCTGAAATAACCAGCTACTATGTCCTAGGATGACATGGGACTGGGTTCCCCTCTGCTTCCATTTCTTCTATAAAATAGGGTGAATTAGGACAGTAGAGAGCCCTAGAGTCTCTGTTCCCAGTACAGTATTGGCTTAAAGCAAGAAGGAAAGGCTCTCTGTCAGGCTACTGTTGGGCAGTCAGATTTCACAAAGCTGAATTCAGTGCTCTTCCTTCCTGCCACCCCCAAAAAATGCCTTGAGACCATAACAGTGTCTCAGCCCTGCACTGCTGCAGGGCTGAGGGAGCCAGTGCTGGCTAGTGAGCTAAGTGTAGGGGTAGAAGCCATGAAATTCTGGGTGGCCAAATTGAGACTGGCAATCACTGACGTGTGGCATGACCTGAGGCCTGCCACCCGGAGGTGAGGCGACTGCGGAGCACACAGACCAAAGGACTGTTGTTGAGAGAGAAGAGTGAAAGGAATGGGGCTCAGAGAAGCATTCTATGGCATTGTTTGGAGTTGGTATTTTGGTCCCATGTGAAACGCTGCCCCTCAGCACATCCAGAGTGTCCAGTGTTCATTGCTGATGAGTTCAGCATGAGGGGTTTGTGACTCTTAATGCCACGACTGTGAGCCTAAGGGGCTGACTTTCATTTTCCTCAGAGGCTAATACAAGACATGCCTGACCGGCAGAGGGAGTGGGGGACAGAGGTTGTGCTCTGTGCTTCTCATCAGAGATTAATGGAGAGATGTTAAACCAGGAATAGAAGTACACGTTAAATTATAGGACTTGCAGTAGGGGCTTTTAACAGCACTGTGGAGGGAAGGGGTTTTTGAATCTCCTTACATAGAGGAGGTGGGGAGGGATGGTCAGTGTCCCATGCTTGGAAACCAGCGAAGTATGGGTGCACAAGACCTTTTGTCAAACTGCTTGTCTGCTCCTCTCATTAAAGTAAGTCCTGTCTGTCTGTCGCTAGCTGTAGAAATCCCACCCACATCCTCTGTGATTTCTGTCAGATAACGTGTACAGATTAACCAGTGGGTAAATTATGTCGTCTCTCCTTTGCTTGGGATGTCTGCCGCCTCTTTGTCACAGTGATAGAGTGCATCTCCTGTATCCTCGGAGTATCCTTACAAATCATAAGAACATAAGAAAGGCCGAACCGGGTCAGACCAAAGGTCCATCTAGCCCAGTATCCTGTCTACCGACAGTGGTCAATGCCAGGTGCCCCAGAGGGAGTGAACCTAACAGGCAATAATCAAGTGATCTCTCTCCTGCCATCCATCTCCACCCTCTGACAGACAGACAGGCTAGGGACACCATTCCTTACCCATCCTGGTTAATAGTCATTAATGGACTTAACCACCATGAATTTATCCAGTTCTCTTTTAAATGCTGTTATGGTCCTAGCCTTCACAACCTCCTCAGGTAAGGAGTTCCACAAGTTGACTGTGCGCTGTGTGAAGAAGAACTTCCTTTTATTTGTTTTAAACCTGCTGCCTATTAATTTCATTTGCTGACCCCTAGTTCTTGTATTATGGGAATAAGTAAATAACTTTTCCTTATCCACTTTCTCCACATCACTCATGATTTTATATACCTCTATCATATCCCCCCTTAGTCTTCTCTTTTCCAAGCTGAAGAGTCCTAGCCTCTTTAATCTCTCCTCATATGGGACCCGTTCCAAACCCGTAATCATTTTAGTTGCCCTTTTCTGAACCTTTTCTAGTGCCAGTATATCTTTTTTTAGATGAGGAGGCCACATCTGTACGCAGTATTCGCGATGAGGGCGTACCATCGATTTATATAAGGGCAATAATATATTCTCAGTCTTATTCTCTATCCCCTTTTTAATGATTCCTAACATCCTGTTTGCTTTTTTGACCGCCTCTGCACACTGCATGGACATTTTCAGAGAACTATCCACGATGACTCCAAGATCTTTTTCCTGACTTGTTGTAGCTAAATTAGCCCCCATCATATTGTATGTATAGTTGGGGTTATTTTTTCCAATGTGCATTACTTTACATTTATCCACATTAAATTTCATTTGCCATTTTGTTGCCCAATCACTTAGTTTTGTGAGATCTTTTTGAAGTTCTTCACAGTCTGCTTTGGACTTAACTATCTTTAGCAGTTTAGTATCATCTGCAAACTTTGCCACCTCAGTGTTTACCCCTTTCTCCAGATCATTTATGAATAAGTTGAATAGGATCGGTCTGAGGACTGACCCTTGGGGAACACTACTAGTTACCCCTCTCCATTCTGAGAATTTACCATTAATTCCTACCCTTTGTTCCCTGTCTTTTAACCAGTTCTCAATCCATGAAAGGACCTTCCCTTTTATCCCATGGCAGCTTAATTTACATAAGAGCCTTTGGTGAGGGACCTTGTCAAAGGCTTTCTGGAAATCTAAGTACACTATGTCCACTGGATCCCCCTTGTCCACATGTTTGTTGACCCCTTCAAAGAATTCTAATAGATTAGTAAGACACGATTTCCCTTTACAGAAACCATGTTGACTATTGCTCAACAGTTTGTTTTTCTATGTGTCAGACAATTTTATTCTTAACTATTGTTTCGACTAATTTGCCCGGTACAGACGTTAGACTTACCGGTCTGTAATTGCCGGGATCACCTCTAGAGCCCTTTTTAAATATTGGCGTTACATTAGCTAACTTCCAGTCATTGGGTACAGAAGCCGATTTAAAGGACAGGTTACAAACCTTAGTTAACAGTTCCACAACTTCACATTTGAGTTCTTTCAGAACTCTTGGGTGAATGCCATCTGGTCCCGGTGACTTGTTAATGTTAAGTTTATCAATTAATTCCAAAACCTCCTCTCGTGACACTTCAATCCGTGACAGTTCCTCAGATTTGTCACCTACAAAAGCCAGCTCAGGTTTGGGAATCTCCCTAACATCCTCAGCCGTGAAAACTGAATCAAAGAATCCATTTAGTTTCTCCGCAATGACTTTATCATCTTTAAGCGCTCCTTTTGTATCTCGATCATCAAGGGGCCCCACTGGTTGTTTAGCAGGCTTCCTGCTTCTGATGTACTTAAAAAACATTTTGTTATTACCTTTGGAGTTTTTGGCTAGCCGTTCTTCAAACTCCTCTTTGGCTTTTCTTATTACATTCTTGCACTTAATTTGGCAGCGTTTATGCTCCTTTCTATTTGCCTCACTAGGATTTGACTTCCACTCTTTAAAGGAAGTCTTTTTATCTCTCACTGCTTCTTTTACATGGTTGTTAAGCCACGGTGGCTCTTTTTTAGTTCTTTTACTGTGTTTCTTAATTTGGGGTATACATTGAAGTTGGGCCTCTATTATGGTGTCTTTAAAAAGCACCCATGCAGCTTGCAGGGATTTCACTTTAGTCACTGTACCTTTTAACTTCTGTTTAACTAACCCCCTCATTTTTGCATAGTTCCCCCTTTTTAAATTAAATGCCACAGTGTTGGGCTGTTGAGATGTTCTTCCCACCACAGGGATGTTGAATGCTATTGTCTTATGGTCACTATTTCCAAGCGGTCCTGCTATAGTTACCTCTTGGACCAGCTCCTGCGCTCCACTCAGGACTAAATCTAGAGTTGCCTCTCCCCTTGTGGGTTCCAGTACCAGCTGCTCCATGAAGCAGTCATTTAAAGTATCGAGAAATTTTATCTCTGCATTTCGTCCTGAAGTGAAATGTTTCCAGTCAAATGGGAATAATTGAAATCCCCCACTATTATTGAGTTCTTAACTTTGATAGCCTCTCTAATTTCCCTTAGCATTTCATCATCACTATCACCGTCCTGGTCAGGTGGTCGATAATAAATCCCTAATGTTATATTCTTATTAGAGCATGACATTTCTATCCATAGAGATTCTATGGAACATGCGGATTTGCTTAAGATTTTTACTTCATTTGATTGTACATTTTCTTTCACATATAGTGCCACTCCCCCCCCCCCCCCCCCCCCGCACGACCTGTTCTGTCCTTCCGATATATTTTGTACCCCGGAATGATTGTGTCCCATTGATTGCTCTCAGTCCACCAGGTTTCTGTGATGCCTATTATATCAATATCCTCCTTTATCACAAGGCACTCTAGTTCACCCATCTTATTATTTAGACTTCTAGCATTTGTGTACAAGCACTTTAAAAACTTGTCACTGTTTATTTGTCTGCCCTTTTCTGATGTATCAGATTCTTTTTTATATGAATGTTTATCATCTGATCTGGCCCCTACTTTATCCTCTTCCATCCTCTGCTCCTGACTATAACCTGGAGATTCTCTATCATTAGACTCTCCCCTAAGAGAAGTCTCTGTCCGATCCACATGCTCCTCTGCAGCAGTCGGCTTTCCCCCATCTCCTAGTTTAAAAACTGCTCTACAACCTTTTTAATGTTTAGTGCCAGCAGTCTGGTTCCACTTTGGTTTAGGTGGAGCCCATCCTTCTTGTATAGGCTCCCCCCATTCCAGAAGTTTCCCCAGTTCCTAATGAATGTAAACCCCTCCTCTCTACACCATCATCTCATCCACGCATTGAGACTCTGAAGCTCTGCCTGCCTACCTGGCCCTGCGCGCGGAACTGGGAGCATTTCTGAGAATGCCACCATAGAGGTCCTGGATTTCAGTCTCTTCCCTAGCAGCCTAAATTTGGCCTCCAGGACATCTCTCCTACCCTTCCCTATGTCATTGGTACCTACCTGTACCACGACCACTGGCTCCTCCCCAGCACTACACATAAGTCTGTCTAGATGCCTCAAGAGATCCGCGACCTTCGCACCAGGCAGGCAAGTCACCATACGGTTCTCCCGGTCATCACAAACCCAGCTATCTACGTTTCTAATGATCAAATCTCCCAATACTAATACCTGCCTTTTCCTAGCAACTGGAGTTCCCTCCCCTGGAGAGGTAACCTCAGTGCGAGAGGCAACCCCAGAACCGTCTGGAAGGAGGGGCCCAACTATGGGAAGGTTTCCCTCTGCTCCCGTTGACTGCTCCGCTTCCCTGGGCCTTTCATCCTCCTCAACAGCGCAGGGGCTGTCTGACCGGAGGTGGGACAATTCTACAGTGTCCCGGAAAGCCTCATCAACATACCTCTCTGCCTCCCTTAGCTCCTCCAGTTCCGCCACCCTTGCCTCCAGAGTCCGTACGTGGTCTCTGAGGGCCAGGAGCTCCTTGCACCGAATGCACACATACGCCACCCGCCCAGGGGGCAGGTAATCATACATGCTACACTCAGTGCAATAAACTGGATAGCCCCCACTCTGCAGCTGGGCTTCTGCCTGCATTGTCTCCTAGTTAATGAAGGGATTGTTTAAAGCAAGAAGTTTTGAATGTAGTTTGGGCTATAGGTTTTAAGGGGAATAAAGGATATAAGATAGAACCGGCAAGAGACCCGCACTCCCTTCCTGCTCCCCTTCCAAACTCCCTTGCGAAACTCCCTGTTAGCAGCCCCTGGTCGCAAAAGCTCCCTGCGCAAAAGCTCCCTGGTCGCTTGTGTGCTGCTTTATAAAGCCCTGGCCTGGGTGAATGCCCCGCCCACTGATTAAGGCTCAGCCAATTACCAGAGGCTTCTAGCCTTCAGACCTTCCTTTGAAGCTCACAGCTTCCAACTGCCAGTCACAGCACACGGTCCTTCAAACAACCAACCAAACAAACAGACTGACAAACACAAGCTCAGCACACAGCAAGTAACCCCCAAACACAAACAAACACACACTACAGACAGTCACTTACCCCAAGGGTCCTGTATTTGCTCCTCCTTCACCTGGAGAACTCCCTTGCGAAACTCCCTGTTAGCAGCCCCTGGTCGCAAAAGCATGATGATGCATGAGCTAAATGAGCAACCAACTGAATTTCTTTCTGCACTGCTGGACCAGTAACTGGATTGTGAGAGAATTGTATGTAACTGAAATGCTGAGATCACAGTGGGTACCAGCAGAGGGGTGGGAGGGGAAGCTGTATCTGCCAGGGCCATGGCTGGTATTGCAGGGTGCTGGGCTGGGTGGGAGGTGTTCTCTGCTAGAGGCTAGGCTGGCATCCACAATGTCTGGGGCAGGTGGGAAGACTGTCTCCGCTAGAGGCCCAGCTAGTGTAGGCAGGTGGGGAAGCTGTCTGCGGAAGCCATGGTCCCTTGGGTAACTTCATAATGTTTTACCTGTCTGCAGAGGTAAATGGGAGTGTCTGGAAGGGGGGAGAGTGAAGAATCAGCAGACTCGCAGCTTGTTCCTGGGCCCCCAGGAAATGGAGCAGTAGTGCAGGCCTGCTCTGTGCTGTCTTTGGGAGCTGGAGCTTTAAGGCAAATTCCAGACATGAGATGCTTGCATTATGGAGTACAGTTAGGACCAGCTCAGCCATGGCAGCTGCCAAGTTTATGGTGTTTTTTTCTTGGTGCAGACAACAGCTGCTTCTCTCCAATACCATTTCAGCCTGAGCTGAGCTAAAAGTTTTGTCCCAAGTGTTGTCTAAACAGTATAACTGATGTCTGTCGGCCATGTGGGATAGCTGAGGTGTATGGGTGTGGAGTTGAGGAGTTACACAAGTATTTCAGTCTCAAGGCCTTGCAGCTGCTGGTTTGTTGCAATGCCTTTTTGTCTAATTGTAGACAAATCCTGAGAAAAGCACAACACTCTGAGTGCCGGTTTACCAGCATGTCTTCTGGGAGTGGTAGGACAATGGAGTGTTTCATCAGAGGTTCTAAGCAAGGCAGGTTTGGTGTTGCACATTCTGTCACTTACTCTTCCTCTATCTTTCTCTCTCTTTGTCCATGTTCTCACTGGGGTTGGCATCCCAATCTGGTGCCTGTTTGTGCTGATGAGGCCAGACATTTTAAAATATCTGCTTAGGAAAGGCATGTCAACTCCTTGTCACAGCAGGTGCCTCATGTGCTTCTTGCCAAGGGAGCGGAAACAGCTGGGCATCATCCACATGAGTTAACCAAACTGTTCCGTATCCACTGAGACTGGAGGCAGGGAGGCCCATTGCTGACAACCATTGTTAATGTGTCACTTTCCTGTTGCATATGTAAGCCCCGCCTACCCTGATCATGCATATGTGCATGGGGCCAGATGCGCACACTGTGGGTGTGTGTGTGGGGGGGGGGGGGGGGGGTGACACTGTCTCTTGTGCACTGCCAAACACTCCTCCCTGTATATGTGTGTCTGTCTGTCTGTGTTGGTTTCTCAGTTCTAGCTCTAGTTGTTCAGATCAAGCATGGCAGAGCTTCCATCACAGTCAATGAAGAAATTCAGCCTTCCCTTCTCTTCTTTTTTTCACGCTCTCTCTTTACCCGCTGGAAGCACTGCTTTCTCTCCTCCCCCACCAAAGTCCTCGCTCCCGTTTTATTCCTTGCTGTTATCCCAGACGTTCTCTGGCTAATTTTGCATCTTGGTAGTGATTAGGATTTCTCTGCATTATCAACACCTCCCCCACCTTCATAAAGTCTCCCTTATGTAAATGGCTGTTCTTGAGGGCAAATCTCTGTCCGGATATTAGAATCTGGCAGATGTCTTCAGCTTTTTCTCTGTAATGGCTGTCATTTTTGGAGGAAGGGGAGGCTGTAGGAGAGTAGAGGACTTGAAGTAAAATCACCTCGGGAGCTCTGCACTGTTGTTAGACACTGGATCTCAGTAAGGTGATGGAGGGTGGGAGCGTTGCTGGCTTAACACTGACTGTTGAATAAAAAGGGCAGGCTACCTTCCCCTCTCTCAATGTTATTGTGATGGGTAGCGACACAACAGTTTGACCTCTGCTGCTTTCATCATTACCAAGAGAAATTAGCAGGGGGTGTCCCCTTAATTCTCCTGCAATTGGGAAGGGAAGAGAGATTTAAAACCAAACCCTCACCAGCTTGTCATGTTTTTCTCTGCAGCTACCAAAAGCCTATTGAACAAGAAGTCGGATGGAGTGAAGGTAGGTCCAAGCTTTTCTACCTCCCCGCTCCTTTTTCAGTCCATTTACTAGCAGGCAGCTGTCTCCCTGGGGCTGCCCCAGGACTGGAGCTGTTCTCTGAAGAATGGGTTGTTGGGGATCTGACGCAGCAGCTCCCTACACCTCTTACCTGCACAACATACAACTAGCAAGGTGTGTTATAGGATTTCCTTCCCCCGAAGCTTTGGGTAATAGCTGTTGCCTGAGGCAGGACACCGGGCTGGAGGGACCAAAGATCTGATCCCGCCTGACCCAAGCCCTGGCCTGTGCGGTTCAGCTCCTGAGCGTGGGAAGATTTTGCTTTTTTGCAGAGCTATTGTCAGAGGATGACGAAGGCCAGCAGCACCCATGGAAATCTCCCCATCTCACCCCTTCGTTCCATTGACAGGGCTAGTGGTTGTGGGGAGGGGGAGTTCCACCCATCAGGGATCTGTTGGGTCAGAATGTAACCATTTCACTGTGTCGGTTACATCTGAGTGGCGAAAAGGCAAAGCAGTTCTGCTTTCTCCACCCTCACAGGCCAGGGACTCTGTGCTCCCTGTTGAAGGAAATCACTGTTTCCTTAGTTCACTCTCCTTATGTGTCTTGTAGCCTGATCTATGAATCGGATATTCATTATGTTGGTTACTTAAGAATTTCCAGTGATCGCTCTGAGGTTTGACGGGTTCTTGTCCCGAGATCAGGCCCAGTATTGTTAGAATTACTGGTCAGTTGGGAACCCCGAAGTGCACAGCTGCAACATTCCCACTTTAGGAACCTGTCTGTATTTGAAATAGTTTATTAATACATTTAGCAAAGTCACAAACACTTTAACTCAGCAAGGTAGCTAGAGATAATACAGAACGTGCATCAGAACATCCATTTACTCACACCATCCCTTGTAGAACAACCTGAAATGTTATCCATCATCTTCCTCATCATCATCACCAGTGGCCATCATCCTGGCACCTCCCAAGGGCTACATCTTGCTCTCCTCCTGCCCCCAGGCTGGGATACAATTTGTATAACATGTTACACTGACACCACTTTGTCTAATGCATATTCAGTCAGGGTTTCTCCCCTCTTCCTTATTTGTATTCCTCATATTACTCATGTTGGGGGGGCCCTTCTCCTATAGGTTAGGATGTTAATGATCTCAACTTGTTATCATATATGTCAGTTTGTTGCCATGGCACTCTTGTGGTCACACATCTGCAGATGTTCCCGTCCTAACAGATCCAAAAGCCAGTGTTAGCTCATGTTCCTGTGGCTGGCTGGTGGTGTTATGGACAATCCCCACCCCCACCCCCCATACACTCTGTTCCCAGTTCCCCCAAACTCAGGCCATTCATGTGTGCCAAAGTGTATAGGCCTCAAGCCTATATTCATGTGTGTCTGTTTTGGCACACAAGAGACAGGCCTGTAAGTTCCTTGCATTACTGCTGAATAAAATAAATGTTAGCTCTATGGGCTATAGTGTGCAGCCTCTGGTTCTGGAGTTCAGAAAGGGTCCATTCCCCAGGACATAGGCCATGACTCCAGATGGCGACTTATACCTGGTAACCAGCTGTTTAGAGCAAGGATGAGTAGAAAAGTCCAGGGAATGAGGACTTCCATACCTGTCACTAAGTGCAACTCTTCTCCTCTCCCAGGAAGGGAGCACTTTATTCATCCAGGCTTGTGCTTTCAGTTGAAGCCCCAGACTTTCCCTGCTGGTTAAATGACAGGAAACAAAGGGTAGGAATAAATGGTCAGTTTTCAGAATGGAGAGAGGTAAATAGCAGTGTCCCCCAGGGATCTGTATTGGGACTAGTCCTATTCAACATATTCATAAATGATCTGGAAAAAGGGGTAAACATTGTGGTGACAAAGTTTGCAGACCATACAAAACTACTGAAAATAGATAAGTGCAAAGCAGACTGCGAAGAGTTACAAAGGGATCTCACAAAACTCGGTGACCGGGCAACAAAATGGCAGATGAAATTCAGTGTTGATAAATGCAAAGTAATGCACATTGGAAAACATAATCCCAACCGTACATATAAAATGATGGGGTCTAAATTAGCTGTTGCCACTCAAAGATAGTTGTGGATAAGTTCTCTGAAAACATCCACTCAATGTGCAGTGGTTGTCAAAAAGGGGAACAGAATGTTGGGAATCATTAGAAAAAGGATAGATAATAACATAGAAAATAATCACTTTCTTCTTCAAGATGTGTTGCTCATGTCAATTCCATTCTAGGTGTGTGTGCGGCCACTTGTGCAGCCCTCTTGAGTGCTGTGCTCATACGTTGGTATATTAGGCGCCGCTGACCCTAAGCCCTCCCAGTTTCTTCTTACCGCCCCTGGTGGTTAGTCGGAGCACCTCTCCCTTGCCTCACAAGTGCTTGAGCCTTTGGCCTTGTAAATAGTTTGTTTACAGTAGGTAGTTAGTAAGTAGCTGTTAAGTAGGCATGCTCCGGTCTCCCGGTTTTAAGCCCTGCTCTGACTGCAACAGGCCTATGCCTATTAGTGACCCCCATAGCAGCTGCCTCAAATGCTTGGAGGAATCGCACGTGAAGGAGAAGTGTCGCATCTGTAAGAACTTTCGTCCCAGAATTCAGAAAGAGTGAGACGTCTTTCTCATGGAGGCTGCTGTCTGTCCGGCGTCTGAGCCTTCCTGGCTAGACGCTGCCCTGAGCATCTCGGTACACAGCACACCCGCGGCCCCAATGCCTAAGAGGAGGTCAAAGAAGGGCGACAGACCAGCACTGAGCAAGAAGGGCAAAGGACCCAGTTTGGGCCAGCAGCCCACAACGGAGCCACATGGGGACGGCCCATGCCAGGCTCTCCCAGCGCCCAAAGAGCAGGGGCCTCTACCAGCACCGCATGTGTCGCAGGTCACAAGCAAAGGCTTCTGGTGAGGGCAAGCCAGCCGTAAAGACCACCCAGAGTACAGGCGAATGATGCCGGTTTCCAGAGACGAGACAGCGCTCTCCGTCTGCATGCTCAAAGTCTCTGTCTTCTGCAGGATGTCCTAGATCACAGACACCGAACTCACCATCTCCAACTTCTTAATGCGGGTCATCTAGAGGAAGGCATGGTCACAGTATTGTGGGCACCAATCATCCTCCCGCCGGCTGTCTCCTCGGCGCAGATCCCAGTCTCCTAGACCATGGGAGCAGTCTGCGTTGCAGTAACAATCCCCCTGTCCCCGATCCACCTACTCGAGGCACCGGTCTCCTGCGGCCACGGTTAGCCGTGAGAGACCAGCTTCGATGTCCCCTCCGTGGTCACTGGAATCTGATTCCTCTGGTTCAGAAAGGGAATTCAACCCTTCACCACGACAGCATCGGCGTGATTGGGTACCTGAGGCTGCGTCAACCTCCATGATGCTGTCAGGGCAGCGAGGCCAGTGGCTGATGCAATGGCCCTACTGGGGCATGTGGGGGTATGCCTGTGATGCTGATGCCTCAGTCAGTCCATTCCTTGGCCACTGCCTCAGAGCAGCAACCAGCGGCACTGAGCTCGGTGCTCAAGATGCACTTGGAGGCTGGGGGAGAGGAGCAAGCACCCACCCCAAAACCCTCTTCCCGTCCCCCAGTGACCCAGTTGTCATCGTTGTCCCCAGATGAGGCTGTGGCGGGCCCCTCCCGTGCCAGCCCGTCGGACGATTTTAAAGAACATCAGGCCCTGTTTCGTAGGGTGGCTGTGAACTTGGGCTTGGAAGTGGAGGAGATGGCCGAAAAGGCGAACACCCTGTTCAATGTGCTCTTGACCTCTACTCCCACCCATGTTGTGTTACCAGTACAGGATGGGGTCCTAAAAATAGCAAAAGCCCTTTAGCAAACTCCTCCTTCCATCCCTCCCACTTCCAAGTGGGCAGGAAAAAAAGTATTTTGTCCCGGCCAAGGGATTCTAATATTTGTATACCCATCCTCCTCTGGACCTTGCTGGTCATCTTGGCAGCCAATGAGAAGGACAGATGAGGGCAAACCAGTTCATCCCCCAAGAATAAAGAGGCCAAGAGGCTGGACCTTTTTGGGAGAAGGATTTATTCAACGGCCAGCCTTCAGTTCTGGGTGGCTAACCACCAGGCTCTCTTGGGGAGGTACCAGTTCAACTTATGGGACTCCTCTGTAAGTTCAAGGACTCGCTGCCCCAGGACTCGGCCCAGAAATTCGGGGCCCTGGTGGAGGAGGGTACGACACTGCAAGGTGCTCCCTCCAGATGACGTGGGATACGGCCGATTCGACAGCTAGGGTGGTCATATTGGCTGTGGTCATGCTGCACAGCTCCTGGCTTCAGACCACTGGCCTGTCCCGGGAAATGCAGACCTCGATGCAGGAACTTCCCTTTGATGGAACTGGACTCTTTGCAGAGCAGACTGACATGAGGCTACATGGACTGAAGGACACTCAGGCCACCCTTCAGTCTCTGGGTCTGCATACGCTGCAGTCGGCGAGGAAACAGTTCCAGCCACCTCTGCCACCAAGGCCTTGGCAGCCTCGACAGGGGCCTGCAAGGAGAAGGAATAGAGACACGAGTTTTAGTCATCGCCGTCCTCTTTCCTCCCACTCACGTGCACAACCCGGCCTATCGAAGCTTCACGAGAGCCAGAAGCGTTTGTTTTGAGGGTGCACTCAAAGGTGACGCCCCAGTCTTCATCCCTACCGTTCGGCCTGGTTGTGGGTCACCTTGGACTGTTGTGTGCTAGAGATTGTATCTCAGGGCTACACCCTGTAATTCTCGGCTGCTCCCCTACCCCCCTTCCCTGTCCCTCTGCTCGGACCCTTCTCACGAGCAACTCCTCGTTCAAGAGGTCGAGAACCTCATGCAGCTGGGGGCAGTGGAGGAGGTCCCCTGCGACAGAAGGGGAAAAGGGTTCTACTCCCATTATTTCCTAATCCTGAAAGTGAAAAGGGGTCTAAGACCCATTCTGGACCTGCAGCGCCTCAGCAAGTCTCTCAAAAAGTTGAAGTTCCGCATGATCTCCCTGGTCTCCATCATCCCCTCTCTGGATCTGGGAGACTGGTACGCCGCCCTCAGTCTGAAGGACACTTTATTTCCATATATCCATCTTCCAAGGTCGCAGATGATTCCTCCGTTTTGTGGTGGGTGGGCGCCATTTCCAGTTCCCAGTGCTGCCCTTTGGTCTCTTGTCTGCCCCGAGGATGTTTACAAAAGGTTTGGCACCAGTGGCCGCTTACCTCAGGCGTCGAGGGGTTCAGGTCTATCCATATCTCGACGATTGGCTCATCAAAGGCAGATCTCAGAGACAGGTGCAAAGGAGCCTTGAACTGGTTCGTTCCACCTGCCGCGATCTGGGCCTGTTGACGATAAACTAAAAGAAATGGACCTTAAGGCCGGAGCAATGAATAGAGTTCATTGGAGCGGTTCTCGACTCCACGTGAGCCAGAGGCACGTTTCCAGGCCATGTCGGACCTGATATCCCATGTGGAAAAACTACCCACTCACCACTGCTTACACCTGCCTGCAGTTGTTAGGCTGCATGTACATACGTAGTCCAGCATTCCCAGCTCCATCTCAGGCCACTGCAAGCATGGTTGGCATCAGTCTACATCCCCAACAGA
Organism: Malaclemys terrapin pileata; assembly: GCF_027887155.1. Taxonomy (NCBI): domain Eukaryota; kingdom Metazoa; phylum Chordata; order Testudines; family Emydidae; genus Malaclemys; species Malaclemys terrapin. The sequence goes on along the minus strand of NC_071511.1, from coordinate 55,844,721 downwards.
TACAATCTAAATCAGGTGATCAGGGTACCAGTTCACATCCAATAGTCCCCGGATTGGTGGTTGAGCCCTGAATCGGTTTTGGAGGGAGTTCCCTTCACAGCCCCATCCCCATTGCTGACCCTGGTTTCCAATGCCTTGGACCTGGGCTGGGGAGCCCACTGGGAGTTCAGCACGCAAGGCCGCTGGTCGTGGGACAATTGGGGAGCTCAAAGCGGTTCGCCTGGCCTGCCAGGCTTTCCTGCCCTACATGAAAGGCAAGGTAGTGCAGGTTCTGACAGACAATGCTGCAGTGATGTATTACATCAACAGGCACGGTGGAGCCAGGTTGTCGACCCTTTACCAAGAAGCTTTCCACCTTTGGGGCTTCTGTGTGCAGCATGCCATCCATCTGGAGGCCACGCATCTGCCTAGGGCCAAGAATGTGGTAGCAGATCGCCTCAGCAGGACCTTCTCGTCTCGTCACAATTACTTGCTCCACCCAGAGGCGGTCGGTATTATCTTCCAGAGGTGGGGGACTCCTCAGGTGGACCTGTTCGCATCCCATCAGAACAGGAAATGCCACATGTTCTGCTCATTCTGGGGATTGCACAGGGACTCCCTGTCAAATGCCTTTCTGCTCCCGTGGTTGGGGATTCTAATGTCCGCCTTCCCGCCAGTGCCACTTATCCACAGAGTCCTCATGAAGAATAAACAGGACAGGGCAAAGATTATCCTGATAGCTCCTGTGTAGCCTTTGCAGCACTGGTTCAGCACGCTGATGGACCTTCAGTGCTCGCCCCGCTGCAGCTGCCTCTCTGGCCGAACCTGCTGTCCCAGAACCATAGCAGTCTTCTGCATCTGAACCGGGCAGCGCTGCACTTGACTGCATGGCTAAATGCAGAAGAACGGAATGCTTGGCCCGGGTCCAGCAGGTCTTATTGGGTAGCAGAAAGCCTTCCACTAGAGCAACCTACTTGGCCAAGTGGAAGAGGTTCACATGCTGGGCCTCGGACCGGGGTATCTGGGCTGAGTTGGCCTCACTGCAGGTGACCCTGGACTATCTTCTGCACCTCAAGCTCCAAGGGTTGTCCCTGTCTTCAATCAAAGTCCACTTGGCTGCTATTTTGGCCTTCCACTCTCTGCTCCAGGGCAGGTCGGTCTTCACTCACGACATGACGGTCCTGTTTTTGAAAGGTCTGGAGCATCTCTACCTACATGTCAGGGATCCCGTCCCTCGCTGGGACCTGAATCTCGTGCTGTCGTGGTTCATTGAGCCTCCCTTCGAGCCTCTAGCTTCCTGCTCCCTTCTCCTCCTCTCCCAGAAAGTTTCTTTCCTGGTCGCAATAATGTCTGCCCGTAGGGTCTCTGAGATCAGGACGCTTACTTCAAAGCCACCCTATACAGTGTTCTACAAGGACAAGGTCCAGCTGTAGCTGCATCCAGTGTTCCTGCCCAAGCTGGTTTCACAGTTTCATACCGGCGAAGACATATTATTTACCTGTCTTCTGAAGCCTCATAAATCAGAAGAGGAGCGCAAATTGCATGCCCTGTACATCCGGAGGGCGCTTGCCTTCTACATAGACAGCGCCAAGCCATTTCGTAAGTCAACACAATTGTCCTGGATCATGGCTTACATCTGTTACTGCTATGACCTGGCAAAGGTACCTCCACCGGCGACCATGACTGCCCACTCGACTAGGGCTCAGGCTTCGTCGGCAGCCTTCCTGGCCCAGGTGCCAATTCAGGATATATGCAGGACTGCTACCTGGTTGTCTATCCACATGTTTACGTTTCATTGTGCGCTCACCCAGCAAGCCCAAGACGATGCTGGCTTTGGCGGAGCAGTGTTGCAAGCCGCATGACCGTGAACTCTGAGCCTGCCACAGGGATACTGCTTGTGAGTCACCTAGAATGGAATCGACATGAGCAAGTACTTGAATAAGGAAAAATGGTTACCTACCTTGTGTAACTGTCGTTCTTCGAGATGTGTTGCTCATGTCCATTCCATTACCCATCCTCCTGCCCCTCTGTCGGAGTTGCTGGCAAGAAGGAACTGGGGCGGCATAGGGCCGGCGGTGCCTGATACACCAATGCATGAGCGCAGCACTCAAAAGGGTGCCATTGCCAACCCTATGGATACTGCTAAGGCAAAAATCTCGAGCCGCACGTGTGTGGGCACGCACACACCTAGAATGGAATCGACACAAGTAACACGTTTCGAAGAACAACAGTTATGGAAGGTAGGTAACAGTTTTATATAAATCCATGGTACACCCACACCTTGAATACTGCATGCAGTTCTGGTCACCCCATCTCAAAAAAGATACCTTAGAATTGGAAAAGGTGCAGAGAAGGGCATCAAAAATTATTAAGGATATGGAACAGCTTCCAAATGAGGTGAGATTAATAAGACTGGAACTTTTCAGCTTGGAGAAGAGACGACTAAGGGGGGGTATGACAAAGGTCTATAAAATCTTGACTGATCTGGAGAGCATAAATAAGGAAGTGTTATTTACTCCTTCACATAACACAAGAACCTACCTAATGAAATAAATAGCAGGTTTAAAACAAACAAAAGGAAGTACTACTTCACACAACGCACAAACAACTTGTGGAACTCATTGTCAGGGGATGTTGTGAAGGCCAAAACTAAAATGCGGTTCAAAAAAGAACTAGATAAAGTTCCTGGAGGAAAGACCCATCAATGGCTGCTAGCCAGGATGGGCAGGGATAAAACCCCATACTCTGGGTGTCCTCAGCCTCTGATTACCAGAAACTGGGATTTGGATGACAGGATGGATCACTAAATAATTGCCTGTCTGTTCATTCCCTCTGGGGCACCAGGCATCAGCTGCTGTCAGCAGACAGGACACTGGGCTAGATGGACCATTGGTCTGATCCAGTATGGCTGCTGTTATGTTCTGATGCTGCTCTGTAACTGGAACAGTTTCTCTCCTTGTTTTACCCTGTGACTGTTTTTTATTCTCCTCCTGCTGGGGGTTTTATGCCATGCATGCTAAGGCAATAATTATCCTGTTCTCGTCTACTGACTGAGCCTTACTGAGGTAGTGGTGAGGCTTGGCCTCTGGAAGGCTCCACAGCCAAGGCGCAATTACCCAGAGCAGGCTGGTGAGGAGTGGAGATATGTTTATTTTTGGTGTTGCTGTAGTAGGTGCTCTGGTGTAATGCAACATTGCTGTGGCTGGGGGTGTCCTCCCTGATGAGATTTGAGTGAAAGACTAGGCTTCTTTCCCCCCCAGCCAAAAAGACCATGAAATGAGTAAGTCTTTTCTCTAGAGCAGTGGTCTCCAAAGTGGGGTGCACAAGAGGATCCTTCAGGGTGCATGGCAGGAGGAGCACCGCCGGAGCAGCACCACTTCGGCAGTTCAGGTGTTTTTTTTTTTTTTTGCTTGGGGTGGCAAAAATAGTAAAGCCGGCCCTGCGGTAAAATTTTTTACTGATAGGAGTGCGCGATCAAAAAAGTTTGGAGACCACTGCTCTAGAGCGCATGCTGATGAAACATCTCCACGGGGGAATCTCCCTGTCTGAACACATGCTCTTGCTTCTGTTACCAGACACATGTCTCTGCACCAGCTCTTCTTGTTCAGTGATGCAAGGAGGCTGGTTACTAGCCTGAGGAGTCTCTCCCTGGTTGCTGTGTAAAACATCATGGCAAAACAGGAAGGAGGCAGGGCTGGTCCTGTAAAGCTGTGGACTTAGGAACAGCAGGCTCTGCTTCAGCGTCTCCCAGCAGCTCAAAGGAAAAGCTGAAAAAGAAGCAGATCACGCAACTGCGTGTCTTATTGGAATCTTTCAGGCTCGTGAAATCATGCTGTCCTCAGAGACCTTTTACTATCACCCTGGCTCCCTGGGGGGGAGGGTGGGTGAATATTATTACTCTAGGGCAAACCCTTGCAGAAGTGGGACCTGTGTAGTCTTTGACATGCAGCCTTTTACTTGGAAGCATTGTGGTAGGGAGGAGACATATATTTGGAAGAGATTTTACTCCTTCATGGAGTGTACATGCTGAGCAGTTCCCCTGAGGTGTTGGGTACCTTTCTCCCTGAAAAGAATAAAACTGGATTCACCTTTGAGAACTATGGAGGGTTCATCAGCCCTACAGAATAATTATAACCCCTAAAGTTCAAATGAGCTTGTTGGGAAGGCAGAGAATGAAGCTCCTGGAATGTGCAGGAGGGGCATTTCTGTTCTCTTAAACAGACTGCTCTGTATGCACAGAAAACGGGTAGCCGCCTTTCTGCCACTGTGTCATATCTGGGGACTGTAATCAAATGGCCACATGTGAACTCCCTCCTCCTCCTCCTCCCAAACACCTCCTTTCTCTGCAACAGAAACAAAGCTAAGGTGCATTCTCCTAGCTGTGAAGGAAGCTTAGCAGTCCAGTAGAGGGGAAGGGTCAGAACTGAGGGGAACAGCAGAGCAGTGCACAGGAGGGGCAGGACTGAGATGACAGTGGGTGCTCTAAAGCAAGATTGAGGGGCATTCAGAGAGCTGTTGGAGCCTTCACAGCCCTTTCCCAAAGGTTGTCTGGCTCTAGCTGGTGCTTTGTTCCTTACTTCCATGAGTTCTAAAACTTGCTAAAGAGAGAAACAAATATTTTTGCTTGGTAATGTATTTTACTTGTGTGGGTCTAATGCTAAATATCATGGAAGCCTTTCCATTGACCAACCCAGATCACTTCTTCCTTGATGCTGTGGTTGGAGGCACTCTGGCTAGGGGCAGACCTCTTCCTCTCCCACGTTATCTGGGTGTGAACATTCTTCTCCATACTAGGGGTTTTGTGGCTTCTCTCTCTGTCTTCCAGCGGTGTCCATTACTGCCGTGGTTCTTCTCTTTGGCTAACAGGCTGGCTGAGTGAGGCTACATTGCCATCCGTGTCCTGCCCTCAGAGCTGGGTTGGCACATCTGATTGCCACGCAGTTGCACCATTTCAGAGGCTTCTGACGTGAAAGATTTAACCTATCTTCCCTTCGCATACCATCCTCATCCTGGTCTTAGTGGAGGCTTTGTATTGGATCACCTCAGTGCTGCTATATTGATTGACCAGCAGCTGGTGCCTTCTTGTCCCATACTCCTCTGTCTCCTAGATCAGTGGTTTTCAAACTTTTTTTCTGGGGACCCAGTTGAAGAAAATTGTTGATGCCCGTGACCCAGTGGAGCTGGGGCTGAGGGGTTTGGAGTGTTGGAGGGGCTCAGGTCTGGGGCAGAGGGTTGAGGTGCAGGGGTGAGGGCTGCGGGGTGGGGTGAGGAATGAGTGGTTCAGGGTATGGGAGGAGGCTCTGGGCTGGGGCAGGGGGTTGGGATGTGGGAGAGGGTCAGGGGTCTAGGCTGGGGGTGCAGGCTCTGGGGTGGGGCCGGGGATGAGGGGTTTGGGCTGCAGGAAGGGGTTCCAGGTTTGGGGGAGCTCAGGGCTGGGGCAGGGGATTGGGGCATGGCATTGGGGTGCAGACTTGCCTCCAGCGGCTCCCAGTCAGCAGCACAGCTGGGGTGCAGAGACAGGCTTCCCACCTGTCCTGGCACTGTTGACCGCGCTGCGCCCCGGAAGCGGTCCAGCACCAGGTCCAGCTCCTAGGTGGAGGCACACACCTCACCCACAGGCACACACACACACACCCCGGGGGGGGGGCGGCATGCGGAGCCCTGTGGCCCCCCGCCTAGAAGCCGGACCTGCTTCTGGCCGCTTCCGGGGCGTAGCGCGGTGTTGGAGAAGGTAGCCACTAGCCTCCCTTAGCTGGGCAGCATCGCTGACGGGACTTTTAACATCCTGGTCAGCGGTGCTGACCAGAGCGATCCAGCATGACATGCTGCTACCCATTACTGGGTTGCAACCCGAACTTTGGCTTTATCAGATCCACCAGCCTAAAGATGGGTTCCATTGTTGCTCTGCCTGCCTCTCCATACCAGGGAGCGGGTGGCAGTGACCTAACAGATGTGGTCCTTTAAACTGTCTCCTACTGCAGCTTCCTTAGTGTGGTTTGTACTTTTAGCCACTGGATTGGCCATCTTTGCCCATTTCTGATCTGAGCTGGAGATGGGAATGCATAGAGGGTCTGTTCCTGGGTCCTGGTAACTGACTGTTTATCGTTCAGTCCCCTATTGTGATAGCTCAACTTCAGCGCTGTCCTCTTTACTATCTAAATATCCTGTCAGCTTTGGGGTGTCCCTCCCATGTCCCCTTCTTCTAAAAGAGACCAGTTTCAGATGAGTATTGTTGAGTCTGGCACATCAGATACAGGTTTAGAACAGGTGTGAACAGGCAGAGTACTTTGTTTCACGTGGTTGCTTGGTGAAGTTGGCATTTCTAGTCTGGTACCTGAATGTCCCACTTTTAGGCTGCTTCTGACACTTCCTCAGAATGTTGTTGCCCTCACATTACCCCCCATTGGGAAGCCTCTGCCACTGGATTCCTTGGGGACGTATAATTTTCTCTCTCTTTTATTAAGTGAGAGAGAAAATCTCTGTTTCTCCCCTGGCTTTCAGTTTGCAGTGACCAGACTCCTCCGGATTAGCAACAAACCTCCACATGCATCTTTGTGAAATGTATGGTGAGGCCATTAGCACAGAACTAATGTACTCTGTTTTAGGTCACTGAGCAAAAGCAAGATCTGGCTGAGCGAAGCAATGTGATGTTTCAGTCCAACCTCCATTATTAAACACTTGAACAGGATTTGAACTCCTGTCAAGGCAGGCACTTTATCCCTGGGGCATTGGTCAGCCAGCAGAATTTAGAGCTGTGACATTGGCCATCACCAGGCTCCTTCGGGATTCCACAAGGGCAGTAGAAACATATGGCAAATGGTGCTCACCATACTGAAATAAAGGTTGTAAAGTTTCAGGTGGGTTACAGAGCTCCTACCCACAGCTTCAAGTATAGGAGTGCCAGTGGCCATAAGATGCAATGTGCCCCATGTTTTGCTGCTTTAGCAAAACTGAGGACAAGAGGAAAGAACTTTTTACATTTCAGCTATATCGATGCACTCTTTGCCTCTTTTTGTGTGCTGTGGTTGTGTTTGGGGGCTGAATTCAGGACTTGAATGGCATTAGAGGTTGCACAGCAAGCGGAACTTGCACTGATCGAACATTATGTGAAATGACGAGGCTGTGGGAGAACTCTGAGGGAAGCAGAGAACCATTAATGTGGAATCCTTCTCTCCTGGGCACACAGCAGCAGGTAGGCAGAGTGGGCTGCTGCTGCTGCTGGGGGGGGGGGGGGGGGGGAGACTGCTGTGCAGAACTGGGGGGCTGATGTGGATGTCCCCCTCTCCCCCATCTCAGGATTGGTTGCTCAGGCGGCTGACAACTTAAATAGACAGCATGTCGAGACACTCTCCCCCAACACACTACCCAACACATACTGTCTCTCTCACCTATACACTCCCCTCCCCAGCCCATGCACCACACACACACAGTCTCCCTGTCACACACACTCCCTGCTTCCTTCCCCACACTTCTATTGAAAAGTAGCTGGCAATCTAGTAGGATGCCCATGGAATCTAATAGGATGGGACTGAGAAACTTGCATCAAGTGACACTGTACCTGCCCCATGAGACACAGCAAACCCTTCCCAAAGCACCCTGCAGCCAGTTGCACAATGGGATAACTACCCACAGAGCACTGCTCTGTGTCGATGCAAGAGCTGCTAGTGTGGATGCACTCTGCCGATACAAGGAGCTACTGTGGACATGCAACAGCGGTTTAATTAAAGCGCTTTAAATCTGCATAACTTTTATCGACAAAACTCTGTAGTGTAGACAAGGCCTTCGATTGTAAAGCCCTCTGGTAGCTAAAGTCCTCCTCCAGCCGAAGGGGATTTGCAGAAGGCCACAGAGAGTGTACTTTCAGGCCTCTCCTGCCCTAGGCTCCCTCATGGAGCTGGGCCCCCATTTATATTCTCCAGCTGGGACTCAGACCCAGTCACTGGCTGCTGCCCAGCTGGGTTAGCTGATTCCTAGCGCCTCCCTGCTGGCCACCTCTCCAGAACAGGGGTGGCTGTTCTCAGGCCATTGAAGGGAGTGACCACCTGGTTACAGGGTAATATCAGTGTGATAAATCACTGCGCCATGTAATATAAATGGATCATGTCCCTTCAACTCTCACCTGCCCTCTGCCAACCATTGCATTGCATTTCCCCAGGGCTTGTTAGAACATCCCAAACAGCTGCTGTTTTTAAATCTACCTGCCACACTAATGCATCTTTCTACTCCCCTTCTCTCCTTCCTCATACAGAATCCCCACCCCAAAAAAACCACTGGGCTCAGACCAAGGATAGTCCTGATTCTCTCCTGCATCAGTGATTGTCTTTGTCTACATAAATACATCACAGTTTTAAAGTTGATCATGTCACTGCCCATGGTTACAAACAGTAGCATTTCCCATTTAGCAAGGGCAGTCCTGTTGATTTGTCGTGGTCCAGCACTTATTCCTAGCCCTAGAGGGGCCTGGGAGACCTGATTACACGCTCATGACATTTTTATGCGTAGAAATGCTATTTGAGGTATTTTAGCAGTTTAAAATGTATTATTTATATTTTTTTGCCTCTGAGCTCTTTGCATTTGGTTTCATGGTAACAAGCACCTTGCTTTCCGAATGGGAGATACCAAAAAATGGTCCCACTAACATTTAATGAACGCTCTCAACCAGTCTGAAAACAGTTTCTCTGTCACATACAGCATATATGGGATAGTGGGGGCACTGGAGGTTTCAGCGGTGCTCAGAATGAACTACATAATTTTATTCATGGCTCTGCCACTCATGCATACTGCACCCATCCCAAACTCGCCACACCATCATTCATATCTCTCACATGCGCATCTTCCACTGTTGTCAATGGCAGTTGTGTGTACGTAGCTTAAGGGAGAACTGAGCTAAAAAGTATTAAAAGTTTCAGCATTTGGTATGGTGGGGCTTATGCTGCAGATCCAACCTCTCCTCTTCCCCCTCCCCCTCCGCACACCCCTGGTTCAGTCTTTTCAATGACTTTTGCTTTAATTTTTTGCTAATGTTTAAGGATCAATACAGCAATTGACGTGGGAGGCACACCATGTGTATATTAAAAAAAAAAAAAAAAAAAAAAAAGCGAGAACCACCTAAGGAATTCTTATGATATACTCAGCCTTGAAATCTACAAGGATCATAGAATATCAGAGTTGGAAGGGACCTCAGGAGATCATCTAGTCTAACCCCCGGCTCAAAGCAGGACCAATCCCCAGACAGATTTTTACCCCAGTTCCCTAAATGGCCCCCTCAAGGATTGAACTCACAACCCTGGGTTTAGCAGGCCAATGCTCAAACCACTGAGCTATCCGCCCCGCCCTTCCGTGCAGTTTACATTTTTGGAAAATTTAAGATCTAAAGATCCTGTGGAAAGTCCAGGAAAAAAAGCATGTTCCTTATCCCATTGCCTGCCCCTGGCATCCTCTAGTCCACCAGTGATTCTAGACTTGGCTGGCCACTGTCTGCTTCTTCGCATATTCCCTTGTTCATGGAACAGCCTGGCTTTCCACAGGGCAGTAAGGCCATAGCCCCCTCCTTCAGATCGTTCTCAATACTCACGTCTCCTGGGAGATGGATAAGGAATTGACCAACCCAGGACTTGGTAAAGGCACTGCTGTGTTTAGCTGATAAATCCCTCTGTTTTGTAGAAAGGAGTTACCTAACAAGCTTAGCGCCTCCCATCCCCATGGCCAGTTTGCTGTAGGTTGTATCCTGGTCCTCCTGCTGCTGGCTATTTGTCGTCTTAGATATTAAGGTCTTTGGGACAAGGACTATCTGGTGCACAGCACCTAGCACAAAGGGGCCCTGATCCTGACTGTGGCCTCAGGGGTTAGGAAAAGAGATTTGGGGATACTTTATGGCAGTCTCTTAGGACGTAGTGTTACCTCATAGGAATAATCACATGGTCAGGGAAAACGGTAAATACAATCATCACTGGCTCAGAGGCATATTTCCAGCATCTGGAAACACACTTTTTTTTTTTTTTTTTCCCTGTCGTTAAACAGAAGAAAGCACCTTTAGCTGTCGAACAAGGAATCTCTCCCTGCTTTTTATCATCTGTTAATATACAGGTGCTCCTCCTCTAGTAACTTTGCTAATTACCATTGGGAGGTTGTTCTAATCAATACCTTTAAATTAGAGGGTCGGGATATTTAAACATAGAATTTGATATGGGCTGCAAGCTTTCCTCTATTGGAGACTGCAAGTATTTTATAATTTCTGGAGGGGTTATTTGGCTGTTTTAAGAGCAATATGGTTGATAAGTTAACTTCTATGGAGAGCACTACCTACCATTATTGTTTGTGTATGCTCATGCTACTGCAAGGGGCCCTCTGGAAGTGCATGTAAATGGAGAATGAGTGGCTCTGGATTTGGATATCATTCTGGCCCTGCTTGAAATGCTTTATTGCACTAGGGAAATTTGGTATAGCTGTGATGGGTTGCATTTCTCTCCATGGGTGCCAGACAGTATTATCAAGTGTCATCACAATCTCAAGTATATTTTGACATGGATACTTGTTTTTGAGCACTGATTAATCATGTAGTATCTAATCATAAGATATGCCTAGGTCTGTCTTGTGGAACAATCTTAGATTCCAATTAGTTTCCTTACTTTTTTTGTGTGTGTTAAAAATCTGTTCATCCACTTCTTATTGTTTATCTGGTATTTTTTTCCTGTTATGTGGGGTGGGGATTATGAGGTGTCCAAATTTCCAGAGTCCTTCCTGTTCGGTTAATGGTATTTGAATTTAAGCTGTACTTTGATTAGTGGGTTAACATTCAGATCTGCAGAGAGATTGCGATTCCCTCTTCCTGGGGAGAGAGGTAGAGAGTGGCTGTTTTTATATTTTTTGTATTACTTGGTTGTACCCTGCATTGATACTGTGATCTGACAGACAACTGTTTCTTTGCTAACCATGTTCACGAGCTGGTTATTTAAGTCTGTTGTGCCAGTGCTCTTGATAATGTTGTATAGGTGGGAATCAAATATAAACTGTCCTGAAAGATCTGTATTTCTCGTCTCTTCTGTCTCTCCTCCCCACCCCCCTTTTTTTTCTTCTTATTGGAAATGTATCAAAATTCAGAATGAGATTGATTCCCCCCACTCCCCCTGTGGAGAAGCTTCCCTGTAGCATGTGGGTACAGCTCAGACTGAGTTCTGTCTGCCATACACTTCCATAGATTTGTAGAAGAGGGTGAAGCCTAAAGTTTGAGGAGTGGTTCCTTGGCTTGTGTAAATGGTCATGGCTCCAGTGGAGCTATGACAGAATACACACAGAGCTCCCTGGGGAAAGAAGAAGAGGTGTCCCTGCCGGTTGCAGGTGTTCTTGGTTCTGGTCGCCCCAGGGTTCACTACCATGTTCTACAATGATGCTTAGGTCATTGCTGCTGGCTTTCCAACTCAGGCCATCGCTTTGCTCTGACTTGGCCTAAAATGAGACTGGGTTTGGCTGGCTGATTTAGCCGAAGGACCATCCCTGTTCTGAAGCCCATAATGTGGTGTGTGGGTATTCAAAAATGGTCCTTTGAATGCTCTTCCCTGGGGGTTATATCTTCATGAGATCATTAATTGCAGCCCTTTGGGTGGCCCTGCAAGTTTCAGAAAAGCTTGTGGAGATGCTAACATGCCCTGGGAGAAGAAGCCCTGGAACATAGGCCGGATGAGGGCCAGTCCCTGCTGCCTCTGTGAAGATGGGCGCATGGTGGGCCACATGTGAGCAGGTCTGCAACTACTCAAGAGCCCCAAACTCTCAAATACAGGCTCAGAATGAGGCAGGAAATAGCTTTCTGGTTTGCAGTTGTTCATATTCTGCCTACCTGGTCCCAAACCATGCTGAGTGTCTGAAAATGGTGTGGGTGTGTGTGTGTGTGTTGGGGGAGCATCTATTTCTCTGAATGACTGTGTCGGTATGACTTCCTCCGTACATGTGTGAGAGCACTGGCAGAGCAATGGATTAAGGTTGGATTCATGCGCAGGCCAGATGGGGGCCCATAAGCTAACAAAGCAGGGGTCTAGTGATCCATGGAAGGGCCCACAAGCTAGAATGTGGAGACAGCAGGGGAGGTGGGAGGTGTTGTGGTGCAGGGCCCCTAGTCTGCACGACTGAACCCTGCCACCGTTTCCTCTCCTTTGAATTGGGTGCACTGTGGTACTGTGCATTATGGGACATGCTCAGAGGTGGCCCGTAACATGGAGAGGAGCAGCACCCCATAGTGAAAGAGCAGAAGCCAGGAGAGACGGGACTGGATGGTATCAGAGGAGACAGGCAGGTGGGAAGCATGTATGAGGTAGCTCGGCTTACGCAGTGACGAGGGTTGGGGGGCAGCAGTGCAACACCATAAAAGTCATGCTGGTCTGAAGTCAGAGAAGTGGGGCTCTGTCCTGGGTATTGGATGGGGAGGATGGAGAAGGGAGTGGCTTGGGGCGGGTAGCGTCTGCAGTGTGTTGGGAGGGGGGACTGGCCTGTTCTCTGCACCCGGTGGTGCCCCGAGCCCTCCCAGGTGCATTCCTTTTCCTGCCCTCTGAGTGCGTGGCTCCCCTCCCTCTCATCTGCATGCATGGGGGGGTCTCTGCCTGCCCCTTCTCTGTGGGAAGCGGTGCTTCTCCCTCATCCCCAGTCTGGGTGCCTCTGCAGGCACCCCTCTGCATGTGAACATTCCCCTCCTCCAGCTCTATGCATGTGGGTGCCTCCTTCCTCGCCCCCATCTCTGCACATGTTGGGTGTCTTTTCCCTGGTCCTTCCCCTCCCGTGTGTGGTGGGGTGTTCTTTGTTAACACTGCCTATACTTTGCACCCTTTCCGTGAGTCTGCATTTCTTCTGCTTCTCCTTCCTGCCCCAGGGGAGTGTTGGTGGCACTAACGCGTGAATAGTTTCTGTGCTTTTCTTCTCATCGCCTCTCTTCCTTCTTTTTCCCCTCTCTCAATGGTGTGTCCAGAAAAGGAAGTCGAGCTCCAGTGTGCATTTGATGGTGAGCACCTCCCGTAAGCCGCCTGTGATCCGTGCGTCCACCATTCTCATGCCATGCACGCTCAGCTTGTGCTCATCACCCTACATAGCATGTCTGTGCGGGGGTTGTGGGGGGAAAGTCATCTTGCACTTTAAAGTCCTTGTCCTCACAGAAAGGGACACATGATTGATCAGGAGCTGGCCAGTCACCAGCTTCTATTGTGTACAGAAAACTGGCTACTTAAAATGCAGTTTAATATATTCTGCCATTGGTGGCTGATCCAAGGAGAAACAGTTGGAGAAGTTATCAGCTCCCCGGGGGGGTCTCAGCAAAGCGTGTTGTCTGAACATGGGCTTGTCATTCTGCTATAGAAGTGCCAAAAGAGGAGCAAGTGGTGGTAGCCCTGCAGTGTGGAAGGAATAGGAGTCATCCCTGATATGGCAGTGGCCTCTCATGGAGCTCCACGGCGCACACAATAAAAGGTGCGGGCACAGCACCACCTGGTGGCTGAAAGCTGCCCTTAATTTATTTTCTTTAAAATTCTATACTGAAAAGGTTTGTCAGCCCTGTAATCCAGAACTCCCTGTTATCCAGATCTCAGTTATGTCTCCCAGCATGAATCAAGTACCCAGTGACACTCTCCCCACTGTATCCATTCCCCCTTCATGCATTCGAATGTGTTTGCTGTCTCTAGAACATGTTGGATAAATGGTGATGCGCTGATATCTCAAGCGAGCAAAAAGAAAACCAGCCAGTGCCATATTTCAGGGAATGATCTGCAGCCCAGTAGCTACTGCCCATGTTTGTCTCAGAGATGTGGTGGTAACTAACATGCAGGAATCTACTGTATCATCATCTGCTGCGTTGCAGCTCTTGCCTCCTTTCAGACAGAACAGGAGCTTCCTAAGGCAGGAAAGGGAGCAAAGTTGAGTGATGCCAGAGCAGAGGAGTCGGCTTTTCTGTTACTCCCTAGGAATTCTGCCCTCCCTCTGTCACATTAAAACTTTACAGGTGGTAAATCCCAAAGTACCACTTGGAATATCCCAGGGCAAAATATGACTCCTGGGGCTGCAGCCCCTCCTTCTCTCAATCCCCAAAGTATTAAACGTAGGGGTAGGAGTTCTTGGTGTCCGTCTGTCCTCTTCTCTGTTGCTCAACGTCAGTGCCTACCCTTAGCCTCAGCTCGTTGCATCAACGCAGATGGGAAATGAGAACCAAACAATGTCTCAGGGGTCACTGGGGCAGTGAAGCTTGGAAAAACAACCAGTGAATACAGGGCAAGCCCAGGTGACTTTCCTTTCTTCTAGCTGGCTGGCACATGTGTGTCCTTAGTGCTATGGTCACTGGTCTGTTTTCTCTCTTGCACCCTCTGTGTTGTCTGTCTGTCTGTCCCTCGTTGTCTAGCTCAGAGAGCACTTTCAGTGGTTCTTCCAAAACTGGTCATATCCGGTAGCTCTTCTCAATGGCCTGATACTTTCCTAGGTGGACTGTCCTCTTTTAAAAGTCAAGCTCTTCTTCTGTACTGCATGAATCTGTAAGGATACTTGGTGCCCAGTGGTTTCAATGAGGGGGCAGGGGTGTGCATGCACGTGGCTCACTTGTATGCTTACGGAGTCCACATGTTGGGTGCCTGCCTGTGAAAGTGAAGAGCAATTGGTTAAATGGCCACGGAGGCCTAATGAGCAGAAGTCACTAGATCAGGCAACTCCCTACAAGGTACGGAGATGTGGAGCACACCAGTCACGTTTTCTGTGTCCTTGATTTCGTAATGGCTCCATTCGGGAATTAAGTACGATGCTGTGGATCTGGTCAGCTGGTGAACATCGGGGACCTTGATACGCCGTGCAGAACTACCTCTTCCTTCAGTTCTGTTGGGACAGCAGTGGGGTCGGGGTGGGCAGCCGGGTGGAGAATGAGTCTGCTGCATGCGTTTCGAAAACGCTTGTGGGGCTGAGTTGAGTGAGGCAGCTGGCCCTGAGACCAGGATGATTATTAGCTGTTCTGCAGCGAGGTTCGGGGTTGTAGTGACTCCCTCGGAGGTTCTTTTCATTGAACCCTGTGGGTGAAGCCGTTCCAGAGCTGAGTCAGGTATTCACCTACACGGCAGCTCCTCCCCATATCTGGCACCACCAGGGTAGAAACACCCCTGCCCAAGCTGTGTATGTACATGGAAGGCCGGAGAGCAGAGTAATGTGGGGCCAGACCAAGATGCAGGGAGTGTCTGGTGTGTGGCATGAAAATGCTGCTCCTTTCCTAGCTTTGGGGGCTGGGCCCCCCATGATCTGTCCCCATGGGACCTGAATGGAGCTCCAGCAGGGCATGTGGCTGTGGAAGGAAAGCCAGAGGAGAGGAGAGTGATGGGCTGCCACACAGGAACCTCAGCCCCATGTTATCTGCTTGCAGTGGGTGTGGTTAAACTCTCGCCAGGCCTTTTATGATTTAGCATTTGAATTCTTCATTGTCCAGCCTCTGTTTTGGTTCCTGGGTGGTGAGGGGGTGGAGATACTGGGGTCCTCTGAGTCACCCTCTCTCTGTGCTGCTTTTGAAAGGGGGGAAGGGAGGAGGTGCAAAGAGGCCAGCCAGCTCTGAAGTCTGAGTCCCTACGAGTCTGATTTGTAGCCTGCGGTGCTGCTGATTTTACCTTGTTGCTGGCATCAGGTAGAAGGGAAGACTTAGGGGAAAGGGGTGAAACTGTCTCAGTCACGAGAGCCCCGTCTCCTGTGTGGGGGACGGGCCTGTTCCTGATTCAGCAGGGCCACTCTCACCAAACAGAAGGTCTTTGTGCTGCAAGCAGGAGGGGAGTTGGCAGCTCTGCCTCGCCTTTGGGCTGTGTGAATGAGGAGGACAGAGGCGTTACTCACCTGCCCTGTCTATGAGAGACTCGCTGGGGAAAGACACAAACCAGCAAGGCAGCCTGCAGGACTTGCTCACCCCTGGAAGCTTCCTTCATGCTCTGGCCCTAAAGTCGCTCCACACATCCCCATCGACCCTTGTCCCACCTGACCACCACCTTTGGGGCCCTGCCAGCATCATCCCATGCCTGAGTTCCCAAAGGCACAACCCCAGACCAGCCATATCTGAGATTTCCCCACTCATTTCCTGTACCTATCACACTTGTAGTCTGTCTGTACACAGCCCTGGGTCGTCATCTCCTGGAGTCACTGTCAGCTCCCAGCCCTCCTGCCCCAGAGGTTCTTGTTTGCACCTCTCTCTACCTCCCTTTCCCCTTTGGGCTGCTGCCTCTTTTGCTCTCCTTTCCCATCGCTCTAACCATCCATGCATATTTGAGTATTGGTACATCTGCTTGTACCTGGTCACCTCTGGGGGAAGGATGGTCTCTAGCGACCAGGGATGGGTTCCCTTGTCCTCATCTCTTGGTGCAAGATGAGTGTGTGGGGTGGGGGGGCTGAGGAGATGGCGGGGAATTACAAGGACAATACTGTAAAGATTTGCTGACTTTGCTACCCAGCAGAGGAACTAAAACAATCTGTTTTTCTGTCTCAGCCACAGAGCAACAACAAAACCAGTCTAGTAAGCCCAGCAAAAGAAACTCCCCCAGTGCAGACGTCCATGGTATCTTCCCTGACTACTACTACTTCCTTGTCTTTCCTGTTTGGGTTACTTTTGACTCTTACCTCCCTGAGTGCTGCTTGTTCTGCTCTGTCTGAGCTTGTGTTTTGGCTTAGTTCTGTCTGTTCCTCTGCTGCTGTGGGGTCTAGTCACAGCCGTAGGGGGCTGCGGAAGCCGAGTGGAGTGGTGGTTGGATGTGGGGACTGCAGCTGGCCTGGATTACCCCTTGCACCATCCCTGTGTAATTCTCATCTCTGACTTGGGGGAGGCTGGTTTTGAAGAAGATAACGATGTAGTGATGGAGCCACTCTCTAACACCCAGGAAAAGGAAGCATGGACTTCAGGCCACCGTGAGCGGGTGGAGTGGGCAGATACATCTTGAAGGAACCCCCTTTGTGGCCCACTCGCCCTATTGGCTGTGAGGTTAATCACCTTCTGTGCTGTCATCACCCATTCATGTTCTGCAGCATGCAATGGGGTTGTAGGGCATGCTGTGCCTGGTATGTTTAGCACCCCAGCCCAAGTGCGTTCTACCTGGATACCTTTGGAAGATCAGGCAGCAGTCAAGTAGGTAGTGGAGATGGATGGGTGTGTGTGCATTGTTGCAGCCATGGTGCCCTTGCCAATCTACCTGGAGGAGTGATGACAGTGGGTGAAATGGGGCAGGATTCCACGTGTTGTTTCCAGAGCAAAGGGATGAGTGCAGAAGCTAACTTGTGCTCCTGGAGGCCTGGCAGCTGCTTTCTGTAACATTCCAGAGTTTTTTTCCTGGGACATGTCATAATTTTAAGCTTCCCCAGATTGGCTTTACCTGCTACTCTTTTGGTGCTGAAGGCACCTTTCTGATGCCTTTGTGTGTTACAGATGTCTCATTTGGGAGATGTTTGTTTTAGCAAATTCTGCATTTTCCTTTGCAGCCCAGTTCCCTGAGCAGTTCCTCTCTGGGACACACTGGCTTATTTTATCCCCTTTTTTCTTATGGAAATTATCAATGTCCCTTTTCAGAGTAAAAAAATCTGGCAAACTCAATGGAAAGCTGGGAGACAAAGGCCCATGCCCCACCCACCACCATCCCCCTCGCCTCCCTCCCCCAAAAATCTGTTCTCTGAGAGAGAACCTGCTGAGGGCTCATTGCTTAGTCAGTTGCCTTCTAGAGGGTGGAGATTTATACTCACAGCTGCTAGCTGGTCACAGGTTTAAGCTGTTTGTGCCAACACTGTTCTTAAAAGGCGAGTTGGGACCTGGTGGGTGTTTGGGGGCTTTGTCTCCTTGTGAATGTAGCTGTTAGTTGAGCATCTCTTTTCAAGAAGCCCTTGGTGCAGGGAGTGTGTGTTTGGAGACACGTCGGCAGCTTGGAGTGAGTTTGTTTGTGGTTTGTTTCCATGTTGGTCACTTGTTCTGTGCTTGTTGGAGAGTGAAAACAAGGGGAAAAGGTTTGAGAATCTGAGTTTAATTTTTTTCCCTCCTCCTTTCCTAGGAGCCTCAAACAACTGTTGTCCACAATGCCACAGATGGCATAAAGGTAAGGGGCGTGTCACTATTATTTTTCCTTAGAGAAACATCCGTGACTTTAGTTACTGCCCCTTTGTTGATGCATCACAGGATGATTGTGAACAGTCGCTCTGGCACTAGGAGGGTTGTGTTAGGTGACTGTGGGCCTCTAGAACAGTTGGGCAGGAAGGGATAATAGATCCCAAGTCAGATTTCACTGTCCCTTTCCTGTACCAGTGGACAAGATCCTCACCAGGTGCATACTCATGGTGGGCAAGATGGGAGAGTCCTGTGTGCCTCTGGTGGGCCCTGGAGTTGGAGACCAGTTCCTTTCAGTGCACCCTAAGGTAAAGTTGTAGGTGACCCATATTCCCTCTTTTCTCACCTCATAGGAGAGTTGTCCCCTATGGTATATACTCCCAGGGCTTGGTGCTGCCTTCTTGAATGGCCCCAGCTTTGAGGGCTTGTGCCACTTCTTATGAGAGGCTACTCCAAAGCCTAATTGATCTTGCTTCTAGATATTGACTAATACTTGGCCGTTTCATCCCAGTCCTCTTAGAAGTACTCCTTCTATAATCCCGTTCCCGTCCCTTCCTTTGTTTTGCACTTCCCCCATCCTCTTCCACAGACAAACGGAAGTGTCTTCAATCTACTGACTTTGCCATCTAGTAACATTCTCTTGTGCCATGCAGGGTTCCACAGAGAGCTGTAACACCACCACTGAAGATGAGGATCTGAAAGGTAGGTGATATTGTGGGGCTGTGGGAAGGAGACTCTGGAGGTCTGACCTGCCACTGGTGGTGCAGAGTTCAGTCATCATGGTCTAACATCCCCAGAGCTGTACATCTGATTTGGTTCTTGAGTTTGCCATGCCTTTGTCTGCCATGCCTATTGCAGTGGGGTCATGGGTATGCACCCTTTGATGGACACCAGCCAGCCAAGCCAGTTAGCTGTAAAATCCCTCTTGGTAGCTGTTCTCTGCTTGCTTTACCTGTAAAGGGTTAACAGCCCACCGGTAAAAGAAAAGGAGTGCGCACCTGACCAAAAGAGCCAATGGGAATGGGAATTGGCTCTTTTGGTCAGGTGCGCACTCCTTTTCTTTTACCGGTGGGCTTGTTAACCCTTTACAGGTAAAGCAAGCAGAGAACAGCTACCAAGAGGGATTCTATAGCTAATTGGCTGGCTGGGTGTCCATCAAAGGGAGCTTCACCCACGACACACACACTCACTCACTCACTCACTCACTCTTCATTTATCACAGCACCATTCAGTCTGCTTTGAGGAAGTGGCCAGCCTGGCTTTTAGGGTGTGTGTGCCCTCCATGCCCCGAGTTGTGTGTCTTGTTAGTCTCATGGTGGGAATTCTGTCCTCACGGGCATTGGAATCTCTCCATTCCCAATCATTTACAGGACTGGATCTCTCTTTCTTCCCCTCTCCAGATCTGGAATCTAGCTGTTCCTTTCTGTGTTTCGACACAGCTTGCAGGGGATTGAGATCTCCCTGTTTCACCCCTCTCCAAGGAGCTCTCTGTTTCCACACCCATGTCTTTTGGATGGATGTACTGTTTCTGGTCCAGGGCAAAGGGACTCTGCTCTCTCTGTTCTGTTTTCCCTTTGCAGATGGAAATGGAATTCCCTGGCTGCCACAGCGTTGGGGCATTTTAGTGGAGAGAGATGTTAATAAAGAGGGGGGTGAAATTGTATACCTCTCCAGGACCACATTGTACAATCCTTTCTCCTTCCTGTGATGGGCTTACATGAGTCAGACCTGCCTGGCCTGCTGGAGTGCAGTGTTTCAGCAGCTGCCCAGTACACTGGGAGGTGTAAGCAGGTCAGGGAAATTCCTGCCCCGCTGAAGAGGAATGTGGTGGAGGAGACAGTGCTTTCCCTGGGAGCAAATTCTGAAGTCTCTCTCGGGCGGGGGAGAGGCAGTAGGAAGCAGTGAGGCACAGGTACTCTCTCCCCCCTTACAACCAAAGTCTGTTCTGTCAAACACCCAGGACAGCACTAGTTCTAGCCCTGCCAGGCTCAGGGGGCTGTTCTCACTGATACCACATGAGTCAGCTGGGGTGATTCCTGACTTGCTGTACAGTGAGCTACTGGCAGCTGTTCTGAGGAGTCATGGGGACCAGAGACACACACTGCTGGCTGGACAAATTCTCTAATACAGGTCCAATTTCAAGGGGAGACCTGACCTCATCACATGCTAATACTGTAGCCCTCACTTCTTTCCAAAGTGAGGATGGAATGAAGCCAACTTGAGGGTTGGGGACTGGATGACTCAGAAGATTAGTAATGGCTAGTGGAATATGTAGCCTCTGATCCCTGGAGACATGGGTCAGAAACCAATTTGGACTCTTTAATCTCGAATAGATGACTGTCCACATTCTGAAGTCACTCTTTATTGAAGCCCAATAGCATTGGCAATTTGTCAGAATTGGCGTTATCTTCTTAGGACTTGGAAGAGCAGAAGATGCTGTGGTGAAGGGGTGGTGGCAGGGAAGAAGCTTGCACAGTTACTGTCTGCACTGTGCCTAGTTCTGGCTAGTACTGTTATCCCTTTACTTCTAAGAGTGCCAGCACTCACCAAATGCTTCCTTATTTAACACTTCCCCCTCAGCAGTTAGCTCATCAGAAGTTGAAATCCAATGAGAGGCTCAGAAGCAGGGCCCCCTTTTCTCTATCGGGTATTTTTCCCTGTTTACAACGTATTTGTCACTCGAGCCAAGAAATTCATCCTTCCTCCATTGCTATGCGAAGCCTGGAGTCCTCAGCTCCCTACACAGCCAGGCCCCTGGGGAACGAGGAGCTACTTTGCTGCTGCTGAGTTTGAATGAGACAGACTAGGCAGGTGTACGAGGACAGGCTGATGCCAGTGGAGCAGTAGACAGCTTCTAAGCACGTGGTCAGTGATGCCTCAGTGAGCCTTTGGTTGGAGTGTAGCAGGGCTGAAAGGAGCATGCCGTTCTACTGAGGGACCATGCTGTAGTGCAGGCTGCTTGCCTTTGTGCTGGAGGGTGCTCTTTGCAGGTTTCTGTGCCCAGCAATGTGGTTTCTTTAATGTTCTCCTTCCTTTCTCTTTTTTTATTTACTGAACTGCGTGTTTTGTTTGTTTTTTGTGTTTTTAATTCCCTGCCATGCTAGCTCCCCCTCTCTCCACCGGGGATGGCAGCTCAGTGCTTGAAGGACGGAGGCACAGTGAGAGCAAAACACAGACTGAGTCCATGCAGTCCCAGCTTTCTCTCTGTTTCTCAGCCAGTAAGTCCAGGGGTGCAGCGCTCCATAGCATCCTCCCCACCCGTCCTCTACCCTCCCCATGACCTTCCTTTCCCCAGTTCCCTTCCAGAGGGTGGATTTTCATTTTCAGTACTTCAGCATATAAATAAATCCATCTCCACTCCCCCACATGCTGAATTTCTCCAGAGCCCTCTGTAAAGTGGACCCTCATCCTGGATAATTCCATTCCCCTGCTTCCCTGTGGATAAGGCATGGCATTCTCTGTAGTGACACTTGCTGGATGACATTGCACAAGTCACGTTGCCTTTCGTGCCTCAGTTTACCCAACTGTAAAATGGGAATGAGACTGGCCTGACACTCGGGGTGGTGTGAGGCTGAATTGTTTCCTGTTTGTGACGAGGTTTGAGCTCCTCAGATGGAAGGTGCCATGGTAGTGCTGAGTACCAGTAGTAGGGTGAGTCACCTTGCAGGGTTCTCCGGGAGTAGGGCTGTGGCAGCTGGAAGACCTCTTCCCTGTGCCTTCTGCCATGTCTGGAGCTCTTTGTGTAGCCTTGACTCTGGAGGGGCTTTCCCTTTGCGTGTGTGTCTCCGTTGTGTGTCTCGCTCAGTGCCTCAGTGGGTTTGGAGCTGAAAAATCCCATCCGTTATCGCGTGTTCTCCCGTGTCTTCCTCGAATCTGTCGGCTCTGTAGCGTCCTGACAGCAGAGACACTGTAAGAGCAGGTGGCTTGGCTATCTATGCCCCTCCCTGTAGGCATGTCCCGGAACAATCTGTCTGGGTCCATTCTCCTAGTGGCCTCACGGCCTACCTAGAGGGGACCGTAGTGGAAAAGGCCACAAGTGTAGTCATGCCTGGGGGTATTGGGAGCCCTCCTATCAAGCTGTCTGTAATGGGTGGGAGGGAACAGCTGCCCTCTCCTCTTGTCCCTCCTTTGCTGCCCCCACTCAGACCTCCCCGTTAGCTCATTTGGTGAAGTGGTTGCACCTCCCATTTGGAAGCATCTTCAAGAATGTGTGGCTTTGATAGGTGCAGTGACTGGGGGAGAGCGTCCTCCGTAGCCAGCTGATCTGTTAACTCCAAACTGCTGTGCCCCCTCCAGCATGGCTTCCTCCCGTGTCCAGCCGCCCTGGCCATGGTGCAGTGCGAAGTGCCTAGCCCCCTCTCCGCTGAGCAAGGAAGTATTCTACCTTCCCGCTCCTCCTGCCTTAGATTTGTGGTGATTTGGATCTCCTGCTTGTTCCCCCCATTCTCCCCTGTGCTGCTCAGTCACTGATCTGAGAGGGTGGGCTGCTTCAGGGCATGCCAAGCCCTTTGGTATCAGTGAGATTTCCACTGTGCTCTGAACGGTTTTCCCTGCCAATGCCCTTCTGAGCATTGTGCAGTCCACATGGCGTGACAGGAACCAGCCTGGAAGATGGGGGGGGGGGGGGGGGATCTGTGTGGAGATGGTTGGCTGGGGCTGTGTGGTGTGCTTCTTTGTTGGTTTTATTTTGCATTCTGTTGTTGGGTTTTTTAATATTATTTTAATGCTTACGTTTGTTTTGCAGCCACGCAGTCTTGTGAGGAGAAGCTTCTTGCCTGGGACAGCCCAGGGCAGACACTGGAGTTAGAGCGTGCTCAGTCGGAGCCTTTGCTAACTCCTGTAGTTCCGTTTGTACTTAACAGTGCAGCGTGTAAGTTAGCGGTTGGCTAGCAGTAGTGGAGTAGTGCAACTAATTCTAGACGTCTAGTTACCCTCCTCTTCTTCACCCTTATGCCCCCTGTACTCCTGGTCCCTGCTTGAGGGGGCCAGTTGCCCTTCCATGCTACAGCTACAGGGGTGACCCTTGTAGCCGGCTAGAGGCACAGTCACATTGAGTAACATGTCTCAGTTCACGTCCACACACAATTGTTTCTCCCATTGCAGCTATGTTGCCAACTGCACTTGTGTGAGTGCATTCTGGGAGACTCCAGGTAGATGTCCCATACTTCCTCAGCAGGGGATGCAGTGCCTGAAGGACATGCACGCAGAGCGGCACAAGCAGCACGTGGGGCCATGTGCTCTGGAAAGAGGGTTGGCCCAAACCACTTACATAGGCATGATTATTGGGTCTCAGGTACACCGCAGACCAGTGTGGGGAACCGGTTGCAGGAGGACAGCCATGTGGTGGAACACATGGTCACTAGCCACGTGTGAACCATGCTCTGTGTGTGTGTACACAAGCCATGTTTAAAGCCAACCGTACCTTGAAGTGGCTACAAACTTGGTTAAAAGTTGTAGTGTGGGCAGGGCCTTAGTTACTGTGTTGTGTTCCTCTCTTGTGGAGATACTACCTGGCAACACTAGGAGAGATACAGCCATGTGAGCCTCCCACTGGCAGCACCCAGACAGTATCATCTAAGGTGTGTGAGACAATACATGGCGGGGAGGGTTTCAGGAGACAATTGTTGTTTGGTCCTCAATTACCCTTCCTAGAAGAGAAAGCAGGGGAGGCCATGCTGACTTCCATCTTGACTGGGAGGCAGGAGTGCCTTGCTGTGTGAAAGCCAGGGGGTGCCCACCCTCGGAGGTAAGGGTACACACCACCTCTGTCGCCGTGGTAGCTCAGAGCGTACAGTAAACACCGGGACAAGGCACAGTGTTGTGTACTGGCTTTGTGTGGAGTGAATGCTGCTGTGCATGTTGAGC
Source organism: Malaclemys terrapin pileata (assembly GCF_027887155.1). Lineage (NCBI taxonomy): Eukaryota > Metazoa > Chordata > Testudines > Emydidae > Malaclemys > Malaclemys terrapin. The sequence continues at coordinate 55,820,813 of NC_071511.1, read as the reverse complement.
TGGAGACCCTCTGAGATGAGCTAGCCCAAGGCTCTTGTAGCTTTAGGCTTCTTCACTCATCCCAAAGAAAATCTTTCTCTGCTCTTCCCCCCCGGACCCTGGGGTTCCTTCTCGAGATGCTGAATGTATCTGTGCTCTCTGTACGGGGTCGGAGACCCCATTTGTCCTCATAGGGAAGAGACGCCAAATGACTTGCTCATGAAGCATCATTTCATAGCCTGTGTAACCCAGTGCTCCCCCTTGATCCATTTCCCATGCTCATCAGTGCACAAATAACACACTACGCTACAGTACACTAGCCCCACTGCCAGGACCTGTTCAGTTAGCGTGACGAGCTCATGCTACTGGCCAAAATGCATCTGTGGGGAGCTGCATAGTAGAACTTCCTTGGTGGATTTCAGAAGTGGGTGTGGTCACCTCTCACACCAGCTGAGATTACCCTTTTGCATCCTAACTCGGGCAGTTAGTGTTAGAAGCGGTGGGGGGGATGGGTAGCTTCAGATAGCTGGTGACAATAGCAATACTTAGGTTATTTATTTTGTAGCTTTACAGATATCACCTCGTTGGCACATCCTAGATAGTGCCAGCAGTTCATACAATACCTTCATTTACAGAGCGTGCGTGGGGGAGGCAGGTGTAGGAGGCCTTGGGTATATGCGTAGATGCATGCGTGTGTACAGTGTATACGGATGTAGCGCTGGGATCAGTGTACACTCAGGTGTGTGAACTCCAAGGGAAAGATTAGTTCTAGTGAGCCCTTAGGGACTGCTACTGAGAGTTGTAATAAAGTCCATTAATTGCGCAGGATTTGCTGCAGTGCTAGGTGCTTTGATATCAGTGGTAAGGATGGCAAGATGACCGGAGAAAATAGGTGTGCTGGCCAGAGAGGACTGGGACAGCAACAGGCAGTAGATCCAGCCACGTGAATGTCAGCTGAGCAAAACTAGCTGAAGTGGCAGTGCTAATTGAGTGCTGAGTGCCCCGAAGCCAGTTACAGGGAGCTGTGTGCAAAGCATGGGCTACTGTGTGGGGATGATGCCCAGCCCCGTAGAGCCAGCAATCTGTTCTGCTTTAGCTGCCTCACTAGCTTGTGGAATCTGTCCCTGCGTGTGTCCCGATGGCATGTTTGCAGCACTCGCCATCTGGGGAGTGTTGGTGATGGTCATAGGTAAATTGCTGAGGGATTTTTTTTGGCCGGCTTGATCTTGTTGTGGCCGCTCCTATACGAGGATGTTGTGGGTGGGGGGCTTCCCTTCCGACAGCTGGTACCAGGTTTTACGTTTTCCTTTGTGTTGGCCTGTTCAGTGACCAGGGGCCCTTCCTTGCAGTCCCTGGAAGCAGCCCGGGCTGTCGGGATGATGAGGCTCCTGGGACAGGCCTGGTTTGGAGAAGAAAATGAGTATGAGACAATGTCTTTATTCCCCTTCTCCCTGCATCCTGGGGTCACCATTTCCCTTTCATACCACTGACCACGTAGATGGCTGCCATTACCACGCATCTCTGGAGTGCAAGGAGCACCTCCTGTGAGATCCAGGTCAATGGCGTGCTGCAAATTGTCCAGTAGGAGGTGCTTGATTGTCTCACTTCCTCCCAGTCAAGACAGATGCATAGTTAAATTGCCTTTACTTCTCGCCCACAGTGCGCAAACAAGAGATCATTAAGATAACAGAGCAGCTGATTGAAGCCATCAACAATGGAGACTTTGAGGCATACACGTAAGTACAGTGTCACTGGGCATTCAGTTTCTACATGCCAGCCTGTGGGCGAGAGGCAGCATGGTCCCTGCCCACGAGCAAGTCACATAGGCTGTCCAGCGCAGTGGGGAGCCGTCCAGGCAACAGGGTGGAGAGGGTTATACTTCACACTCTGACAACTGCAGCTGGGGGGTTAGAGCCAAGGGGGCTCTTTAAATGAACATTTGGTACCAGGAATAAGGCAGATTCCAGGCAGCAGAAAGGGTTACCGTCCGAGGAGCACATCTGGAAACCCTGTGATGCAGGAGCAGAGGGAGATGGGGATGATTGCTAGGGGATGGAAGGAGGTAGGATTAAGAGACAAACTGTGTGTGATACATGCTTGGATGCTTGACTGGACCACAGAACAGAAGGAAACACACCAGCTCTGGGTAGTCAACATGGGTCTCAGTCCCAGGCGAGTGGCGTGTCTGAATAAGTACAAGGAGCTAGCAATATGGCACAAAATAGCCCCTGGACTTTGGGGCTAGTCCGAGAAAGGGCGACAGCCCTGAGAGGTTGATAAAGGGGTAAAATCCCTAGGGCAAGAATATTCCTTTTTCTTTGCAGGAAGATCTGTGACCCAGGCCTGACCTCATTTGAACCCGAAGCACTGGGGAATCTAGTCGAGGGGATGGACTTCCATAAGTTTTACTTTGAGAACTGTGAGTGGGTAGATTCCAGCAATGCCAGCAGCCCCCTCCTCCACACCTCTCTGCCCTATCTTGGGAAATGGCTGCAGTTCTCTTAGACTGTCCATGGACACCAGGGTTTAATGTGGGTGAACTGTGAAGGGTTATTAAGATCCAGCACTTTCTGTCCTCCCTCACTGAGGTTTCTGTTTCCCTAGTTTCTCTTCACCCTGAGAGTGGGGCTAGTCTGGCACAAAGTACATTGTCCGAGTGGGAACCGGTGGTTCAAAGGGACCAAGACACTGGGTTTCCAGTCAGTGTAAAAGGGGAAAGAGATGCTAACCCAGCTCAGCTGGAGAACCCTGCCCAGTCATTGGTGTGAGAGGGTTCTCCCTGTCACACATGCCAGGACGTAGCTCTTTGCAGTGTACTTCTCTCAGAATTTCTCCAAGTTGAGGTCCCACACGCCTGGTTCAGATCCCAAACCTTGGTGAACCCTTTGGTAACTGGGTAAGAGGGGGGACACCTTGTCCATGTGGCTGGGAAGGCAAACCCAGCAAATGCCCTTGTGTGGGTTTGTCCTTCCTTTAAATAACACCCCTGTGGTTTCCTGTCCCACCTCCATCCCCAGGAGTCACTACAGTGTGGGGCGAGGGAAGTGAGCTGCTATCCTGAGCTGCTGCATGTGGCTGATCATGGGGAAAGGGCCCCCTTAGCACACACTGATCCTTGGTTTGTGAGGTGAAGGGGGCCTGGTCGCTTCTTTCTCGTTGTCTGCATGGCAGCCCTGGAGTGCCTGTCACTGAGGCCTGCTGGTGCCCAGGGAGGTCCTGGCTAGCCTTGAAGGCCCTCGTTCACAGCTGTGCTGCAGGTAACATCTGAGAATGAGAATGGCCCTGTAATTGAGGCGCTGGCAACACTGATGCCTGGAGTGTGGAACGTGTTCTGTGTAGAGCAAATGGGAGCTGAAGGGTCAGGAAACTTTAGGGATGAGGGGGTTGAATTCGGGGAGGAAGAGAGGTGGCTGGGTTGTGCCTGGGGAGTGTTGGGAGCAGGAGATGCTGCGACCTAGGATGCAGGTGGGAGGAGAAGGAAACGGGGACAGTAGATATAGCAGTGTGCAAGGCCTTGAAGCTGATGGTTTTGCGTGTCACCCCAGTACTGTCCAAGAACAGCAAGCCAATCCATACCACCATCCTGAACCCCCATGTCCATGTCATCGGCGAAGACGCAGCCTGCATTGCCTACATCCGCCTGACTCAATACATCGATGGCCAGGGCCGGCCCCGCACCACGCAGTCTGAAGAGACCCGCGTCTGGCACCGTCGCGATGGCAAGTGGCTGAACGTCCACTATCACTGCTCTGGGGCCCCTGCCGCTCCGCTCCAGTGAGGATCGAACACAGGTACGCTCCAGCGGGGAGGGCAGATGACTTACGACGGGGCCATGGCGGCTGTACGTGGCAATGAAGTATCGGAAGCCCAGAGTGTTGAGAGGCCATTAACCAGGCTCTGAGGGATGCTCGTTTACTAACTGACTGCGGGCAGAGTGGAGCTAAGATAGTGAAACATTTCTCTCAGCCCTCTCTCCACCTCAGGTGTTCCTTTCCCTGAGCGTGCGCCATAAGGAGGTGGTGATCTCGCTCTGTTGGCAGATGGGAGTCTCACTCTGCAGGTATAGCCCCTTACCAAGGATTTCAGAGTGCTACAGCCGCCTCCAAGGGATACACTAGTGCTGGGCCAGCCTTCCCAGGGCCGCCAGGCACTAACCTGGGGCACTTGGGTCAGGTTATGCACTCTGGCCTTGGACTGCGGAGGGAAGGCATATGCCTGGCTCTGGGGCTGGGGCGGGGTTGGGTTCGTGGCTGTAGTGTGCTGGGCTCTGCCTCTCTGGTTCTGGGGTGCAGAAGGGTCCCATTGCTAGGCAGAAAATGTAATGAGGTCTTGGGAGATTATTTAAGGTAGGAACATGGGGAGAGTTGCCCGAAGAGCAAGTAGGTCAAACACGGATCTTTTCTAACAGTGTCTGTCACACAAAGGCAAGGAACCAGGGAAAGAGCAGACAGAAATTACAGCTGAACAGGTTGAGATCCCAGAGGTAAAATTGCAGGAAAGTAACAGGGAGTTAGACTGAGATGTTGAATACAAATAGGTATTCAGCCCCACATGCAAACTATGAACATCTGCATAGCAGTGAAGAGCATAAAAGCAAACGTGTGAATGAGACTGCCTGGCAGTGCAAGAGAGCTTGAGGTGACAGGTGCTCCAGGAGCATGAGGCAATGCTAAGTCAGTGGGGTACTCTAATACCTGGCTATAAACAATACAGGGAAGGACAGATGAGGTTGGAGAGGTAGCTGGGGAAGTTGCTCCAGAGCTTAACAATTCCCTAGGGTTTTAATGAGGCAGTGTCAAAGTAGAGAGGACCATAGACTACAATATATTGGGATACAAATCCCAAGCCATAAGAATACAAATATATTAAGAGTGTTAATACTGGCTTTCTAAACAGCAAAAGGATTTTGAATGTACTGAGAGAGAGATCAAAGGCAAATAAAGCTAATGAAATGGTAGTATTGGGCAACTTGAACTAGCCACATACAAAATGGCCAAACATCACAATGGAGCTAAGTCTGACTAATCAATTTGTTGACACTGTCAAACAATTGCTTCTTGGAACAGCTGGTTCTGAAGAATACCAGTTTGGCTCAGATAACCTCTTGAAGCTTATTATTTAGCCTTGCTGGTTTACTTATCTTCTTGCTTTCTCTTGTGTTGAGATGTGTGCATGCCTTATGCATCCTTTCTTATGTGTGCCTATGTAGCAGTCATGCTGAGTCCAAGAATTTAAGTTTCCTAACGTCAGAACCTTTTTGCCTAGATTCCTCCCTTTTTTTAAAATGCCTTTTTCTAAATTGAGTATCACTGGGTGAGGTTCTCTGTGACTTCTTCCCAGAGGATGTTGAACTTCATTATACTGCCGTCACTGTTACTAAGTGGCTCAACTACAGTGATGTCTTGAATGTAGTCCGGTGTATTGTTTAGGACTAAGGACTTGTGTACACTTAAAATGCTACAGTGGCACAGCTGCACTGCTTCAGCTACCTATGCCGACGGGAGGGGCTCTCCTCTTGGTGTAGGTACCCCACTTCCCTGAGAGCAGTAGCTAGGTTGATGGGAGAATTCTCCTGTCGACTTAGCACTGTCTACACTGGGGGTTAGGTTGGTTTAACTGCATCACTCAGAGGTGTGGATTTTTCACACCCCTGAGCAACACAGTTACACCAAACTAATTTCCTATTGTAGACCAGGCCTAAATCAAGAATAGCTTCTCCTCCAGTGTGTTCTAGAACAATTCAGCCGTAATGAAGACAATGTAAGGGACCATAAATTATGCCAAGCAGTACGTCAGATGGGAACTGGGAGGGCTAAGATTAAATTTGAAGAACAAGTAGGCAAATATACAAAAGTAATAACAATTTCAGTATATCAGAGGTGGGTAGCCTGTAGGAGCATTGGTGGATCCACTGGATTACCAGGGAGAAAATGAGGAGGATAAGGATATTGCAGAGAAGCAGAATGATTTCTTTGCATCAGTTTTCACCATAGGGCATGAGCCCTGTCCTGCACCTACTCTTTTCTGGTAACACAGATGAGGAGCTGTCAGAGACTGAGGTGTCAAAAGAGAAGGTGCTGGAACAAACTGGATAAATTAAGGAGCAACAGGTCACCATTCCCAGAGGGTTGCACCCAAGAATTCTGACGGAGTACTCCTGGGGGAATTATGCGCCACTATGCGCACACAGAATTCCTGTCCCGTGCAGATTTATTTGCTTCCCTGCGGAAAAATGACTTTCTGACGGAGAAGCAAAGGGAAGCTGCAAGAGTGATCACACGCCCCCTCCCCAGCAGTGCAGGCATGTCGTTTCAGGTGCCTGGAGCAGTCGATGGAGAGGTAAATCATTGCAAGGGGAGGGAAGGTGGGGCTGGGGACACTTGGGCTGGGGCAGGTCAGACCCACCCCCTGTCCACCCAACCCCCATGAATCTAGACCCCCTCCCCATACCCTGACCCCACCAAGTCTCACCCCCTGCATCCAGAGACACCCCCCCCCCCACTGAGACTTCCGCACTCAAACCCCCACCATGACGAGCCCCACCCTCTATGCACCTGGACTACCCCATTGACCCTCCATACCTGGACTCCCACCCAGCTGCACCCAGACCCCCACCCCACCAAGCACCCAGACCCCCCCACTGAGCCATCCAGACCCAGTTCCAGAGCACCCCCGCCCCCATAAGCCCCTGTGCATCCAGATGCTCCCCCTCACATGCACCCAGATTGTCCTACACAGAGACCCCTCACCCCACACCTGTATCCCTCCACACTTGGATCCTGCTGGACTGAGCCAGCCTGCCTGCCTACACCTGGTGTTCCTGGCGCAATGCTGCTAACCCTGGTGAAATGCTTCACCTGCTACTCCTGAGGGAATTCTGAACCAGAATATTAAAAATTCTGTGCCAAATATTTTAAAGTTCTGCAAATTTTATTTGTCAATAAATGTGGAGGCTCCACCGTGGCAGTGGGAGCTCAGGCCACTGGCTACACAGAGGTGGAAGATCACCCTGCAGCCCTCCCCCCATTCCCTGAACACAGACTCGGTTGCGAGGCTGCACCCAACCCTGACACAGCGCAAGAGTTGGGCCTGCCCCAGAGGTCTGTGTCCCGGAGGAGAAGTGTGGGGGAGGACTGCAGGGTGACCGCCCTCCTCTGTGCAGCCAGTAGCCTGTGCTCCCCACTGCCATGCTGGAGCCTCCATATTTGGAGAATTCCCTTAGGAGTAAATGTGGAGGCTGGGTTATTTCTCACTAAAATCAGCTGCTGGGCTGGAGGGTAGCAAATGGTATAGCTATATTTGGAAAAGGTGCTCCTGGAAAGGATAGCCCTGGGACCCTCCCTTTGGTAATAGGTCACGCTGGCTGAAACAATATTGAAACAAATTATGAACCAGTATAAACTGTTTGTGCCCATTGCTGGGCTTTACATTTACTGTAACCCCCCAGGATAAAGGCTGCGGAATTGTAGACAGCTGTCTGCAAACATGCTCCATATGGAGCAATGGTCAAAACACACTGAGGTATTAAGATGGAGAAGGAATGGGATGGAGGACAATACTGAAAATACTATAATACCATAATATACATCAGTGGTTCACTCTCTCCTGGAATACTGAGTTCAGTTCTGGTCACTCCACTTTCGACCGGATATAGCAGAATTACAGAGAGTCCAGTGATGAGCATAATTTAGACATATGAGAACCTCCATGTAAAGAGAGGCAGAGAAGAACTGGACTGTTACCATAGAGCGGAGAGGAGTCAGAGAGGACGTGATAAAGGTATCCAAGGTGGGGAGTAGTAGAGAGGAGGTAAATCAGATAGTCCTAGTTACCTTTCCATGATACAAGAATAAAAAGCAGCAAATTTAGAACTGCTGAATGGAAATACTTTTTTTAGCACAACACACAGACTTTGGAATTCATTGTACAAGACATCATTGAGGCCAGCAGCTTAGCAGGACCCAGAAAGAGACGGGTGGTTTATACAGATTGGGGGAACATCCAGAGTTACGTGGGACAAGATTAAAAAGAAAACAAAACAGTATGCAGGGTTATAAACCAACCTCCACCAGGGCAGGAGCTGACCTGTAACTCAGGGTGAGGAAGCAACTGTCCCTACGGGCAGGTCATTCCATAACCATGCACGTTGAGGTGTCTCACACCCTCCTCTGAAGCGTCTGGGGCTGGGCTTTGGACCCCAGGTTTGGTCTGGTCCAGTCAGACAATTCCTTCCACGCTGTCCCCTGTCGCTGGAGTGCTGGGATTCATCTTCCCCTCCTCTAAAGCACCGTGTGAGGAGAGTTTCCCTCTGCTATAACAACCCCATAGCAAAGCAGCAACTGCAATAGCGGTGTCCCTTCTCAACGTACCAGTGGAGATTCGTCCTCCCAGCCTGGAGTACAGGGGGTGGGTGGGAAGGAAGGGTCCCGTCCTGGTGTGTGGCAGGGGTGCACCTTCCAAACCCAGCTCTGGTGCGCACTGTGTGTGGTGAGGTGTTCCTTTCTCTTGGATCACTTGTAGCGTTTTCTCCCTGCCTGGTATGCTGTGGGAGAGTTTCTATATAAATTGTGCAGCTAACTTTTGGCTTTATTTCCCTTCCTTCTCCCACCCCATTCTTTTCTCTCCTTTCTGGGTGGACATTGCCACCTCCTGGTTGCAGCAGCTTTTGGAGATACTCAGCTGGAGGGCAATATCTTCTTAGCAAGCAGCTCTGGAGTGCCTGAGTGACAGCGACGGTCATGTCCGTTTTGACGTTTAAAAAAAATTACAAATTACAAACCGGCAGCAGCCAAATGCACGAAACCCTGCATGCATCTGATGCTCCGGGCGCTGCCGCCTTTCTGTTGTTTTCCATGGATCCATCGTGTCTGTTTCTGCTGTACGAAGGTGTTTTTTAAATCTAAGAGAGACATGTTGTTTGTATTAAAAAATAAAATAAACCGGAATAATGATAAATAAATGACAGACTGTCCAACACCCCCTCCCCCAGGGCTGACGAAATGGCATCAACTGGAGCATCTTTCAGAAACCGAGTGAGGGGGAAAGCAAAAGGGAAGGCGAGAGAGCGCGAGGAGGAGGCGGCAGCTTGAGCAGCGGATTGCTGAACTCTGCTCCACAAAGGCAAGGTGGAAGCTAACATTGCATTCAGGCTGTGCTGTGACTTTAATCCGTGAGAGATGGCGAGGAGACACTGGAGGGGCCTGAATGAAGAATGCGAGGGAAAGGTGAAGGAATGACACTTCTCCACTTCCCACTGCCCAGCGGACTGACTTCAGCCCAAGTTTCTTCTTAAGTCTTCAGCATGGTACGGATGCTGCAGAAAGCTGGCTGCTCAGTCGCCGGAGCCCACAGACTTCCTAAAAACGAAACGGGATGTCGAGTAAAACCAAGGCTGGAAAAGGGGACTCTAAAAAATGGTTTAAATAAAAATATAAATAGGAGCTTGCTCTTGAGAGATCCTGGTTTTAGAAGTGGCCACTCCCTGGCCAAACACGAAGGTTTGCAGCCAGCTGACAAAAGAAGCGTTAAGAGCAAAGGTTTTTAGAGGAAGAGGGTACGTGTATGGGATTTCTTTTATTGCTTTTTTTTTTTTTCTTGTAGCGTAGCTGGGATCCGCAGTGCTGCAGAACACATGTTCCTTAGGAAGCAGATGAGAAAACTAGTGTTATGTTCTTTTATGAAGACTCACGCATCCACCTCTATATGATGCATCATTAGCTTGTGTTTGATACTGAAATATATGCACCCATAGAATTAAGGGGCTCACTGGGTTCCAGTTTGATATATTTTTTGTTTGTTTGTTTGTTCTCTGGTAAAATAGCAGAGGGAACCAGCAACCCAGGGCAGGTGCTTCTCCCCTCCCCTCCCCCCATCTGTTTTGTAAGTGTCATGTGTCCTGGTGTTCTTTTGGCTAGCTTTTCTGTTTTTTCATGGTGATGATGTAATTCATAAAACAATCTGCTCAGAATCTCAGCAAACTGTAGACAGAGGGCTTCAGGCCTCATGATACAGAGGGGAAAGGTAGTTACTACAGACCTTCTGATGCTTGTCCTTTGGGCAAATTCATCTTCCTTCCTTTGTTGGGGAATGCTGTCTATTTCCTTTATTTTCTAGAAGAGGAATGTTGAATTATTTTGTGACTTGTCATGAATTAATCCTGGCCCAGAGAAGCAAAAGGCCTTTTTAGTAGGCTCTCTTAGCACTGAGAGGCCCCCTGATTTCTGTGTCCTGATCAAGAGGGGGGCAGGGACTTGGTCATTATTGTGGGATATTTGGATGAGCTTTTAGCTGAAGTGCCTCCAACTACAAATCACTACATTTGGTCCTGGGGCTTTACAGTTTGTTATCCCTACACTCCTGAGGGACAGATTAGTCAGTATATTAAAAGGAAGGCAACGTTGTAATGGATTCTAAGGGAAAAGGAGGGCTAAATTCTATCTCGATCCTTTTTCAGTGGAATGATGGGAAGGACCCGGAAGCTATAGCACTGAGTGGAGTTACTGCCTTGCTCTGGAAATCCCTCTACTCCCCTTTAAAGGAAGACACTTAAGTCAATCCCACACCATGATAAGAGCAGCTAATCCATGAAGCAGGAAAAGACCATTCATACTTCCCAGGGTTTGTCTGGACAAATAGTTTTCTTCCTTCCTCCACCATCCCAACTGCATGTGTGGGTGTGGTGTGGGGACTGAGACAGGAGGGGGTGAACACTGTCTCTCATAATTTCAGAACATTTTTAGGAGGACACTAAGCTAGTGAGTCAGGCGGAGGGGAAAAGCTTTGATATTTTATTCAGATTTAAAAAAAAAAAAAGCCACGCAGAGAGCAAACAGGACATTACAATTATGCAGTTTTAAAAAGAGAAATACAAAAAGTTATGCATGCCTTCTTCGGGTCTGATCTTTCCTTGTCTCTTTACCTATTGATTATTAATGATTAAAAAAGGCCCTCTGTATTTAGTAACTGCATCTTTCAGAGAAAACTTAAATGGTTGGGTTGTTTTGGTTTTGCACAGTCTTGGAGACAAGCTCTCTGTTTATTCTTTTAAAATAATGAGAACCTTAGCTTGGTATGGCCATTATCAGACATAGCTGTACACCTTTAGCATTCTTAATGTTCTCTTATGGGGCTAATATAAGCATCTATATAATATATATTATAAATATCACATTTTAAACAGGAAATGGAAGGCGTTTGATGCAGAATTTTTGCATGATATAGAAATAATTAAAACAAAGTTAGCTAGTGTTTGTTTGGTCTGAATGTTGGTAGAACCTTCATAGCTTTGTTACAATGAAACCTTGAACTGAAAATATTTAATAAAATAACATTTAAACAGGGCATGAAGTTGAATGGCATTTCTTTCTTCTGTGTACCTTGGGACAATGTGGCTTTGAGGCTTTTGAGACACAATCTTTTCTCAGAGCTATGTTTTTGGAGCAGCAGATCTATAGGTGGCATTTGTGATCGCATGTGATGCTTCGCCTTATGTACATGTGGGTCTACATGCATAACAAAGAGGTGGTTGCTGACATGGGCAGTGGAACCTTCGGGAGTAAGTCCCAGTAGTGTGGTCCAGTGATCCTGGACTGGGCATCCATCAGCAGACCTGAGTGCTCTATCTGACCCTTCCACTGACTTGCTGTTTGGGGACATCCAAGCCTTTGTTTCCTTTCCCACCGTTTGTCTTCTCTGCTTAGATTACAAGCTCTTTGGGGAAGAACATTTCTCTTGCTATGGGTTTGTCAGGCCTTGACATTTTTAACTCAAGTTACTTGATAGCTAAGTCATGTTTATTTGCTAACATGTTTGCACATGCTGGTCTGGAAACTCCAGCAGTGTTCGTTCTAGGACACCCATCCATTTTCTGTCCTGGAGCAAAAGTCATGGGAAGGCTCACACTATAAACATGTTGGCCAATGAGTTAAAACTATAGTCTAGGTATACCCCATCTGTCAGTACAGTACCTGTTGTGACGGGGCCCCAATTGTGACCAGTCCCATAATGCAAATAATATTTCAGTAGACTTTTCACATCACCTAGGCCTTGTCCCCACCAACATTTTTCTCAGTCCCACCCCCACCGCCGCTGCCCGTGTTGCATGGCCTGTGCTGCACCACTAGTTGTAGCAATAGTGGCCATGTTAGCATACACAGGGCACCAACTTTTTAACACCTTTTTTGTCAAGATCTGCTCAGAGCCAGGCTAGTAAACACAAGGGTAAAAACACCGGTGCTTGGCTACATTAGTGTGCTTCCTGCTACCACCCATGGTGGAGCTGTGCTGGCAGTAGTGTAACAGTGAGAGCGTGTGTGGAACATGCTCATGTAGACAATTTTTCCTTCCCACTGTGAGCGTTTCATTGTGCGAATCCCCTTGGAAGGTAACTATTATCACCTATCAGATAAGTGTCAAGGGCCACTTCTCAATGGGACTATCACGTCTCCTCCCGAGAGTGAGGAGAATTGCCCCTGCACCACGGGGTGGGTAAAGAGCAATCTGTGCTATCTACTGGGAATTAAAATATGGCCTTTCAAGGACTCCTACATTGATGTCAGTGCCCCCCTGAATTCCAGGGATGAAGAGAGGCCTTGCTATCATTTCTGGTGTTGAGAGACGGGATCGCTTGCCAGGTAAGCCCTAAACCACAACAGAGGTGTTTTTGGAAGAAAAATATACTTCAGTGTGGCCCAGTATACACTGAAAATGACCCCTTGTCCACGGTGGTAGTAATGGTTTCTTCATGACTGGTCTTGAAATCTGTTTTAGTTGCTAGTGTAGCCAGGAGAAACCATTTCCACACTATTACAGAAAGCCTCATAGACACAGTATTTCCCTAGCATAGATGGGGTCTTTGACAGGGTCTGCGCATATGTGTCTCAATACATATTTATACTGTATGCATGTGAATTAATTGCATTTAATTTGCACCTTTGGCCTCTTCACCACCTGCAATCTTTCCACTAATCCATCTGTGCCAGGACATCAGTAAAATCCCAGACTTCTGATTAGTTACCTCAGAGCAGCTATTAAAACCTTTCACAAAAGTGTTTTCTTCCCACTGGCTCAGCCCGTGGCAGGATCTGAGAATGGCCCCACCTGCAGGCCAAGGTTGGCAATACCTAAGGGTAGGGATAGGGTTCAGAGTGACCTAGACTGAGGACTTGTCTACACTACCTGCCAGATCGGCGGGCAGTGATCAATCCGGCGGAGGTCGATTTATCGCGTCTACTATAGACGCGATAAATCAGCCGCTGAGCGCTCTCCCATCGACTCCAGTACTCCACCAGAACAAGAAGCGAAAGCAGAGTCGACAGGAGAGCATCATCTGTCGACTTACCGGAGTGAAGACACTGCGGTAAGTAAATCTAAGCACATCAACTTCAGCTACACTATTCACGTAGCTGAAGTTGTGTATCTTAGATCGACCCCGCACAGTAGTGTTGAAAGCCCAAATTGGAGGATTGGGCCAAAAGAAATCTGATGAGGTTCAACAAGGACAAGTGCAGAGTCCTGCACTTAGAACAGAAGAATTCCATGCACTGCTACAGGCTGGGGACCAACTGGCTAAGCAGCAGTTCTGGAGAAAAGGACCTGGGGATTACAGTGGATGAGAAGCTGAATATGAGTCAACAGTGTGCCCTTGTTGCCAAGAAGACTAACGGCATATTGGGCTGCATTAGTAGGAGCATTGCCAGCAGATCGAGGGAAGTGATTATTCCCCTCTATTCGGCACTGGTGAGGCCACATCTGGAGTATTGTGTCCAGTTTTGGGCCCCCCACTACAGAAAGGATGTGGACAAATTGGAGAGAGTCCAGCAGAGGGCAACGAAAATGATTGGGGGCTGGGGCACATGACTTATGAGGAGAGGCTGAGGGAACTGGGATTGTTTAGTCTGCAGAAAAAAAAGTGGGGGGATTTGATAGCAGCCTTCAACTACTTGAAGGGGGGTTCCAAAGAGGATGGAGCTTGGCTGTTCTCAGTGGTGGCAGATGACAGAACAATAAGCAATGGTCTCATGTTGCAGTGGGGGAGGTCTACGTTGGATATTAGGAAAAACTATTTCACTAGGAGGGTGGTGAAGGACTGGAATGGGTTACCGAGGGCGGTGAAGGAATTTCCATCCTTAGAGGTTTTTAAAGTCCAGCTTGACAGCCCTGGCTGGGATAATTTAGTTGGGGTTGGTACTGCTTTGATCAGAGGGTTGGATTAGATGACCTCCTGAGGTCTCTTCCAACTCTAATCTATGAATACCCAGTCCTGAAATGGTTATATTTTGAAAATTTGTTTGTTTTTTCATATATTAGGGTGAGTAACTGCTGTATCACATAGAAAGCTGAGTTCCAGGCTTTGCAGTGACATACAGCATTTATTTAGAACATAAGAATGGCCGTACTGGGTCAGAACAAAGGCCCATCTAGCCCAGTATCCTGTCTACCGACAGTGGCCAATGCCAGGTGCCCCAGAGGGAGTGAACCTAACAGGTAATGATCAAGCAATCTCTCTCCTGCCATCCATCTCCACCTTCTGCCAAACAGAGTCTAGGGACACCATTCCTTACCCATCCTAGCTAATAGCCATTAATGGACTTAACCACCATGAATTTATCCAGTTCTCTTTTAAACGCTGTTATAGTCCTAGCCTTAGGTTCCACAAGTTGACTGTGCGCTGTGTGAAGAACAACTTCCTTTTGTTTGTTTTAAACCTGTCTATTTCTAGGCTTGGCAGCCACACAATATTGCCTCTTAAATGGGAAGATACTGACTTCTCCAAAGATACATCTCCCAGTGGATTCCCACTCTTGGATCCCTGAATGACCAAATGGGAGCCCCCGTGAAAGCTCTGAGCTGTCAAGGCACCTATATAGACATGTCTTATGCACAGGTCAATCAGTGTCATGGGCTGTTCCGTACATCCTAAATTCAACTTTATCATAACAAAAATTTCAAATATCTATCAAAACTGTATCCCTCTCCTCCCCAAGCTCACTCCTTCATATGCCACTTGTCCTGAGTTTGTCAATTCCTCTGGGTAGGGCTCTCTCCATGTGTTTTATACAGTGCCTATTACAGAGGGTTCTGATCCTGACTCTTGCCTCTGGGCAGTGTTGTGGTACAGATATTTCACGCTAACATCCTTTCTAACTGCAGCTGGTGAAAGAGCTCTTGAGAACCAAGTGCTTCAGCAGTGATCAGCTCAGCTTAGTGGTGTTATCAAATTCCACGTCATCCTTCCCCTCTTTTCTGAGTCAGATTCCAAGTGAAAAAAGAAACTCTTGTGCAATCAGCAGTGGCGGACTGCATCATTGATGCCTTCAGGCTTCAACCCATGTTTCTGCTCTGCCCAGCTGTTGGTACTTTTCATGCAGTTGATGCACTGACACATTTTCTCTTGTCCACCTGCATTGCAGTATTGAGGCTCTTCTCTGTGCTGCCTCTGGTATGGACGAAAGCCCTCTACCCATTGTGTAATCATTCTATCTTCTACTTTCAGCATTTTACCTACCTAGTTCTCTTGCTGTGCTCCCGGGGCTGGTCTGTTCCCCCCCAGAACCCAGTGCTTTTTCCCACCTCAAGCTTTGACAGCTCACTAGATGCTGCGGGGCTTGCATTATTTTGCCATCTTTCAGAACAGAAGATTCTTCTGGATTTAAAAAGCTCCTGCAGTTGAGCTGATTACTGTGGGGAAGGCCTGTGACATGTAGAAGTTCTGTTCTCTGATGTCACCTTATAACATCCCCAAGAGTGCATCTAAATCCCTCCTAGCTGTCTCTAGTGCACAAAGCTCTCCAAGGCCAGAGCCCTGAAACAGAGACCAGGATTCAGCTCCCACACATTGCACGTTGCCAGCTTCAGTGCAAGCCCGATGAAAGGAGAGGACTTTGTAGCATCACTTCCACCCCCAGAACAGTGGCTGATTCAAGCAAGTAGGCCCACCATGTTTTACAGGGACAAGCAAAGAACATGAACAAATCTCCTGAGTCAGGAACTCCAGCAGAGGTGGGATTTGGGCAGGGTCCAGCAGGACTTTGCTGGGGAACACATTTCCTGCCAAGGGCTACACAGGAGTGAGTGTTTCCTAAGGGCTTGTCTACTGTTCAGACTATGGGGGTGAGAATAGCAGTGCGTCCCAACGTACTGCGCTGTAACTCCTCCACTTGGAGGCTGTGGTGCAACTAAAGAGTTCTTAATTCATGTCCTCTTCAGACAGGCAGTGTAGATTTACCTAAGTCTCCTGAATAAAACTCTCCCTACTGGTTCTGCTCAAGATACCGAGGAAAGATTGCCCTCTTGAGGGACACCAGTAAGGAGGGAACTCGTACACCTCTTCCAACTAATACTTCTGGCAGAAAAGGTTCTTGCTTGAGTGCTGGTCCCTATGTAAATTTCATCCGTGTGGTGGAGAGAGGTACACGTGTGCCAGGAGCCTAAGTCCAGAAATTCTTCAAAGCAGTGTCCCTTGACCCGCACATGCACAGTAGCTTCCCTCAGTCGTGCTCCCGACCGAGGGAATAAGGGGCAGTGTGGGTTGGTGCTTCCCCATTCCTTCTTACTGCTGCATGGCCTGAGTCAGAATCATAACTGGCACAGTAAAATCTTTGTAAATAATTTTATAATTTAGCTTAGTAGTTATAGTTCTTTGAGTGCTTGTTCGTGTCCATTCCAATTAGGTGTGCGCACACTGCGTGCACAGCAGCTGGAAAGTTTTTCCCCTAGCAGTATCTGTCAGGTCAGCTTAGGTGCCCCCTGGGGTCACACCTTTATGGCACTGGATATAGAGCCCTGCCAACCCGCCACCCTCTCAGCTCCTTCTTACCGCCTGTGACAGTTAGCCAGAACGCTCGCTCTTTCTTTGGCAAGCGTCTCTCTAGCAGTTGAAGTGTTGTTCTTGTATATAATTAGTTTATATAGTAGTAAAGTAGTTTTACATATACGTTTTACTTGGGGAGTCCCCCCACACACACACTTTCTTCCTGGCACTGGGGCATGCCTCGGTCTCCGGATTTCAAACCCTGCAAAGCTTGTGGCAAGCTTATGCCCAAGAGCGACCCCCATTCTTCTTGTTTAAAGTGTTTTGGGGAAGCTCATCAGAAAGATCGCTGCAAAATTTGCAGAAGTTTCCGTCCGAGGACTCAGAAGGAGAAAGTTCAGTGCCTCAAGTTAACCCTCACGGAGGCAGCTCTCTATCTGCAATCGGACCCTGGCTCGGCAGAGTCGACCCCGAGCACCTCCACATCGGTGCGGAGCACAGGACTCGAGTACAGACCCTCGGCACCAACAGGACAGGGGCCGGTGCCTCATAAGAAGAAACCCAGAAGGGGCTGCTCCCCTACGCCCAGACCAGCGCAAAAGGAGCCAGCTGCCGAGAGACCTGTGTCGGGTCATGCGACTTTGGCCTTTGCTTCAAGGGTTGCATCAAGTCCGGGCCCTCATCTGTCAGCGGTCAGTGCGGGCCATGATCTACAGATGCCATCCACACCGGAGGCATTTAAGGCGGCGAGAGACCTTATCGCCCTCATAGTGCCACTCTTCCCTCCAAGATGGGACAGGACACCTCCATGAGTCGCAGCAACTCCCATGAGACTCCCAGTGCTGTCCGGGGCAAACCGACAATGATACCTCGTCAGTCGCCACCCCCTCGACCCTGGTCTCTGATGCCGTCGATGAGTGTGCACATGGGGGACCCACACCAGTCCCCTAGCCTTAAATGCCGCTCTCCGGCACTGAGTGGAACTGCTCCTTCCTGGTCCTACACGGAGTCCTCCGAGTCTGAAGCGGTCTTTCTGCTCCAGACTGGACAGGCAGAGACGTCACCTTCAGTCCGCACCATGGATGAGTCAGTGGCAGCCCCCTCTCAGTGGCCTTTTTGGACCCCCTGGGCTTTCTGCCAGAGTCAATGGTCCTACTCGAGATTGGCTTCCATGGCGTTGGCTACTGTTGCTCCTCCGCCATCCCAGCGCAACCATGGTCTGACTGCAACAGCACCGACCCATCCAGAACTGGCACCGACATACCCAACATCGCCGACGTTAATACCAGCATCCACATCTACTGTACCGGCGGCGTCAGCATCAATTGCGCTGGCTCCAGCACTGGGGCTGCACCAGAACACCAAGTGCCCCAAGATCCCCTCGGTGCCGAGGGCAGGGAACAGGACCCACTGGTAGCTAGGGCCTCATCCTCGTCTTCACCTGATGAGGCGGTGGTGGGAACATCGACGCCCCCTTCCCTGGTGGACAGCAGAATGCTCCAAAAACTTCTTAGGAGAGTAGCACCAAACTTGGTAATCCAGGCTGAGGAGGTGGTGGAAGCATGAGACCCTATGGTCAACATCCTTGCCCCTTCGGGCCCCTCCCGCATTGCTCTGCCACTTATTAAAACAATTAGTGACACCACTAAAACTTTCTGGCAGACCCCAGAAGTGAGAGGAAGTACTTTGTTCCCTCTAGAGCAGGGAAGGCTATGGCAACTACAGCTCGTGAGCCGGATCCAGCCCATCAGGGCTTTCAATGTGGCCCACGGGATTGCTGGCCCCATGTCACTCCCGGAAGTGGCTGGCACCATGTCCCTGCAGCCCTTGGGGGGGGCAGAGGGCTCGGTGCGCTGCCCTCACCTGCAGGCACCACCCCCCGCAGCTCCTATTGTCCAGGAATGGGAAACCGCAACCAATGGGTGCTTCGGGGGTGGTACCCGCAGGTGAGGGCAGCGTGCGGCGGAGCCGCCTGTCCCACCCCACCCCCAGGAGCCACTGCCAGACATGCTGACCACTTTCAGAAGCGGCACGGGCCCAGGGCAGGCAGCGAACTTGCCTTAGCCCTGCTGCACGCTGCTGCCACTCCAGAGCCACTCAAGGTAAGCGGCGTTGGGCCGGAGCCCGCACCCCAAACCTTTCCTGCACCCTGCACCCCAATCTCCTGCCTTGAGCCCCCCTGCACTCTGCAGCCCCTCCTGCACCCCAACCCCCTGTCCTGATCCCTGCCACACCCTGCGCCCTTCCTGCACCCAACCCCCCTGCCCCAGCCCTACATTCATGGCCCTGCATACAATTTCCCCACCCAGATGTGACCCTCAGGCCAAAAAGTTTGCCCACCCCTGCTCTAGAGGTTACGAGGACCTCTATACCCAACCCTGCCAGAGTCCCTAGTGTGGCCACGGCGAATAAGAGGGAGCGCCAAGGCTTCCAGGGGCCATACCCAAAAAATCGGGAAGCAAAAAAATTGGACCTCTTTGGGAGGAAAATTTATGTGACTGGGGTGCTCCAGCTCCGTATATCTAATGACCAGGCCATCCTCAGCAGGTAGAACTACAACACCTGCAAAGCAATGGCCAAGTTCACGGAGCTGTTACCAGAGGACTCCAGGGCAGAGTTTTCCTCCCTTGTGGAGGAAGGGAAGCTGGTTGCCCATGCTTCACTGCAGGCAGCCCTTGATGTGGCTGACTTGGTGTCCCGTACTATGGCCTCAGGTATAGCCATGAGGAGCTCCTGGCTGCAGGTCTCTGGGCTCCCTTACGAGGTCCAGCAGACAATACAAGACCTCCCCTTTGAGGGTTTGGCCCTGTTTTCTGAGAAAACAGATTCCCAGCACCACAGCCTGAAGGACTCAAGGGCCAACCTCAAGTCCCTTGACCGCCATACTCCGACTAATCAAAGGAAACACTTTACGTTGCAGCCTCTGCCTCGTTTTTACCAGGCAAGACTTCTCCTGCAGGCGGAATAGAAACAATAGAAGGAGGCCTCACCCTTCATCAAGCCAGGGCTCTGGGGGGGAGGGATAGCTCAGTGGTTTAAGCATTGGCCTGCTAAACCCAGGGTTGTGAGTTTAATCCTTGAGGAGGCCATTTAGGGAACTGGGGTAAAAAAAACAGTGTTCTGGGGATTGGTCCTGTCTTGAGCAGGAGGGTGGACTAGATGACCTCCTGAGGTCCCTTCCAACCCTGATATTCTATCATTCTATTCTATGAAGTAGTCTTCTGGACAGAAACAAAACTTTTGAAGATGCACCCAGGAGCAACAGGCCAGTCTGGACACCAGATCCATCCCGCCTTACCTTCTCATGCCAACTGCCCCCTTCCTACCCTGTGTGGGCCCATATTACATCAGATCGCTGGGTACTCCGCACAGTAGAAAGGGGATACTCCCTCCAATTCTCTGCTCTCCTGCTCTTCTACTCCCCTTCCCCATCCCTCGTCAGGGACTCTTCTCATGAGCAACTCCTCATACAGGAGGTGCACTCGCTCCTATCGCTGGGGGCAGTGGAAGAGGTTACTCAAGAGCTATGGGGCAAGGGCTTCTATTCCCGGTATTTGCTAATACCAAAAGCCAAAGGAGGCCTCAGGCCCATCCTAGACCTGTGACATCTCAACAGGTTCATGAAGAAACTGAAGTTCTTCTTCGACTGATTGTTCACGTCCATTCCAATTAGGTATCCATGAAGGCACAGGAGCCCTGACAGACAGTTGAGAGGCTACACTTACTGTCCCTCTGGATATGAAACCCCACACAACGCAACACAGCTGGTACCGATCCCTTGGGGGGCCACCAAAGGATCCTTCCTTCTAGCCTTATTTGAGCCTTTTGGGCCCCCAGGGCAGGTACCTGAATCCTTCTCAGGTGTTGTACTTCTCCTCTCCCTCTCGTTAGCCAGTTCCATTGGTGTATGACAAGGAAGAGCCGGAACCGGTGTCTGACAAGAGGGGGAGGAGCGGACGACTCCTCAGAGTGGAAGACACCTCAGACGACACCTTATCTCCAGATGACACCATCACCCCTTCATTGCCTTCTGCACCAGATGACCACCGTCAGTATCAGGAGGTGTTACTGGTTACTAACAAATGGTTACTAAAAATCTAGAGATCCCATTAAAAGAGGTCCACAACACTCAACACTGGCTTTTGGATGTTTTGCAACCACAGGGATTGACCAGGGCGGCTCTTCCAATTAACAAGGTTGTATTAGAACCAGTCAGAGTGGTTTGGTGCACACCAGCATCTTGTGCCCCTACACCAAAAAAAGAGCTGAAAGATGTTTTGTTCCTACCAAAGAAACTGCTTTTTTGTTTTCTGATCCTGCCCCTAAATCGGTGGTGGTACCAGTGGCATTGGAAAGAATTTGCTCGCTCTAACAGAAATCCATCCCAGCAGGTAGGAAAGTCCTCCTCCTCCACAGGTCTCCAATTTTGTGTAGCTAATTATCAAGCTTTATTAGCAAAATACAATTTCAACACCTATGCCAGGCTTGCAGACTTTAGAGACAAACTTCCCATGGAAGACTAAGCCCAGTTCCAGTGCTTTCTTGATGACGGGAGGTTCGTATCAAAGGCGGCTATCCAGGTGCAGTAGATGCTGCAGATATAGTATCCAGAATGGTCACAGGACTGGTCATGCGAAGGGACTCCAGTTATGTTTTTCTAGAGAGTTCCAAAACATCATCCAAGACTTCCCATTCGATGAGTCCAACTGTAGCGGGGTGGCCACACAGACATTGGCCTGCAGAGGGGGCTCCAAGGCTGGAGAGTTAATTCCCATACCGGTCCAGCAGGAGGCCCCACAGGGGTGAGTTGCACATTGCTACACGGTGGTGGAGAATGCAGGCATAGGCGGTCCGCCCCCGATAAAAGGGGCAGGGCAAGGACGGCAGGACTATTGCCCAGAGACCGAGGGAAACAGGGGATAATGGATTCCGGTTACACCGGAGGCTTTTATGCTGAGGCTCCTGGTGCCATCCCGGGTTGGGGCCCGGGTGCAGTGCCCCAGCTGAAGGGGACAGATCTACAGAAGATCTGGGAGGTGCAATTGGCCCTCCATGAACAGGTGGGCCAGCTGGCGAGGGAGCAGCGGGCCCTGGGGAGACTCCTGTGGAGGGAGTTCCCAGAAGACCACCGAGACTGGTGTGGGAAGTCAAGCGCCAGGTCCTGGAGGCCTGAGGCAGAGTGTCGGGCTTGCTACACCTGCGGGCGGAGGGAACATTTGAAGTGGGACTGTCCCTACTGGGATGGGGGAAAGGTGCTGCACCCAGAGAAGGGACAGAGGCAAGTCCCTCGGACAGTTCGCCGGGTGAGGGAACCCAGGCGACTGTCGATATGCTGGGCCTGTGAGCAATGAGGCCACATGTGGTGGACGTGCCCAGGCCCAGCGCAGAAGGTTCAGGTCGGACCCGGCAAGAGGACAAGACCCCAGCTAGACCATGAGACCCCAGGCAGCCAGAAGGTGGGAAGCCTGCTGGAGCTGCCGGACACCGGGCCATGATAGGAGGCACTGCCCCCTTAGGGGAACTGAGGGATGGTTGGAGGAGGTGCCGGTGGGCCCAGAAGGGCCAAAGATCATGGAAGGGGCAAAACAAGACAAAGTGGAGGCAGTGACCAAGATGGAGGGGACCTGGCAGGAGGTTGGGACCCAGACCGTCACTGACCCCGTCGCCCAAGAAGAAACCCAGACTGAGTGGGCCTGGCAGGAGGCCAGGGCCCAGGCGGGGGTACAGCAAGTAAGTAGTGGGAACCCAGACCCAGAAGGAAGAGGGCCTGGGGGACCCCAACCTGCGGGTGTGCCTGGAGGCCGCAGAGTTGGCTTGCTGGAAGGTGGAGGCGCACGCTCGGGAGATGGCCCGAGGCTGGGAAGCTGCTAAGAGAAGGCGGGCGGCCCTAGGGGGCAGTCCTGGAGGAGCAGTATGGAGGAGCCTAAGCCAGGAGCCCCCCATCCCCGGGGTGGGGATTTTAAGGGGGGGGTGTAGTGGGGTGGCCATCCGCTCCTGCCCTGAAGGGCTTAAGGGCTTAAAACAGCTCTGGGAGAGGGCTGTGGTAAGGGAAAACCTGGGCTGATTGGGGAAGTAGCCGCAGCTGGCCATATAAAGAGGCTGTGGGCTGGAAGCACAGGCAGTCTCTCTCTAGGCCCAGAGAGAGAAGGGCCTGGCTGCCTGGGACTTGAGTAGGGTACCGGACTAGAGCAGTGCTGGGGAATAGGGCAAGGGAACCGGGGAGCTCCCGCCTGGAAAATGCCCAGGCTGCAGGCCTAGCCCAAGGCCTGAAAAGGTTTTGGGGTTGCAGAGGTGCAGCCCGGGGGTAGGTGGAGGCAGCAGGTTCAAACCCCCCTTGCCGATGATGAGTAATATGGAGTGCAGTCTGCCCCAGAATGCGGGGACTAGATGAGGACTGGCAGTGAACACTGAGGCAAGGTGGGATAGAGGGTGGGGATTCCCCTGGGAGGGGAGCCTGGAGAGTGGGGGGCAGCACCCAGGGGGGAGGGACACAGGGCCAGCGACAGCGGGACATTGGCCTACAGAGGGTGCTCCAAGGCTGGAGAGCTAATTCCCATACCGGACCAGCAGGAGGTGCCGCAGGGGTGAATCGCACATTGCTACACCAACCTTTTAAATGAAAAGATGGATGAATCCCTGCATTCTCTAAAAGACTCAAAATCCACTCTGCAATCCCTGGGGACTTACTCTCCAGCCCCCAGGAGGAAACACTGGAGACAGGTCTTTAGACTGTTCGCATATAAGCCTGTTTGTTAGCCTGAGATAGAATTTTGGGTTTGACTTTTAATACTCTTACATCCTTACTAATATGTGTGAAGAACAAAGGACAAAGATGCTGTGTGTTGCATTTCCCACAACCAGATGGGGCTTTTAATACAATGGGACAGATAAGGGATGGAGCTAAAAGTGTTACACTCCTGCCATACCCTGTAATATATAAGTACACACTTCACAACTGCCTCAACTCCTTATCTCAAAGCAAGGTCAGGCAACCAGTTGGGAAGGGCAAGGGGGGAGGTAAAACACTAAAGACCGGAGAAATGCCTGCCCCTGACTGGAGCACAACCTCACTCCTTACCCCTCAAGAGGGGTGGGATGAAGACCCCGACTCATGACCCTCCAGAACAGAACATGACCATAAGTTATAAGGGGTGTGACTGTGTTCATGCTTGGCCTTTTCTGCTTTCCCCACCTATGCTCTAAACAAGGACACGCAGAAGACTGAAGACTCCAACAGAGGAGACTGACCCAAGTTTCAAGGGTGAAAGCTGTGTACTATGAACTACACTATCCAATGTGGTGAGAAAAACTGCTTAATCTAGATGTTGCCCAGTCTAATAGAGTTGAGAGTTTAGACTGTGCTCTTATATTTTATTTAATTTTGGAAACCACTCTGACTTTTTGCCTATCACTTATAATCTATCTTTTGTAGTCAATAAACTTGTTTATCTTTACCAGTGAGTCTGCCTGAAGTGCTTGGTAAATCTGTTCAGGTTTACAAAGGCTGGTGTATATCCACTTTCCATTGATGAAGTAGTGAACCAATTAATAAACTTGCATTGCTCAAGAAAGGATCTGAGCAGTGCAAGATGGTATATTCCTGAGGTACCAGGCTGGGAGCTGGAGGGATTTGGCTGGTGCCTTTCTCTGTGTAATTCATGAGTGGTTCTGGGAGCATTCATGCAATCTAGCTGGGTGTGGGGCTCCACATGCGGTTGTGCTGAGAGAACAACAGTGCTTGGAGGGGATTGCTACTTGTCACTAGTAAAGCATTGTGAGAGTCAGCCCAGGCTGCAGAGTTAAGGGGACATAGTGCTCCCACAGTCCCAGGCTGCACCCCAGGGATCCTGTCACACCCACCAACCTGACAGACATCTCCCTTGCAGAGTGGGGTGCGCACCTGGATCACCACACTGTTCAGGGTACCTGGACTCAACAGAGGGCAGGCTTACTGGAACAGAGCGCACTCTGCCTTGCGTGCAAGGCCTTCCTCCATTGCTCACTCCATTTACAGATAACGTCAGATAATATCATCACCATGGTCTACGTAAACAGCGAGATCTCATCCCCTCTGCCTAGTAGCAGTCAGCCTCTGGATTGGTGTATCAGAAACCACATTACGATACAGGCCACCTACCTCCTGAGTGTTCACAACTCCCTGGCAGCCTGGTTAAGCAGTTTTTCTGCAGACCACGAATGGGAAATCCATGATGCAGTTCTAAACAACATAGTCACACAATGTGGTACTCCACTATGGGGCCTCTTTGCATCCCAGAGAAACAATACTCCTAAGGGCATACTGTGCCAAAAGATTAAAAATTCTGCACCAAAAAATTGAAAATTCTGCACACGCTATTTTAAAATTCTGCAGGTTTTATTTGTCAATAAATAAATGCTGAGGCTCCAGCATGGCAGTGGGGAGCAGAGGCCACTGGCTTCACAAAGGTAGGAGATCACCCTACAGCCTCCCCACCCTGGGAACACAGATTCAGCAGTGAGGCTGCACCCAACCCTGACACAGCACAAGGCCTGGTCCTGCCCCAGAAGCACCCTGGGACCTTGCCCCTCTGTGCCAGGTGCAGGGCAGGCGGGCTCAACTAGGCAAGATCCAGGTGTGGAGGGACTCAGTATGGGGGGATCCAGGTGTGGGGTGAGAAGATTCTGTGTGGGGCAATCTGGATGCAGGCAGCTCAGTGGGGATCTAGATATGGGAGGATCTGGATGCACAGAGGCTCATGGGAGGGGGGTTTCCAAGTGCAGGAGCAATGGGACTCTGCAGGGGCTTCCAGGTGAAGGTGGTTGGGGCTCAGTGTGGGGGGGTGCTGGGGGAGTGGAGCTTGGTGGGGTGAGGTCTGGGTGCAGCTAGTTGGGGGTCAGTGGTGAGGGGGTCTGGATGTGGGGGATCAAGGTAGTACAGGGAATGGGGCAGCAGGGTAGGGGTTTGAGTGCAGACAGCTCAGTGGGGGGGTGGTCTGGGGGGAGGGGTGGGGGTCTGAAGTTCAGTGGAGTGGGGTTCGGGTATGGAGGGCTAGTGAAGTTCTGGATGTACTGGGTGAGGCTTGGCAGGGGTGTTTGGGAATGGGAAGTCTGGATGCATGGAGGTTGGATGGATGGGGGAGCAGCTCCCCATACAGAGATCCCTTCCCCTGCAGCTGGGGGAAGTTCTGGGGGTGGGTCTCTGACACAGGGGAAGAGGAAGTCCTGTCCTCTCCTGCCTCCAGCTCAAATGGAACTAGCAGATGATCCCGGCACAGGGTAGTAGGAGCCACTGGTTGGGGTGTCCCCAGCCCTGCAGGGATTTACCTATCCGCCAGCTGCTACGGGTGCCTGAAACAATGTACCTGCGCAGCTAGGGAGTGGTGCATGTCTGCACTTGCAGCTTCCCTTTGGTTCCCCATCAGAAAGTCATTTTTCTGTGGGGAAGCAAAGAAATCTGCAGGGGACGTGAATTCTGCGCACTTGCAGTGGCGCAGAATTCCCCCAGGAGTAAAACAGGAAGCTCCAGGGGAGCCCTAGGCTGATTCCAAGAGCGACACTCTTCTGGACTGACAACTTCAGATGCACCTTTCTTCCCGTCTCCCTGCTACCACAAGTTGTACAGAAGATCTGGCACAACAGAGCCACTATCATCCTCCTTGCACCCTACTGTTCCAGACAATTCTGAGTCATGGAACTCCTATGTCCATATGCCCATCTATCAGGATCTGCCCATTTCAGGATCTCCTAACCCAGGATGGGGAAAATCAAGCACCCCCAACCCAGGCTCACTCCACCTCATAGCCTGGTGTTTGGATGGGTGTTGGAAATAGAACACTCATGCTCCGCCCCATTCAGGAAATCACTAACCAAAGTTGAAAAGATTCTACTAGAGTCTGCTACCTGGCTAAACGGCAATGCTTTTCTGCATCACCACCAACATTCGCTTGATTCTGTGGGCATTCTGATTACCCTAAACTATCTCATCTCCTTAAACATTTCTGGTCTGGCCCGTAGTTCACTGCAGGTACACCTATGTGCATCTCTGCTACCAGCTTCCTCACGCTTTCCTCCACTCTGAACACTGCTTGCCAGTCACCCATGTGTGGAATAACATGGGGACCTGCACTCAAAGAAGAACTGGAGGTTACTTACTGTAACTAGAAGTTCTTTGAGATGTGGGGTCCCTATCTGTATTCACCTATGCACCCTCCTTCTCCTCTGCTTTGGATCCTGTTGGATTGTGGGAAGAGGAGGAACTGGAGAGCCGATGACCTGCACTGCCTCTTATAGCCTTGGACAGGAGCACGAGGAAAGCTACTGCACATGTGCAGGTTACCGGACACTACTTTGAAGAATTTCCAGACTCAGGCATATAGCAAGCATTCGTACCCCCATCCCATGTGGAATGCAGATAGGGACTGCACATCTTGAAGAACCTCCAGGTACAGTAAGCAACCTCCATTTTTGACCAAGCTGAGGAGACAGGATGGCTCTTCATTATACTGGCTCAGCCAGAAACAGTTCTCCATCTGCTTAGGGATAGTGGTCACCAGCTCCATCAGTCAGGGAGCCTGGCCTTAGATTATCCCTTAGCATTTGTGCGCACACTGTATATTCCAGATGGCCCCTGACAAGGTGCAACTCCAGAGGTATAGTGTTCTTGAACCAGCATTTCAAGTTCTCTTGGCTTCTTGAAAGCAGACAACCAGAGGAGTTTACAGTTTTATATAGAAATGGTTTGAACTCTGGTGTGAAAAGGCCCAACTGGATCCTTTAAGGGCCCCCAAATACAACTAATTTGGCTACCTCTTTTGTCTGAGTTAACACACACATCATCTTTTAATATTCATTCAGCCACTCTTTTGGCCTGCCATGAACAGGTGAAAAATAGAGTAGTTTATGTACAGTCCTTTATTGTCAAGTTCACGTGCAGCTTGCTAGAGTTGACTGAATCCATGAACATTGAAGGTATTTATGCTTCTGCCATTGAGGTGATGTATAGTCTTGAGGTCCTACTGCACTCCTCAGTGCTGCTAAGCAGCTAAATAGCAATAGAAGTAAATGCCTTTTTCATTCATTCAAGAGCTGTGCCTTTTCCTGTTGAATACAGTCATGATGTTCTACATATTCTTCACCTTTAGGTTTACCTAATGTAATGGCCTGTGCCTCAGGAAGGAAGCAAAAGCCAGAAAGGAAACCCAACTAGTTGAGGTTGAGGCCTGCTTTCTGATGAGAACAGACTGCTGTGCTAAGAGCACACACGCCACTCTGGTGCTCCACACATTTATACTCACTACCTGTGAAGAACTTCAGAATCCTGAACCTAATCTGTAAAGTCTTCAGTGGACTAGGGCACTGAGCACTTTGGAGATCAGCCCTTTCCACAACCCAGCTATCAAGCTGCTGCATCTCCAGGAATTCTACAGCTAGCAAAGACCACAGTGATGCTTTGGGACATACACTGAGAAAAGACAAAGCTATTTCTGCAGAAGGACCCCAGCTATGGAGTATGATCCCTCTGGAAATTAGTGAGCCCAGATCTCACCACTAGTGAAGATGTATCTCTTTGCACTTGCTTTCCCACAATAACATCAGAATGACTTGGCAACACACACTGGAGTTAATAATGATAAATAATTTCCTTTCTTTGTACATCCTGACTACTTAAAGGGAAAGTGGAGAACACCGATTCTTCTGACTGAATTTGTATACGTAATTCTGTTGATGCCCAAACACCACAATGACAGGCACAATATATGCACCTAGGTAATTCTGTATGCCTGTGAACTCACTTTTTTGTGAAGATATTCAAAAATATGTCCTCAGTTAGGGGTATGCAAAAAGAGATAATATAATATCTAGCTCTTATATAGCGCTTTTCATTAGTAGACCAGTAGGGGGAACCCTCTTTACTGTTCAAGATACATTTTTGCTCTTTTTCATCTGTGTAATGCTGGTTGCTGGGTTACTCTCATATAGGCATCTCTCAAGTATTTTAGCTCCAAGAGTTGGAGTCTACGCTGATAAGTATTTTTTTTTCTAATAAGTCATGTCCATAGTTGTTACTTAACTATAATTCTCTGAAGATAGAACACAGTGTGGCCTAGTGGATAGAGTGCTGGGCTGGAATTCAGGAAACCTGGGTTCTATTCTGGTTTATGCCACTGGCCTGCTGGGTGACTTGGGCAGGTCATGTCCCTGCTCCGTGCCTCAGTTTCCCCATCTCTACAATGAGGATAATGATACTGACCTACTTTGTAAAGCACTTTGAGATTTACTGTTGAAAAGTACTAGAGGGGAGTGAGGAATCGTTCCTTACCCCAGTAGATTCCAGTTCTTTCATATCAACCCTGCTCCCCTGAGAATTTGGAAGGGTGTGTACTCATAAGAATGGCCATCCTGGGTCAGACCAAAGGTCCATCTAGCTCAGTATCCTCTCTTCTGAAACTGGACAATGCCAGGTGCCCCAGAGGGAATGAACAGAACAGGTAATAATCAAGTGATCCATCCCCTGTCGCCCATTCCCAGCTTCTGGCAAATAGAGGCTAGGGACACCATCCCTGTCAGTAGCCATTGATGGACCTAGCCTCCATGAATTTATCTAGTTCTTTTCTGATCCCTGTTATAGTCTTGGCCTTCACAACATCCTCTGGCAAGGAGTTCCATAGATTGACTGTGCATTGTGTGAAAAAATACCTCCTTTTGTTTGTTTTAAGCCTGCTACCTATTGATTTTATTTGGTGACCGCTAGTTCTTGCCGTACTCCTTTTGTCATACTTGTTTTTGGAAGGAACATACCGTAGAATTTGCGGGGGGACAGCCCAAATCACTTGACTGAAGGGTGTGAGATACCTGCTGATCGTAGCCTCAGTAGCTTTTCAATGATAGGCGTTCTTGCCTGATCACAAACTGGAAGCACAGACCCAAGAGCTGGAACCTGCAATGATGTATATCATCAGGGAGAATAGGTAAGGAATTTCCTTATACACACAAACAGTTTTTAGGAAACATATATTAACACACACTTGAAAGCCTGTATGTTCATGGTAATTAAGACAACCTGGCTTATTGGTGGAGAGATGCAAAGAACTGAAATAATAAAGTTTTAAAACTGAAAGTTCTCTGTTATGTGGCATAAACTAAATGCAATGGTGTGCATGGGTAGAGAAGTTTTATTGATGCTCATTTGGGAGGACCTGCATCATCACTCATGAGTAAAATGGCAGTCCTAAATTCATCTCCAGGAAACCTTTTCTCCAAATTATCCCACATTATACATGTACAGAGCTCAGGTTCAGCCAGTACTGTGATATGCTATGTCTTCAGTTGGGCCCATTAGTTTCAGTAATTCTGTAAGAATCACTTTTAGCCTTTCTGGTAGCAAAGGAAATCTTGCCAGTGTGAAATTAAGACAGTGTTGTGTGAGGTCTTGTCTACATGGGAAAGTTTAACTGATTATATTACTATAGTTAAACTGGTATTACACCTCATCTGTGTACTCTTATTCCAATGAGAGTGACTTTTTCTGGCTTAGCTTAAAACCCATCCTGAGTGACCTAAGCGAAACAGAAGAAGCCACTTTTCGATCAGAATAAGAGCATTAACACAGAGGATTCTACTGGACTTAAGTATAAATTCACATTAGGTTACACCAAAAACTCTTTCATGTGTAGACAAGGCCTGAATCTGGAGATAGGTAGACTGAAATAATAGTTCTGGGAGGAGTTGTGAACTGCCCCCCTCCCATTTATCCCAATGGAGTGTTAATTCTAAAACCTAATGATCTTAAACAGATCAATGTGTCGTTTGACTAGTGTACCACAAATTTTCTCTAATTTGCCATGTATTTATATGTAATGGATATCAGCAAAAATCTTCTACACCAGTTAGAAAAGGGTTTTCTTAGCTCTTGAGAGAGAGTGTTCAAAGATGTATCATTTTATTATTTAAACATTGATATGGCACCATAAATTTACTCATCCCTTTAAGAAAGAGACAGGCTCCCTGACCCACAGAGCTCACAATCTAAATAAATAAAGATAAACACAAAACTCAAGTCAACTGTCCAGGACAGGGAGTGTGTGTGGGATAATTCATGATGAGAAGAGGAGAGAGATTTCTTTGAAAAGGTGGGTTGTAAAGAGGGATTTGGATAAGGAGGGAGGACACTTGCCCAATGAACACAGGGAGAGTACTGCAGGCGCACACAGCTATGTGATAGAAGGCACATAGCCAAGAATAGGAAGAGATGAAGGGAGCACTAAAGCAAGAGCACTTGGAAGATCTTGGGGAGCAAGAGAAGTAGTGGAGGAAAATGATAGCTGAGGTCAGGACAAAAACTTGTAGGTGCTGATGAGGAGAACACGTATGATGTGATAAGCCCCAGGAAGATAACATTCAGAGGGGGAATGTGATAGGGTGAGAGCAGGAGGGAGGAAGATGACTTCAGCTGTGGCCATTCTGGCAGTGTAGGCTGGCAGTGGGACTAGTCAGGAGAAGGTTCTGATGATGTAACTATAGAAACCTTCTTGTCCAGAGGGAATCAGGCTCATAGCTTCTCTCCTCAGTTATGCCACTGACTTAGTGTGATCTTACACAAGTCACTCAGGGCATGGCTACACTTGCAGATGTAGAGCGCTGTGAGTTAAACCAGCCCTTGGAGACTGCAGCAGAGAAAGCGCTGCAGTGTGTTCACACTGTCAGCTGCAAGTGCACTGGCGTGGCCACATTTGCAGTGGCATTGGGAGTGGTGCATTATGGGCAGCTATCCCACAGAGCACCTCTTCCCATTCTGGTGTTGTGGCTTGTAGGAAGGGGAAGGGGGTTGTGGGGTATTCTGGGTCCTGTCCCAATGCCCCGTGATGCATCGCTTTACATCCCAGCAATCCCTGTGCTTCCGTCCACATTTGGCGCCATCTTTCAACATTTTTTGTACTGCGTGCTCTGTCTTCCCTTTCAATCTGCGGGAATGGATCCCGAACTGCTGAGAAATATGCTGATGGGTCTCACCAACACGTCATGAATTGCAGTCGAGTTACTCCTTAAGCTACAAACTGACAGTGAGAGTCTGATGATGATATCGACTCACATAACACATACAACATGAGATTGCTTGTGGCATTCACAGACATGCTCACCACAGTGGAACACCACTTTTGGGCTTGGGAAACAAGCACTGAGTGGTTGGATCACATCGTCATGCAAGTCTGGGATGACGAGCAGTGGCTGCAGAACTCTCAGATGAGGAAAGCCACTTTCATGGGACTGTGTGTTGAGCTCGCCCCCGACCCTGCGACGCAAGGACATGAAATTGAGAGCTGCCCTGCTGGTAGAGAAGCAGGTGCCTATGACAATCTGGAAGTTGGCAACTCCAGACAGCTACCGATACGGTCTCTAACCAGTTCGGAGTGGGAAAGTCGACCATTGGAATTGTGATGATGCAAGTTTGCAGGGCCATTAATCGCACCCTGCTCAGAAGAACTGTGACTCTGGGTAACGTGCATGACATTGTGGCTGGCTTTGCACAAATGGGTTTCCCTAACTGCAGAGGGGCGATAGATGGGACGCATATTCCAATTCTG
The DNA here is from genome assembly GCF_027887155.1 of Malaclemys terrapin pileata. NCBI lineage: Eukaryota > Metazoa > Chordata > Testudines > Emydidae > Malaclemys > Malaclemys terrapin. The sequence continues at coordinate 55,788,524 of NC_071511.1, read as the reverse complement.
GCACCAGCCCACCTAGCCTCCGAGTACATAAATTGGAAGGGGTATTTCTCTATGGTTCTCCAGGCGCTTGTGGATCACCATGGGTGTTTCATTGACATTAATGCAGGCTAATCTGGAAAGGTGCATGACGCACACATCTTTTGTAGGGTTACCATATTTCAGCGAGCAAAAAAGAGGACGGGAGGAGCCCCGCCCTAGCCCCGCCCCTGCCCCTCCCACTTCCCGCCCCCCCTGACCTCCCAACCCTCCCCCCGTTCCTTGTCCCCTGACTACCCCCTCCTGGGACCCCTGCCCCTAACTGCCCCCCAGGACTATCTAAGCCTCCCTGCCTCTTGTCCCCTGACTGCCCCAACCTTTATCCACACCCCCACCCCCAGACAGACCCCTGGGACTCCCACGCCCCATCCAACCACTCCCCACCCCCTGACAGCCCCCCCCCAGAACTCCCAACCCATCTAAACCCCTCTGCTCCCTGTCCCCTGACTGCTCCGATCCCTCTCCGCACTCCTGCCCCCTGACAGCCCCCCCCAGAACTCCCAACCCATCTAAACCCCTCTGCTCCCTGTCCCCTGACTGCTCCGATCCCTCTCCGCACTCCTGCCCCCTGACAGCCCCCCCCAGAACTCCCAACCCATCTAAACCCCTCTGCTCCCTGTCCCCTGACTGCTCCGATCCCTCTCCCCACTCCTGCCCCCTGACAGCTCCCCCCCAGAACTCCCAGCCCCCTACCCCCCCGCTCCTTGTCCCCTGACTGCCCCCTCCTGGGACCCCTGCTCCTAACTGCCCTCCAGAACCCCACCCCCTACCTAAGACTCCCTGTTCCTTGTCCCCTAACTGCCCCCTCCTAAGACCCCCCCCAACTGCCCACCAGGACCCTACCCCCTACCTGTACCCTGACTGCCCAAAACTTTCTCCACTCCCCCCCAAAACACCCCCCCCGTTTCTTGACTGCCCCCTCCAGAACCTCCCTGCCCCTTCTCCTGCCCCCCCTTACCCTGCTGCTCAGAACAGGGTGTTGGGCTCTGTGCGAGCCGGACACGTGGCTAAGCTCCCCAGCACAACAAAACCCGGTCCCTGGCCCTGCACAACAAAACCCGGTCCCAGATCCGGACCGGGTTGCAGGGGAGAGCTGCCCTTGTATCAGCACAAAGTGCTCTCGCTCCCGTTTTGCTACGCTGCATGGCAGAAACCGCTCCCAGTTGCAAAAGGGGAGGGCTGCACTTTGTGCTGAGACACTTGCTCAGAATGCAGGGCGGAGCTCCTCTCCAGCTACTCCGGAGTCCAGCCCGGGACTTTCCTGCAGCCCTCCCAGCCGCTCACTCTGCTGTGCCGGGGGAGGGGGAAATCCCGGACATTGTGAGTGCTTTACAAATTCCCCCCGGACGCTATTTTTAGCACAAAAAGGAGGACATGTCCGGGTAAATCCGGACGAATGGTAACCCTATCTTTTGGAACACAGGAAGCTGCAAGCCAGGACTTTCTTCCCAGACCAGAAGATTACTGTAGGAGAAATCAAAATGTCCATTATGATGCTTGGAGGTTCAACACCTGGAGGCTGAATTTGCACAGCCAGAGAGCAGGGCTATCAGAGGGGCCCAGCATGGGGCTGCAAGGATTAGGGATGCCTTGAGGGAGCAATTTGAGGCTGAAAGCCACCAGTAATGTTTGCTGCCCTGCATGGGAGTGAAGTGCACTGGTTCCAATGTTAGTAGGAATCTGTGTTTGCTATGTATGATGCACTGACTTGCAGTGCCTGTTGCTTTCCTGGGCTACAGTATCTTTTACTTAATGCAATAATAAAGAATGTTTTCAAAGCCAAAAAATTCATTTATTGAAAAGAAACACAACTGCTTGGGAAACAGAAAGGGCATGACATCTGTGCTGTTTGGGACGAGGGAAGGGAGTGAGGTGGGGAGGGGAACGGACAATCACAGATTTGCGCATGTCCTATTATCATACTCAGCCTTCCTGTCTGGAGTGCCATGCACTGAGTGCTGCACTTCAGACTGGCTAAACTGCATGGTGATGGGGGTTGAATGCAGTGGGTAAGGGTCGTAGTTTGCAGGGCTGCGTGGTGAAGCTATAGGTGTTGGAGGCAGCTGGTGGTGATAAGAACCCAGATGTTGTAGAAAGTGGGTTGGGGGTGACATGGGGGCACAAGGGAAAGAGTTTTGGGACAAGGGCTGTGGGGGGAGGCAGGCGCAGAAGTGCTCCACCTGCATTGCTACGAGCGTCTGTATCGAGTCCGCTTGGCGCTCCGTGATGCTTAGCAGCCACTCCGTACTTTGGTGCCGGCGGACCCTCCTTTCACTCTCCCGCCACTCCTGCACTTTTTGATTTTCATTAAGGGACTGTTGCATTACTTCATGCAGCATGTCCTCTTTGCTTCTTTGCAGTCGCTTCCTGATTCTTTGGAGACTTTCAGCCATTGATAACAAGGACGGCTGGGATCTCAAGTATGCATCCGAAGAAGTGGGCTGTAGTCCACGAAAGCTTATGCTCTAATAAATTTGTTAGTCTCTAAGGTGCCACAAGTACTCCTGTTCTTTTGGGGATCTCAAGGTTGCATCTGTAAAGCCAAAATGCAACACTTAACAGAGGCAGCATTGTTCACACCAGACAGATTAAAGACAAGCACAGTGTACACAGTAGCAGAAATTGCCCATTTCAAAGTGAGCGCGCGCAACCCACAGGAGCCCCAAAATGCTGAGTAAGCACCAGGGCAAGGGGGACTGATTGTTTCACGGTCATACTGTCCTCTGGGGTTCTGTGCCTTGGGGAGAGCCAACAGCTGCAGGGGGCCCCTATACTGAACATAGTTCCCATATTTTCCACAGGATGAGTTCATCCTGGAAGATACCTCGCTGCTGAGGGTGACCTGGGAAGCAAGGGAGGGTCTTCTACTAAAATGCTGCTTCCATCCAGGCCCATATGCAGCTTGCATGTGTGCAGCAATGGTCCCCCCGCCAGTCACGGCACAGTGGCGTGGACATGTTAGCCTTTCTGGGACAAGGAGCACAGTAACTCTGCCAAGGAACCTGCACAAGTAGATTGCCCAGCTTCTGCATGAGACCTTTGAAGAAATCACTGAGGCCGATTACCGTGATGTGAGAGAGCACATCAATGCCCTATTCCGCATCTAGGCATGCATGCAGCCCTAACCCTCCTCGCCCCAAGAGCCCACACTGAACAACTTCCTTCCCAAAATAAAAGCCACTTACCGGGCACCTCCTCTGGTGTTTGTTCTTCCCCAAGCACTGTTTGCTGCGACTGGCTACCTTCCTCCTGGCTTGGAAACAGCTCCTGGCTGCATGCATCTAGGGATGCTGGGCTGTCTCCCTCCTCCTCAGCACCCTCGCTCCCGCTTTTCTCCTCCTCCTCCTGCCTTGTTGAAGTGTCTGAAGTGTCCAGGGTGGTCTTCGGAGTGGAGGTGGGGTTGCCCCCAAGTATTGCGTCCAGGTCTTTGTAGAAACAGCAGGTCTTGGGGGCAGCACCGGAGCGGCTGTTTGCTTCACGGGCTTTGCGGTAGGCATTCCGCAGTTCCTTCACTTTAACCCTGCACTGCAGTGCTTCCCAGTCATGGCCCCTTTCCATCATGTCCCTTGATATCTGCCCAAAGGTATCGTAATTCCTATGGCTGGAGTGCAGCTGGGACTGGACAGCTTCCTCCCCCCCAAACACTGATGAGGTCCAGCACCTCGCCATTTCTCCATACTGGGGATCGCCTGGCGCGTGGAGGCATGGTCACCTGGAAAGATTCGCTGAGATCACTCCACGCTTTGCTAAGCAAACAGGAAGGGGATTTTCAAAATTCCCAGAGAGTTTAAAGGGCAGGTCTGAGGGTTGGTCACCTGAGGCCAGGGCAGAAGAGTTCAAAGTGATAACTAGAGTGGCTAGAACAGGCATTGTGGGACATTTCTAGAGGCTGATCAGAGCGCATTAATAGACCAGGGTGTCCACACTGGTGCCCCGGTGCTCCAGCTGGGGTGCAGCAAGCGTTATGCTTCTCGTGGAGGTGGATTGCCAGGAGTGCTCCAGCCATGGAGTCCGGCCACTCTACGTGCCTTGCCAATGTGGACGCGTCATGAGTTAGGGCGCCTGGGGCTGCTTTAATGTGTTCTAACTCACAACTGTAGCCAAGCCCTTAACCTCTGTGCAGTGGCATAGCCAGGTGGAGCGAACATGGGGGGCGGACATAAAAAAAGGTGCCACCCGCTGCGGTGCTTGTACTCACCGGGCGACGCTCCGGGTCTTTGGCGACGGGTCCTTCACTCACTCCGGGTCTTTGGCGGCACTGAAGGACCCGCCGCTGAAAACCTGGAGTGAATGAAGGACCCGCCACCGAACTGCCGCTGAAGACCCGGAGCGCCGCCCGGTGAGTACAAGCGGGAGCAGCGGGTGGCACCTTTTTTTATGTCCGCCCTCCCCCCCCCCCCCGTTCGGAGTAAAAATTAAAAAGGCACCAAAAAATTTAAAAGGTGCCACTTGTGCTCAGTGGAGGAGCGGCCGCTTCCCCTGCTCCCCCCCAGCTACACTACTGCCTCTGTGCTTCAGTCTCTTTGTTGTTAAAAGGGAGATTGTGATACTGACCCTCTTGCCTTGTCTACACCTCAGTTTTTGGTACAATCTAATGTGAATTTAAACCAGTATATCTATACCTGTATCACTACAGCAGTTTAAGGCCATGTCTACACTACAGTTTTAAGTCGACTTAAGTTATGGCCTAACTCTATGACAAGACCTGTCTCTCTCAGGCAGTACAATATTCACTGGAATTGGGAACTCCTTAAGCCTTGTCTACACTACACAATTTTGTCAACAAAAGTCAGCTTTCATTGACAAAACAGTGGAAGTCTACACGCTACCATGCTCCTCCTGCTGATGTAACTCCCATGCTATGCTGATATAATAAAACCACCTCAATGAGTTGCATAGAGCTTTTTGCAACATGGTTAGTGATGCAGCGTCAGTGTAGACAGCGCGCTTGTTTATGTTGCCCTAACTGGCTTCCAGGTGTCCCCTCACAAAGCCCATCTTGACTGCCCTGGTCAGCAGTTTGAACTCCGCTGCCCTGAAGATACACAAGTATGCATCCCTCCCGCATTTAAAGGCTGGAGAATTTTTGAAATTCCCCTTCCTGTTTGCTCGGGGTGTGCCGGTCACACATCTTCCCAGCTGACCATGCCAGCTTTCCACAGCAGACACTCCCCTGCATGGAGCACACTTAGCTGTTGGATCTGCTGAGCCTATGGGGAGAGGAGGCTGTGCAGTAGCAGCTTCGCTCCAGCTGTGGGAACTTCAATACCTAGGGTCAGATTTCTCATGGCATGTTGGATTAGGGCTACAAACCGGACATACACAGTGCCGTGCAAAGATCAAGGAGCTGAGGCAGGCATACCAGAAGGCAAGGGAGGCCAACCGTCGCTTTGGTGTGGTGCCGAAGACATTCTGCTTCTACAAGGAGCTGTACGTCATCCTGGGCAGTGACCCCACCACCAAGAGCCCCGTGGGTACTCCAGGGGGGACTGGATGCAGCAGCCAGTGGACTCAATCCCAATGACTAAATGGTGGATGAGAAAGTGGAGCTGGAGGATGATGTGGAGCATGTTACCCAAAATTGGCCCAGCTAGTAAGCTTAGGGAGGACTAATGACCCACCAGAGTTTGGCAGAAAGCAGCACGTTTATTATACTGATAGCTAAGCTCAAAAGGGGGAGGGAGGTCACACTCATACTCGCATACTCATGCTCCCAGCACAGGCACGGCCCTGGAGATTTCAGGATCCTTCAAGGTAAGTGTCCCACAGTGCAGCGATGGATGGTGCGATGAAGGTAAGTCTTCCCAAGGCACGATGGAATGCAATGCGGCAAACCACTGGCCAGGCGGTCCAGGCGAAGGGCCTTCACGGGAGGTACAATCTTGTGAGTGCACTCCCGAGCACATGGCCCCTTCCCCTTTTAAGGACCTGCTCCTCATGGCCTGTGACTAGAGATGACTTGGCCGCATCTGGTCACACTCCACCTCGGGCAGTGTCCATACACTGGGTGTGTGATCACAGCCAAATTAGAGTTCCAGACACCTTGTCTACCTGGGAGCTCTGCTGTTCAAGCAGCCCATTCATCCCACAAGCATTCCAGGAGGAAGGGGGAGGGGGAAAACCACTTCACAGGTATTCAAAGAGGGGGAGGAGACAAAAGGAGGGGGGAAGGTGTAACAGATCTTTTCAACATACAGGTTATACAGAGCATACAGATCACTGCTTCGGGGGGGACTGGAGGCAGCAGCCCGTGGACTCAACCCCGATGACAAAATGATGGATGAGAAAGTGGAGCTGGAGGATGATGTGGAGCACATGACGGTTGTCCAGTGGCTTGGCGAGTCAGGACCTCTTTTCAACTCTGGAGGGGTCTAGCCAGTCCCAGCACTCTAGCTCTGGTGTGCAGGATGCAGGATTGGCTAGCTCTGGTGAGTGCTCATTTTGCTTTGATGCTGCACAGTGAGAGGTGATTGAGCTCTCATGTACTTTTTTATATGATAGAGAAGGGATAAGGGACAAATTAACAGAACCTGTGCATCTACACAGTGGGGACCTGGTGGAATAGTTTGTTAATGTACATCAGGATGTTCTGGGAATCCTCCATAGAAATCTCTAGGAAACTTTCCTGTAGGTATCTACAATCCTCTGCAGCTGCGGGAACTCCAGGCCCTTTAAATCCTGGCCCCAGCCCGGCAAGGCTCGGGAGCCCCGAGCCCTTTAAATCCCAGCTGAAGCTGCGGTGGGGGTTTAAAGTGCCCGGAGCTCCGCAGCAGCCAGAGCCCCCAGCCCTTTAATTTGCCCATGAGCCCCAGGGGCTCCCAGCCACCTCTGCAGCTGGGAGTCCTGGGTTGATTTAAAGGCCCTCGGACGCCCAGCCACAGCCGGAGCCCAAGGGGCCTTTAAATCCTGAGAGGCCCCGCCATTTCCGATTGAGGCTATGCCTTTTCTGGATGAGGCCACGCCCCCCTCAGGATTCCGGCAGTACCGGTAAGTCCTGTAAGTTACTTTCAACCCTGAGAGTGGCACACAGGCAAGCAACATATGGAGTTGGTTTGAAGCCCCACACATAGAGGATATGCACCCTTGCATCCTGGGTTACCCTTAAGAGTGAGATATTGGATTCAATTACCCCAGCCTGTGGAAAAGGGTACCAATATTCAGAATAGTCTCCCTAGCCACTTGTTGTAACCCCCTTTGCAAACTGCCCTTTGTCCCTTCTTGCCACGCCACCCCGGCAAAGCTGTCATATTTGGTACTTGCAGCCAGCTGTGTTCTAGCAAAGGGACAGTGAGAAAGAGGTGTGTGTAACTTTTGTGATTCACAGCTGTGAGCACATTCACAATATTGTCTCTGTTCATTGTTTCCTTGGCTTCTGCAGATGTGCCCTTGAGGACCAACACACCAGCAGAGTGCCTCCATTAGCTAAGGAAGCAAAACAAAAGGAGTAAGGAGGAGATGTTTAGAGAAGTGCTTCAGTCCACCAGATGCAGCACATAGCAAAACAAGAGCGTGAAGGGAGACACTTAATGAAGGACTCAGGCTGGATAGCCTGAAAAGGGGGCAGGAGCAGATGACAGAGCTCTTGGAGGGTGTGACAGGGTGGGTAGACCCCCCTTCGAGCTGCCCTCTGTTTCTAGACCATGAGACCTAAGGGCTGAAGTCCATAGAGTTGACCTGATCCGCAGGGCTCTAAGCCCAATGACTGGCATCTATATAATCACCCTGAAACACAGGGCGGTAGGGTCATGTGACCTAAGGAGCTCAAAGGCCGGATTAAAAGGTTTTACGGGCTGGATGTGGCCCACCACAGTTTGCCCACCACTGTTCTAGAGTTTAGGGGTCTTGGCATTTAGCCACCCATGCCATGAGGTGGTGTGCCCCAGTTTCGCCCTCCACATAGCAGTCTAGATTGGTTATGCTTTCTCTGCTGTGCCAAGCTCTGAGCCTGTTTACAGGTACTAGCTGAGAAGCAGTATTCTTAATAGGACTTCCTTCTTCTCACTCCTGGCCTGTACAAAGTTTGTTCCAAAAATCATGCATATTACACATTTTTAAAGGATTTACCATCAGTACCAAATTCTTTTTGTCAACCCATAGATTGTGTATGAAGAGAAATAAAATTGACCATCAAATTCATGACTTCGCTTCTGACTAGGATTATCATACCATGACTTCTGTTTAGACAGTCCAGTTTGTTCAGCATTTATTGCATTTTCCAACCCCTTCCTGTACCCTGGTATGTGTTCAGATACAGGTTTTCTCTTCCCTTTAGTAAAAGGGGCGGCACTCCGGCTCCCTTTTTTTTTTTTTTTTTGCCGGGGGCGCAAAAAGCTGGGAGCCGGCCCTGAGCGGAGGTGAGCTGCAGCGGTGGGGCAGGGGCGGGGCGCGGCCCGCAAGAAGTAACCCTGGGGGTGGGGGGGGGGGAGAGGAACTGCCCCCCACCGCCGCAGCTCACCTCCGCTCCGCCTGCTCCCCTGAGCGTGCCACCGCCACTCCGCTTATCCCCCTCCCTCCCAGGCTTTCAGTGCGAATCAGCTGTTTTGCGGCAAGCCTGGGAGGGAGGGGGGAGAAGCGGAGAGGCGGCGGTGCGCTCAGGGGAGCTGGCCCTGAGCGGAGGTGAGCTGCGGCGGTGGGGGCGTGGGGAAGGCCGCAGGAAGTAACCCTGGGGGGTAGAGGAACCACTCCCCCACTCCAGCTCACCTCCGCCTCCTCCCCTGAGCGCACCGCTTGCCTGGGAGGGAGGAGTAGGAGGGGAAATGCGGCGCGCCCGGGGGAGGAGGCGGGGCCAGGGATTTGGGGTTGGAATGGGGCCGGGAAGGGGCAGAGTTGTGGCGGGGAGGCACGGGAAATTTTTTTGCTTGGGGTGGCAAAAAACTTGGAGCTGGCCCTGAAGGAGACCTTGCATATTGCATATTACTGGCCCTCCCCCTGTGGAGTTGCATTTCATTTCCAGGGCTAAGCCCATGGAAGAATCCACCCTCCCTCCTGGGGTGTCTTTGTGTTTCTCACTCCCATTACGCAGTGACCTATGCTTAGCTGTTGGGAGGAGTTTGCCTGCCTGGGAAATGGCTGCCTCCTCCCCTTTGTCAGGTGGGTCATTAGCATTTTCACTGACACACCAGTTCTTAGAAAGACCCTCTTCTTCTTCGAGTGATTGCTCATAATCAATTCCAATTAGGTGTGCGCGCGCCACATGCACAGTCGTCGGAAAGTTTTTCCCCTAGCAGCACCCGTTGGGTCGGCTGTGGAGCCCCCTAGAGTGGCGCCCCTCCATGGTGCTCAATATATGACCCCGCCGACCCCGCGCCACCTCAGTTCCTTCTTACTGTCAGTGACGGTCGTTGGAACTGTGGCATCTTGCTTTGCAAGCTCTCCTCAATTTCCCTAGCTTCTGATTTGGACTGTTTGTATTTTATAGTTGATTAATTCTTAGTTATTGCAGTTCTAGTTAGTTAGTTACTCAGCTGTTGGACGGGGGGGTTTACCCTCCACCCTGACTGTGTTCTCCTTGGGGGACATACATGCCTAAATCCCAGGAGTTCAAGCCCTGTAAGTCCTGCAACAAGCCCATGCCAACGGGCAACCCTCATGACACTTGTTTAAAGTGGGGGAAGCCCATTAGTCAGAAAAGTGCAGGATTTGTAAGGGCTTTCACCCTCGAACCAAGAAGGAGCAGGACTTTGAAGCAGCTCCTTATGGAGGGGGCACTTAGACTGCAACCCGCATTGGCGTGGTAGGACCCAGCGCCAAGTTCATTGATGTGCAGTGCTCCGGTAGCAGTGGTGGAGGCAGCACCGTGGAAGGACTCTGGTAGCTCCCTGGCATTGAAGAGGGTGGGACCGGCCTGACACCAATTCCATTCACCGGCGCAGAAGCAGCACCAGAAACAAGGGAGGAGTGGTTCCCCTACTTCAGGACCCACCCTATCGGAGCCGGCCAATGGGACACGCCACAGGGAGGAGCCCCCCCTGGCCCCAAAACTTTTGGAGCCTGCACCATTGACTTTGGCCCTGCAAGGGGGAGTGTTGTCAGGTGCACTTGGACTCCCCGGGTCCAGTGATGGAGGAGGTAGAACTGCCTTTCACCCCGGACACCTTTGAGGCTGCCAGGGACTTCATTGCAATGATGGCACCAAGGTCCTGTCTCCTCCACTCCATTAAGGCCAGTTCATAGAATATCAGAGTTGGAAGGGACCTCAGGAGGTCATCTAGTCCAACCTCCTGCTCAAAGCAGGACCAATCCGCAGACAGATTTTTGCCCCAGATCCCTAAATGGCCCCCTCAAGGATTGAACTCACAACCCTGGGTTTAGCAGGCCAATGCTCAAACCACTGAGGTATCCTTCCATTCATGCTTTTTCTCTTTTTCCCCTCTCCTCTATTTCTTTGCCTCTCAGTTCCATGGCTTGTTTCTGGGCTTCCCTGGCCCTCTTGCAGGGCCAGCTCCAGGCACCAGGCAACCAAGCACATGCTTGGGGCGGTACCTGGTAAGGGGCGGCCAATCTTGGGGTGGCGGGGGGGCAGCGCGGCGTGGCATTCTGCAGGGGGGGGGGGCGCTCCGGCGGCGTGGCGCTCGGCACGGCGCCGGGGGGGGGAGGGGGTTCCGGCGGCTCGGTGGGGGGGTGGGCTCCGGCGGTGCGGCGCTTGGCGGGCGTGCGGGCTCCAGCAGCGCGGGGCGCGGCGCTCGGGGGGGGGGGGGTTCCGGCAGGGCGGCGCTCGGTGGGGAGGGGGGGCTCGGCGGGGCGGCACTTTTTTTTGCTGCTTGGGGCACCAAAAGAGTTAGAGCCGGCCCTGCCCTCTTGTGGGCTGCTTTTTGTCTGGCTTCTTCTGCTTCCTATTCTTTTATCTGCAATTGTCTTAATTCCACCTGTCTCTTGTACATCTTTTTGGTTTCTTCTACTTGCAATCTGTGACGATCCAATTTTTTGGTAGCTTCACTTTCACTCATTTTCCTTCTTTTCCTGTCCCTACTTCCCTTGCCCACAATAAGCAAACAGACAACAACAAACCAGTAACCACTTTGTCTGTTCTCTAGCTGACACACTTTAAACTCACTTAAAATCACCACCAGTGTCTCAATAAGTTGTGCACATTACCCTGCTTGCTGTGCCACTGTGATGGGTTACCCCTACTCTTCAGGGTGCCACCTGATGTACTGAGGTTCCACTGAGCCCGCCCATTCCAACAGCCTGGGCTCCCTCACCCTGTCCTGCTGTACACAGGTAGGGACACACCCAGCTGCCGAATGACGCCGATACTGAAATCAGTGCTGCATGGGAAGGCTTTCAGCTAGGGAATTATCCAGCACTCAGGTGCACATACCCTCTGGAGTGTAAACCTAAAATTATATTGTCTTGCGCAGCACCAAAATCTATAGAGCGTAAACTCTTGAAATCCGCCCCCTCCCTCAATGTGGAGGAAGATATGCACAGCTTTTTGCCCTCCAGTTATGAATTATAAAAAACTGGCTACAGAATAAACAAAAACAAGTTTATTAACTACAACGGGTAAATTTTAAATGAAGATAAGGGAAAGTAAACAAATCAAAGCAGATTACTGAGTAAATAAAACAAGACATGCAACCTAAGATTAATACACTAAATTCACTGATTAATAGTAGCACATTCTCACCCTAAACGTTGTTTTGTGCAGGTTGCAGAGTTTCTTGAAGTTAAACTTCACTGCTTGCAGCTTAAATCTCCAGGTATTCCTTTCACAGGCTAGACCTTTCTCGTCTGTGCTCAGCCCCTATCCTTTGTTTCTTCAGGAGTTTTCAGCAGTCTTCCTTCTTGGGTGGGGAGGCAATGGAGAAGAACCTAGACTGACTCACTCCCCAGCCTTAAATAGGTTTTGCAAATGGCGGGAATCCTTTGTTTCCCAGTTTGACCTCCTACTCCCTCTTAGTGGAAAAATACCAGCAGTCCAAGATGATATCCAGTACCAGGCGACATGATCACATGACCCGGCAGTGTCAAAGCAGCATCCCAGGAAACTTCTCAGGAAATAGTATCTTCAAAGTCCTATTGTTCTCCCTAATGGGTCATTCCCGGCTGATTGCATACTGTCTGGTGAGCATTCCCCAGGTGAAAACACAGTTGTAATTGTTACATAGTAAATTTTCCTAACTTCAGATACAGAAATGATACATGCATACAAATCAGATAATCACATTCAATAAAACATAACCTTTCCAATGATACCTCACCTGTGTTACCTAGCAGTTCTGTGTTCTTGGGGAACCAGGGCACGGTACCCAGCCTGTCTGACTCATGAAAGGCCCTCCCTGCCCAGCCTCTGCTTGAATCAAATCTACATCAGAAAAAAGACTTACAAAAAGCAATGCAAAGGCAGTGGGAGACACACCTAAACCCCTGGGATAAGGATGACAAGATTAAGGAAACTCCCTGAGCCTCATTTGCATCAAAGATGGGACAAGGAGACATCTCCATTAGCATACAGAACCGAGAACAGAGATTCCAAGGCAAAACCTGCACAGAACTCTGGGACCAGAAAAGCAGGGAAGCACTGCATCATAGGGGATCTCTGCTCCGGATGTTAATGAAACCACACCTGCACACACCCAGCTCAGTAGTTATCAGACCAATTCTAGTAATAAATCCTTTATTGGTATCCAAAATAGTGAAGCGCCCTAATTGCATTGTGAGCTCCCTCCAAGGAACACAACCCAAAGCCAGGAATGATCAGCTCCCATGGTCTAGCCTGAACAAAACAACTTTGGTATACTCCCTTGTTTACACATAAACAAATATATTGTTCTCCCTTGAACCATTGTTGTTTCTCTACAAAAACCCCTATCTATGCTCAAGTAAGTGTTCTGATGCCTGGATCCAAAATCTGCATCAGTTCCATTGGGACTTCGTCTTCTCGTGACTGATCATGCTGGGGGCTCTGTCTGTCTCCAGCACCCTGGACCCTCAGCTACTACTACCACCTGGGACCCCTGATCGATTCAAGCCTCACGGAGTAGTGAGAACCCATCTTCCCTCTTTCGGTATAGCCTTCTGACTTGTGTGATCAGTTATAGTTTTGTAAACCTGACTTTTATAATCAAATTTAAGTTAGATTTAATATTATAACTGCTTTGTTTGTTTGGCTCCCCTATGGTTATTTAGGGTTACCATACGTCCTCTTTTTCCCGGACATGTCCGGCTTTTCGGCAGTCAAACCCCCGTCCGGGGGGAATTGCCAAAAAGCCGAACGTGTCTGGGAAAATGGCGGCTCTGCTCCTCCCCGACTCTTCGGCTCTGTTTAAGAGCCAGGCTGCCCGAGCGCTACCGGCTTCGGGCAGCCCCCGTGCCTCCAGACCCTGCGCCGCTGGAGCCCAGGAGGGGAAGTGCCCGGCTGGGGGCGCAGGGTCTGGAGGCACGGGGGCTGCCCGAAGCCGGTAGCGCTCGGGCAGCCCGGCTCTTAAACAGAGCCGAAGAGTCGGGGAGGAGCAGAGCCGCCGCGGCTGGAGGCTCTGCTCCTCTTCGGCTCTGTTTAAGAGCCGGGCTGCCCGAGCGCTACTGGCTTAACTTAATGGAGATATCCTATCTCCTAGAACTGGAAGGGACCTTGAAAGGTCATCAAGTCCAGCCCCCTGCCTTCACTAGCAGGACCAAGTACTGATTTTGCCCCAGATCCCTAAGTGGCCCCCTCAAGGATTGAATTCACATCTCTAGGTTTAACAGGCCAATGCTCAAACCACTGAGCTATCTCTCCCCACTTCGGGCAGCCCCCGTGCCTCCGGACCCTGCGCTGCCGGAGCCCGGGAGGGGAAGTGCCCGGCTGGGGGCACAGGGTCCGGAGGCACGGGGGCTGCCCGAAGCCGGTAGCGCTCGGGCAGCTCGGCTCTCTTTAAGAGCTGGGCTGCCCGAGCGCTACCGGCTTCGGGCAGCCCCCGTGCCTCCGGACCCTGCGCCACCGGAGCCCGGGAGGGGAAGTGCCCAGCTGGGGGCGCAGGGTCCGGAGGCACAGGGGCTGCCCAAAGCCCGAGCGCTACCAGCTTCACGGTTTGCCGGGCAGCCTCCAGACCCTGTGCCCCCGGCTGGGCACTTCCCCTCCCGGGCTCCAGCTGCGCTGGGGAAGCGCCGGCCGGGGGCGCAGGGTCTGGGGGCTGCCTGGCAAACCGTGAAGCCGGTAGCGCTGGGGCAGCCCTTTCCCTGTGGCTGGGAGTGGGAGGGAGGAGGGGCGGAGTTAGGGCGGGGAAGGGGCGGAGTTGGGGCAGGGCTAGGGGGTGGGGAAATGGGCAGGGCCAGGGCCTGTGGAGGGTCCTCTTTTTTTATTTATTAGATATGGTAACCCTAGGTTATTACCTGGCAATAAATAACTTTCATGATTAAGCTAGTTGCTTCTCTCTCTCTTCCTTTCCCTTGTGGGTTTTTTTTGGTTTCCTCATTTGCCCTGCAGCAACGCTCCTCATACCTAAGCTAAAAGATGTGATGTCAAAAGAAGCTAAAAGAAGCAGAATTCACACCTTACCTTTCAGTGGTATAACTTCCCCTGTAGACAAATCCTCGGTTCCTGTGACTTGAAGCCAGAACTATGTTGATGGGAGAGTGATGATTGTACGGTAAACACTAATTCACAGCTGTGGTGTTGTCACTCTCCCCATGTGTAATCCTGACCTCAGCTGCCATTACATGTGATTTAGAAAACTTACTTTTGTGGTCAGTCTCAGATGCCAAAGGGTAACTTAGAAAACCACAGCAAGCAGTTTCTATTCAGAAACAGGCTGTAACTCCAGTGCACTGTGTCTTCTAGAGGTTTGCAGAAATGTAACTTCATCAATGGTGCCCATTTCCCTAATACAAATGAGTCCTGAGCTGGGGACTTAATGGAGCCATCACAAGCCTCATGTAGCCCCAATAACAGCTTGCCATTTATTTTAAAGGAAAAGTGCTACACCTATTTATCTTTTGCAAAAAAGGGGTGTGTGTGATTAAAATTGATTAACATGACATTTATTTCCATTGGGATTAATGAAAACTAGGAACTGAATGTGTGAAAAGAGGGGAAAAGTTGGAGCAGATAGAAAGGGGGTTAACATCTAGCCAGAGCAAAAATGCAGCAGAATCCAAAATTTAGTGGACATTAAATAGCTATGTTAAGTTAGAAACACCAATGCAAAGCTACTAGGATGAATAAACTACATTACATTTAACTAATCACAGTGTGCCAATTAATCATAATCATGGGCTTGTATGTTATATCCATATCCTCTGTCTAGATTATAAAGCCTTGTTTAATTGCTACCATTGTACTGTTTTAAACATCTGGGTATAGTTCGACAGTCCACACCCACACCCTGCTTGGATGGAATTATACAAAGGGGCTTATATGCTTATTCCTATCTGGGAAAGGGAATAAACTCTGCTCCTATACCCACTTTTATAGTGATATGGCTGTGACCATACAATAAGTTGTACTGGTATAACTGTTTCTTTACAATAAAATCACATCCCCAACAAAAACAAAACCTGTCTGTGACCAGGCCTAAGGGCTTGTCTTCAGTGGGAACTTGACCAGAACAGCTTGCCTGTGGGCACTCTTATTATAGAAAAAGGGGGCCTTTTTCTGATTTAAGGTAAGCCATTTTGGAAGCGAATTAAACTCAGTTGCAAACAGCATCTATTCTGGAATAATTTCAGGGTGGGGAATTATTAAATGACTATAGCTATTTTGGAGTAACTTGTAGGTGGCAGTCGAGCCCTGGGGGGCAGGGCTGGTCTCTTCTGTGTTTGTACAGCGCCCCAGCTCCCCCTGGAGCAGTTACCCTAATGTAACCTGAGACAGCCCCTTGCCTGGAAGGGGGGATGATCCAGCCTGTCCCCCCCTTGCCTGGACATCACTCTGGCCTGGTTCCCCCCTCCCTGGGCATCTCGGGGTGTCGATCCGCCCAGAGGCTGTCGCGATAGGAAGGTACCGGCCTGGCCTAGCCCCCCGCCGCCGCCGCCGCAGGGCCTGGCAGGCTCGGAGGTGGCGGCCCAGCTGGCGGGGGCGGGACCGCGGCGGCCGCCTCCCCTCCGCTCCCTCCCTCCGGCGGAAGATGGCGACGGAGCGGCGCGGTGGCAGCGGCTCCCCCAGCGGCCGGAGCTGGACCCAGCGGCCGGGAGCCCGCGGCCCGGGACCGGCGTGAGGGGGAGGAGGGAGCCAGCGCGGGCACCCGCCGGAGGGGCCCCGGCGCCAGCTGGAGGTGAGGCGGGGCAGGGAGTGAGCAGACCGGGGCTCGCCCACCCGCGCTGGGCTCGGGGTGTCCGGCCGAGCCCGCGGCCAATGGGTTCCCCCGCAGCGGCTCGCGGGGCCGCCCGCGCTTGGCGCCTGGTGTGGCGGCTCGGCCCAGCCGTGCCTTGGATTGCCGCCTGGTGCCCGGGAATCTCGGCATCCCCCGCCCCGGTGGGTGGGACAGAAACCCGGGCCAAGCGCGCCCAGCGTGTCATGGGTGGGCACCTGGGGCTGCCCTTGGGCAATCCCTATTTCACCCCTGCTAGTGCCCTTTTGCCGGCAGACGTCCCCCGGTGCCCGCTGCCCCGAGCCCTGCCTGCAGAGGCATTGCCCAGCTGGGCCCACATCTCAGACGCGCTGGTCTAGCTACCTTGCTCAGGGCTGTGAAAAAATTTGCACCCTGAGCCCCTCCTTGGGTCGACTCAGGCTAGGCTACATTAGAGAGTTTACAGCGGTGCTGCTGCACCTATGCAACTATGCTGCTCTAAGCTGTCTAGTGTAGCCCCTGTAAGCCCACAGGAGAGAGCTCTTCCATTGTCTCAATAAACCCACCCCTGAGCCCTGGCAACTATGTCAGGAGAAGCTCTTCTGCCAACATGGCGCTGTTCACACCAGTGCTTAGGTCAGTGTAACTGACATCACCCAGGGGCATGGCTCATTCACACCCCTGAGTGACACTGGCAGTGTAGACATAGCCCTAGCCTCTGTTGTGGGTAATACAGCTAGGTCTTCCATCAACCTGGACTTTCAGATGGGAGGATCACATATCAACAACAGCCCTTCCATCGACGTAGCCTGCGGCTAAACTATGGCACTATAGCCGCACAGCTGCAGTGACTGTACTATAGACATACCCTAAGATGCCTAGCACTGTATATCTGTGCACTTTGAGCTACCTGTACAGGGTGACAGGATTGTCCAAGTGGCTGATAATGGGGGAAATATAGTGGGGTGCATTCCTGTGTGCCCAAACTCCATCTACCTCTCCAGGTTGGTTATTGAGTTGTGGCTTCCTTCCCCGGTGAAGCTGGGGCAACTTGGAGGTACTGTGCCTCCTTTGGTTCTTATGAAGCAGCAGAAGAGATTAGGATGCACCTGCTTTGGAGAAACAGACCACAGAGAGGAAATCCAGAAGCAAAGAGCATTCTGGAGCCTGAAGTTCCCCTGGACTCCCTTCAGCCACCGAATAGAATAACCCTGTGTACCCTCTAACTAAGGATTTTAAAGCTCTCAATGCCTTCCTTGATTAAAGTTTGTTTTGTTTTCATTCTACTGATGGGAAGATTCAGGCACAGAGGGGTTAAGTGACTTCCCCAAGGACAGGCAGTCTGGAGCAGCAGCACATCTGACTTCCAGTCTAGTGCTTTAAACACAAGAATATCTGTCCTACCCACTTCTTCTGAACTCTTTCTGTCCTATCCCATTCTCCATCAGAGCCCTGTTTTTTACTGGAGTTTCACTTGGAGACCAGATTCTTATTCACTTATTTCTCTAAGCTGTTGAGTGCTGCTTACATCGTGTTCCACCCCAAAAGTGGCTGCATCTCCATGGCCTTATCTACATTACACACTTTTATTGTGTTTGAACGTGATTCTGAATAATTGAGTTAGATGGCATAATGCTGACCATGAGTAGAGTGGTCAGCATAAACTAGGACAAGTCACGTTCAGCATTGTGTCAAACTATGGTGATTAAACCCCATGTTATGGCAACAAACATACTTTGGTCTGGTCTGTGTTGGCCTCAGTCATGTTCAGCACTGTGTAATCTAACTCAGTTGTTTCACGATCATGATGCAACACAAAATGAGGTAGTCAGTGGTGCGAGAAGTCATTCCAATATTTGTACATCTGGTTGAGTTGGTAAAGCTTGGGATCCTTTGTGACTAAAAGTGCTATGTACGTTAAGGATTATCTCTTCATTGATTCTCTTGTACGTTTGCTACCTTCCTTTTTTCACTTTTCAGCCCTTCACAAATTCCCCAATCTTTTTAATCCACTCTTTGGTCTCCCCCTTCACTTTCTTCTTTTCACATAGCCCTTCACATTCACTCCTCTGCTCCTTCCATCCTTGTTTAATTTCCAATCATGGCTGCCCTTCATCTATCAGTCAGTACTGATAAATCTCCATTTCAGTGGTTTGTTTTGTTTTTGCAGGCTGCAAATACGTCTTTTAAAACAGCTTTGTTTCTGTGTGTGGGATTTCAAAATAGCAGTATTAGAAATTTGAAAGAGAAGTGAATATAAACTTCAGTGTAAGTGCCGAAAAGTAGAGAAAAGCAAATCTCTGCAGGTTGTGTTAAATTTTCTTTTCCTGTCATGTAAGTGAAAAGCTAATGTGCTTCAAGGCAGGTGTTAGGGGGTCATGTCTACCTGGCACTTCCCATATTGCTAAGGGAACTATTCCGGAATAACTAGTTCTGATTAACTCCGTTATGGATGCTTTTATTCTGGAATAAGGCACTGGTAATCCATTTGGTTTAAACTAATTCAGATAAGGTACTCTTTTTCTGGAACAAGAGTGTCCACACAAGGAGTTAATCATGAATAACTAATCTGCTTTAAATTCATGGCCTACCTTATTCTGGATTAATTTTCATGTGTAGACAAGCCCTAAAACTGCTGTTGGGGGGGGGGGGGGGAGGGGAAGAGTCCTGAGGCATTTCTGGCTGCAAAAAGGGGTTCCCAGTATAGAAAAGATTGAGAGTCACTGCTTTAATGTATTGATAGTATTTAGAAGCCTATAGAACAGAAGACTGGGGAGATATGTTCACACCTGCACTATGTGCTAGAATACTTGCATGTTTTTCAGTAATATCTAGCAGGTGCATTGATGCTATCAACAGTATAAACTCTCCTGAAGGCATATTTTACCAATGTCATCTAACCTTCAGACCCTGTGTCTTATCTACATTAGTGTTTACACCTCTGGGTTAGGTGACACAGTGGTAAAGATGCCTGGGCCTACTCTGCACTAGCTGAAAATGGCAAAGAACTATCGAAGTGTCAACAAGGCATGTGTGCATCCTGAACCCGTGCACATCTCCAGAGCCGTGTTTGACAGGTTTTGATGCCTGTCTCCATCTCTCTATGGTATAGCTGGAAGGGTGCAGAAGAGCTGCACAGATAAGATAATCTATTTCATTGTAATTGGCAGAGTTGTTTACACATGATCTCTCACACATTTTCCTTTTTTTAAAGAATGTATCTCCATCCATGATAATAGCACAGGTCATAATCACTCAGCACTTGTAGCAAATCTCTCTTAATTGGCCTCATTTAACACCCATAAGGGTGTACTTTATTTTGCTCTCCTCCGAATCCCCCTCCCCAAGTTGTAAGTAATTTATTGCAGGGTATGTTACAGATAGAAGAACAGCCTCTGGCTGTCAGCAACCTTTCTGGTATGTCAGATTTCCAGCATGACAGGCGGCTGCAGTAGAGTTTGTGCGTGCGTGAGGCAATGACTCTGCAGCAGCACAAGCAATTTGTGGTGCTGCTCAGGCTTGACGCATCTATTCTCACCAGGATTCTTGTGCATCTGGAGACGATTGGGTTAATGGTCCTGTTGTTGATTATCTTTTCCTCCTAGCTTGCCTGTTGGCTTTGTTGAAGTCCAGGGTATTTGAGTTCCATTTCCCCCTTTTTAGCTGTTTTCTAAGCTCTATGCTTGAATGTAAATATCTCTAGGTTACTCTTTTGTGTGAAGTTAGACTCTGAACAGAGCATAGAGCGTAATGTTAGTGCATATTTTTTAAAAGGCCATCTAACCCAGAAGTCTTTTTAAAACTTAAGGTTAATTTATTGTTTCTGAAAATAGGGGAAGCAGTTGCTTTGGTTAGAGTCAGACATAATAATGCAGGCGGGTGCAGTTGCAGGCTTTGCCAAATTTGTACCACTCCACTTCAGCCTTGACCTGTAAGAACATCTCCCACAGGTCTGCCAGTGCACCTCATTCCTGACCCCTAGCTATCCTGTCTTCACAGCAGTATTTTCAGAGCTTGGCTTCTGGGCAGTTTCTGCCTGGGAACTGTGCCATAGTTTCAGTATGGACCAATATCCAGAAAGGAAATGGTGGTGACCAAGCTCATTCCATATGTGAGCTATTGAGGAATGCAACTGACATCTGAAGAGGTGAAAGGTGTATGGATCCCTTACATCTGGAAGCTCCTCCCACACCACTCAGGGTTTGTCTTCACTAAAGTTTTGACCTTGAGTTAATTGATTGCCAGTTAACTTGAGGTAATCCACATGTTTGTAAAGGCTAGTCTGGACCTTTCCGGAAAATTTGTTCCTGGCTGTAAATATTTGTGGTTTACCTGGGGTAAACACCATAAGATCTGTATTTTATTTATTTATTTTCAGTGAAATAGGGCTTGTTTTCTTATTTGTTTTTAAAGCCGTCACAAAAGCTCCCCAAACAAGAAGAGATGCGGTTGCAGTCTATTTCTGTATGGACTCAACCTGCTTTTGTGTAGGCTGAATGGAATGAATAGCCCAAAATAAACAAGACAGAGCAGCTTCACGGAGAACCTGCAACCATACTAATGACCCAGGGAAGATCCTTAGGAATATCTGTCTCTGCAGAGTGTGTAGCTGTATATAACTAAATATGTTGCTCCTGCTGGGATTGTAGCACATTTAGTATTGACAGTGTTTCTAACTGCTCTCAGGGTGAAATGTTAATTGTCTTAACTTAGCCTAAATGCTTGCAAACTGCTTCCCCATGGGGTGAATTTAATTCTCATTAAATATAAATGCTGGAGTTAAACATTAAAACTAACCTTAATTAGATGCAAACTTTCATATTCCCCTGGAAAATCATAGAAGATAGTGATGACTATCACTTGTTCATCCGGTGGTGCCCAGTGCAGGATTATTTCCTACAGTACATTATTAAATGCTCTAACTCTCATTAATACAGAGTTGCTGGATGGTGCCTCATGCACTTCTAGAAGTTGAGTTCATCAACACTCAAACCTCTGAAAACCAGGAAGTGTAGAGTAAGGTACAAGTCACCTGTAACAAAGTTTTTGGGCATTTAATTTCTTTGTTTCTTAAAAATAATTTCTCAGCATCCCCATGTACCACAGTCCAGCTGTCCACCTCCACTGCCTCTGGCTCCTTGACAGCAGTCATCTTAGCCACAGAATACACTGGCTGCCCTTCCATAAAGTCACATCCTCTCTTTCTGCCTATCCAGCATAGCCCAGTTCTCCACAGAGGGATGGGTGTCAGAATGGGGCCTGCAGGTTGAGGGAGTTGGGGAAAGGATGCAGGAATAGCATAGCAACTAGCAAGGAGTCAGTGGGGATGAATTTTGAAGGGGGAGACAGACATGGAGGGACATGGATATGGGGGGGATGAGGACAAAGCTAAAGCCCCCCGCACCCTGCTCCTTTTCAACTCCACTCTTCCCTGCCTTTCCCCCCACATTCCACCTCATTGCTCCAACCCTCCCTCCCCCATTCTACCCTTCTGCTCAGACTCCCCTCTCACTGCTCTGACATTGTCCCAGAGGAAAGCAGCTGTCAGGGTATGTCATGACATACCCTGTCTGTGAATTATCTGGACTCTGATTTAGGGCCTTAAAGTTTAAGATAAGGGCTTTCAGTTGGCACTGGAAGCAAACAGATGGCCTGTGTGATGTGTCCTTGGCAATTTTTCCTGCCAAGGGGGCAGACTGTTCCGTTCTACACAAGCTGGAGTTCGTATTACCCCCAGCGAGTTACAATAGTCCAAGCTTGGAGGTGATGAATATGACGACTCATTGTGTATAGATCATCACTTGAGAGGGATGAGCAGAGTTTTCTGGTGAATTGGAGATGCAAGAAGGTCTTTTTCACTGCTCTTGATACCTGATTCTCCAGGATTAGTGCTGAATCCAATAAAACTTGAGACTCCTTACTTACTATCTTAATGGAGGGTGGATGCCTTCGGTGGAGGAGAGCTCATTGTCTTGGCTAGCTCCTCAAAGTTTTGCCCCCTTCCCACTATCATTGCCCCAGTCAAGGTAACATTAGTTTTCTATTTACCGAGTATTCATCTAGGTGCTAATGCCTTTCAAGTATTGTGCCATATTTCTTGTAGCATTGTCTGAGTCTACGGCAGATATTCAGAGCTAAGTTTCATCAATGTGTTGTTGGCAATGGAACCTATAGTGTCCTGTAATTTCTTCAAAAAGTAGGACAGGGGGGTCTAGGGGAAGAGATAGTGTTTCTCCTTGCAGAGAGACCTCTTATATGAAGGTCCTTGGAAGATGAGAAATTAACTGCCATCACAGTTCTTTGAGTCCGTCTCATCTTATTTTTCTTAGTTTTGAACTGGATCTCTTGGATTCAGTGAGTGGTACTTTTAACTCAAGCTGTGTGCCCTTTTCTTTAGGCTGAGCCATACTTGCCTTCTTCGGAAACAGGTCCTTCTGCTGTCTTCTGACTCCTATCATCGTACTCCTGGAGGAATTCTGCACCAAAAAATTAAAAATTCTACGCACAATATTTTAAAATTCTGAATATTTTGTCAAAGTAACACAATGTATTCACACCAGTTTCAATTATTTTGGTAATTTATTTCAAAATACCTCTCAGCAAGTATGTCTGTAACAATACTAAAACAAAAAATGATTCAGGAAATGATTTTTGACAAATAGTCTCCTTATTAATACAGAACTTTCAGTACTAATTCATTTAAACTACAATACAGAACTGTATTTCCCACACCCCTCAGAAGTAGTGGAGAGGCTTGGGAGAGTCAGGGGTAATGGAGGAGCTGAGGGAGAGGGAAGTAGGTTGGTAGTGAACCTGGAGGTTTGTTTGGTGTGAATGGGAGAAGTATAGAACAGTTTGTTTTGGAGGGGAGCAGGGTGCATAAAAATCAATCATTTTTCAAAAAAAAAAAAATCAGACTTTTTTGTTTAAATTGGATTTTTTTTGATAAAATGCTTTTTGAGGAATAAAACCTATCTAAAGATAGATACATTATAGCTCAAAAATATTTCATCATGGAATAGGGATTATAAATTCTGATTCTATAGTATAAAACAATATATTCATGTAATGTTTAAAAAAAGTTTTGTAAATGAGTTCCAATAGTTCATGGATTAGGGACCCAATCTTATGGGGTTCCAGGGGCTTCTGTATAGATTATTTAGGTTAATCTTTCTATCTACCCAATGGGACTCAGTGCTCAATCTAGAAGATTCATAGATTCTAGGACTGGAAGGGACCTCGAGAGGTCATCGAGTCCAGTCCCCTGCCCGCATGGCAGGACCAAATACTGTCTAGACCATCCCTGATAGACATTTATCTAACCTACTCTTAAATATTTCCAGAGATGGAGATTCCACAACCTCCCTAGGCGATTTATTCCAGTGTTTAACCACCCTGACAGTTAGGAACTTTTTCCTAATGTCCAACCTAGACCTCCCTTGCTGCAGTTTAAACCCATTGCTTCTTGTTCTATCCTTAGAGGCTAAGGTGAACAAGTTTTCTCCCTCCTTATGACACCCTTTTAAATACCTGAAAACTGCTATCATGTCCCCTCTCAGTCTTCTCTTTTCCAAACTAAACAAACCCATCAGAGATGCTTAGTTTTGCAGTTCTTCAGAGATAACATGCTTGTTAATAGCAAAAATGTTTTTAAATAAATAAATAATAGAGGTGAGAAATAACAGACCTCAACCCTATTGTCCCTTTGCAAATTTGTGTACACCAAGTCAATCCCTTATCTCTCTCTAAAAGTGCAAAGTTTCAAAAAGTTCAATGAATTGGTGGGGGCGGAATAGATCTGGACAAGGAGAAGAAGTCTGGAGCTAAATGTGAGATGGGAGGGAGAGGCAGTAGAAACAAAAGTGAAACTGTTTGAGCAGCATATTCCAGAATGCACTTTTATATAGAAATCCATGATTAGATCGAATCTTCCTGACTAGTGAATCAAATCCACCTTGGAGGTGAGGGATCGTCAGGGAGTTGGGGAGCCTCCCCCATGCAGATGCTGGCTGACTCCTAGCCTTTCCCATTCAGTCAGGCACATCTGCCCTGTCCCCGTATGTCCCTGCACCCCCACTCAGCCACCCCCTGCATCTCATCCACACTCAGCTGCCCTCCATCCCCATGTGACCCTGCACCCCCACTCCCATTCAGCCCCAGCTCAGTCTGCCTAGGGTTACCATATTTAAAAAATAAAAAAAGAGGACACTCCACGGGCCCCCGGCCCCGCCCCAACTCCGCCCCTTCACCAAAGTCCCCGCCCTAACTCCCAGCCACACGAAAAGGGCTGCCAGAGCGCTACCAGCTTCATGGTTTGCCAGGCAGTCTCCAGACCCTGCGCCCCCGGCCGGCGCTTCCCCAGTGCAGCTGGAGCCTGGGAGGGGAAGTGCCCAGCCGGGGGTGCTGGGTCTGGAGGCTGCCCGGCAAATCATGAAGCGGTAGCGCTCGGGCTTCGGGCAGCCCCTATGCCTCCGGACCCGGCTCCAGCTGCTCTGCTCCTCCCCTGACTCAGACTTCGGCTCTGTTTAAGAGCCAAGCTGCCTGAGCCAGCGCTACCGGCTTCAGGAACCCCCCGTGCCTCCGGATCCTGCGCCGCCGGAGCAGAGCAGCTGGAGCCCGGGAAGGGAAGTGCCTGGCCGGCGGCTCAGGGTCCAGAAGCACGGGGGCTGCCCAAAGCCGGTAGCGCTGGCTCGGGCAGCTTGGCTCTTAAACAGAGCCGAAGTCTGAGTCAGGGGAGGAGCAGAGCAGCCGCGGGAGAGGAAGTGCCCGGCCGGTATTTTTCCGGACATGTTTGGCTTTTTGGCAATTCCCCTCGGACGGGGGTTTGATTGCCGAAAAGCCGGACATGTCTGGGAAAAACCGGACGTATGGTAACCCTAAGTCTGCCCCCCTCCCCACACTAGTCCTTCTGAACCCCAGTCTATGTGACCCTCCCAGCAGCCCCATGTGCCCTGCTCTGTCTGCCTGCCCATATCCTGTGCCTCCTTACCTGGCCCTGCGGGCAGAGTGCTGTGAGGAATGCAGCCTCTCCTCCTCCCTATTGGCTGCTGGCTGCTATGGCTGGTTAGCCTTCTGTTTTGGTGCCACAGCAGTCCATGGTGGGCAAAATGTGTAACTGCAGTGCCTCTCTGACAGAATTTTCTGCGGAGAAAAAAAATCGGGGGGGACGGGACATGAATTCTGCATCTGCGCAGTGGTCCAGAATTCCCCCCAGGAGAACTGTCTGCAGTCTCTCTCAGCCTGTGCTCTTCCCCTCTTCTTCCTGTGTAATTTCCCCCCCGCCTTCATGAGAGATCCGATCTTAAACCAATATTTCCAGAATAAATACCACCCTGACTCCAGGAGATGATGAAAGCATGTGCCATTAGGATGCGTTAGTATAAGTAGTTTGTTCTTAGTATCATCCCACAGTACTTGGAATGATGAAGCCTTGGCCTCATGCCATATAAGCACAGAGCTTCCCACAGTAAAACTTGTCATGGTTCATGCAAAATATTGATTTTGCCTCCCCCTCTCTCACCCCCAACCATTACTTTTAAAAGCAAATTCCCTCCTCCCACAATCATATTTGATTTCTTGAAGCAGTTTTATTGGTTTCTGTATGCTGGGTTTAAGATTTTAAATCAAGCTTGTGTTTAATTATTGTTCTAATTACAGTTACTATTAAGTGTGACCTTTCTTGGACTCGTTACTTTAATTCTCTTGCATCTATTACAGCTGTTGTATAATTACCCTGTTCTTCTGTCAAGATGTCTTTATCACATCTCTGTATTGCTGAATGGAGATGGAGTGAATGGCCCCTTTGGCTGATGGGTAACATACTGCTTCTATTACAAAGGGCATGTCTACACTGCCCTGCAGTTTGACCTTTGGGGGCATGAATAGTAGTGTGTGCCAAAGTGTTGTGCTGTAACTGCCCTGTGTGGATGCTGCGGGCATGAACTTGAAGGTCCCTTGTTTGCACTAATGTAGTATGTTGTAGTACATAATATAATCTGTTGAGTTATGTAATGGCATGACATTGTCAATCGTTGTGTTTATACATTCCAACGTTGGTTTGTATGGTGGGTTTTTTTTAACCACTGCTGCACACTGAGCAGAGGTATCTACTGTGCTCTCCACACTAATGCAGGTTTCTTGTGTAGTTGCAGTTAATTTAGAAGCCAGTATTGGTTATGAATATTTCGAATATATCTTTTCAAAGTGCATTACTTTGTGTTTCTCAACTCTGAATTTCATCTGTCATTGTGCTGCCCGTTTCTTATATACCTTTGAAGTTTCTCTCAGACTTTATTAGTCTTGACTCACCTAAATAATTTTATCATCTCAAAATTTTGCTGCTACAGGCTCAACCTGTTTTCCAGATTATCAATTAATAATGGAGAAGCAGCAAACAGTACAGTAAAGTTAAGGCTGGAAACCAGTTCCCATTTTATGGCCTGTTCTTCAGCTCGCTCTTAGAAACCACAAATAAAGGCCTATCAGGCTAAAAATTGGTAAGAGAAACAAGGCTGTGAGCTGTGCTCCTAATAGCTGATATGGTACCACCTCTGCCTCCTCTCTATTCCTCATTCTGTTTAAACTCTCCTCTCCCCCACTACCCCCCCATGAGTGAGGGAGCACTTCACTAGAGACCTTAGTGTGAATGGTCTTGAGTGGAGGAGACACGCTTGATCACAGAAGATCCAGGAAAGGAGAGAGCTTTCCACCTTTGTTGGATTGGTCAAGGTGTCAAGATCTGGGTGCGTCCTATAGTCATGGGCTCCACCATACCTGCCTTGAAGCCTTTCTCCAGTAGCTCTCAGTCAGTCTGATGAGCTGTGCCAAAAGTATTGGTACATCCCTGTTAGGGTGACCAGATGTCCCGATTTTATAGGGACAGTCCCGATTTTTGGGTCTTTTTCTTATATAAGCTCCTATTACCCCTCACCCCCATCCCGATTTTTCACACTTGGTGTCTGGTCACCCTAATCCCTGTGCTCTTCACCCCTCCCTCTCTTCACTCCAGAGTATCAGATCCATGTTTTCAGACAGCTATTTATAAACCTACAGCTTTCTTCAAAAAGCTTCCTGTTTTTGTTTTTCCACTCAAGTATTTGTTCCCCGCCTATCTTGGGAGATTTTTTTTTCTCTTTAACACATCTCCTTTTATCATCATACCATCCCATCGCTGACTTCCTGATCCTCCTTGTTACACTAGATGGATGTTTGGGAGTGGGACTAAGGAGTCTTATATGAAGGAGCTGGAAGGTTGAAGCTTTTAGAGTGCTCAGGCCCCTTTTTGTATACATTTTTATTTTACTGCAGCTCATTTTGTAAGAGGGAGAAGATAGGCAAGAACATATTTATTATTACGACTATTACCATAGAGCACACTCATGGACCAGGACTCAGATGTGCTAGGCAGGGCTGGATTAATATTTTGTGGGCCTGGTGCCAAACATATTTGTGGGCCCCCATAGGGGCAATGGAGCATGGTGCAGGGAGGTCAGTCCCCAGAGCGAGGGGCCAGCCAGGGGCAATGGGGCATGGCAGGGCAGGGCAGGAGTGGCCCTGCTCCACCCAGCTCAGTGCGAGGGCACTATTTACAAACCAGCAGTTGCCAGATGTACAGTGGTCTGCCCAGCCCAGTGCTACCAGCATGCCCCTTCCCCTCGGGGGTGGGCCCATGCGATGCCACACGGCCCCCCCTTGCCCTGCACCCCATAGGTGCCGACTCCATGGGTGCTCTGGGGCTGGAGCACCCACAGGAAAAAAAATAGTGTGTGCTCAGCACCCACCGGCAGCCCTGCCGATCAGATCCTCCCCCTCGTCCCCAGCGCCTCCCTCCCACTGCTGATCAGCTGTTCAGCAGTGGGCAGGAGGTGCTGGGGGGAAGGGGAGGAGCAGGGGCAGGAAGAGGCAGGGGCACTCTGGGGAGGGTGTGGAATGGGGCAGGAAGAGGCAGGGCAGGGGCGGAGCGGGGGCAAGAAGAGGTGGGGGGCAGGGCCTTGGAGGAAAGGGTGGACTGGGGTGGGGCTTGGGACAGAGCTGGGGTCAAGCACCCATGGGGAAGTCAGAAATTTAGCACCTCTGCAACCCCCCCCCCACTCCCTATGGCCAGAGTCCCCCCCTTGCGCCTTGCACAACCCTGCAGGCCAAGAGGAGGAAGTGGTGGGCTGGGGGGAGCCAAGCGGAGCAGGCTGGGGCCCCTTCTGAGCATAGGCCCGGCTCCATGGTGCCACTGGTGCAATTGTAAGCCCAGCACTGGTGCTAGGTGCTGTACAAACACAGAACAAAAAGATAGTCCCTGCCCCAAAGTATAAGACTAGACAGTAGTGGAGGTTGATACAGTGTTCAAGTTCAAAGCTGAAATTTGCTTGAAGGATGGAATGTGCTTATGAACCACTAGGTCTAATAAGCTGTATTTAATGTTTTTAAAAATTGGTCCAGATTAATAGACTTGGAGGGAGCACCATCTTTTGCCCCAAGAGGTGGAAGGACCACCGCCAGGGAATCAAAGGTAGTTCGCTCTTCATCACCCTATCAGTTCATAGTCTCTGTATTTAGACTGGTAGCAAGGGACCAAAAGACACCAATTTTGATGTATTGAGCAAACCAAGTCACTGAGAGTATGTTACCCTAGTGCTCTGCTCTCTGCACAGGCTCGCCTATTGAATCCAGAGTCCCATACAGTGTTTTTCTTGTGACATTTGGAGCCCTTCTTGAGATTGTCTTCTCCCTATGCAGTTATGACCTCTCTTGACAGGTGCATTCTCCTTTAACTTTGAAACTCTTCATATATCTGGGATGAGGATGAGATGGTGGAGGGAGACTTGTGGGCACAGATGGCAGAACTTTCACAAGTGCTCGACCAAGATCCTGGAACTCTCAGCCAAATGAAATAAGAATGCCCACTGATCTTTCTGCATTCAACACCAAATGCAACACTCAAGCCTAACTTAATTTTCTTACAATAAATTATTCTCAAATAAAATTGAAAACCCAACTTTCTCATACCTTTTTGGAAGGGTCAATGTAGTTTCTCCCAAAATTCTTGATAGAAATTTGGTTGCTACAATGATAGACACCATATAAGGCCTTGGCTACACTTGCAGATGTACAGCGCTGTGAGTTAAACCTGATTTCGTACAGCTGAGTAGGGAAAGCGCTGCAGTCTGTCCACACTGACAGCTGCCCAGCGCACTGTCGTGGCCACATTTACAGTATTTGCTGCGCCATTGGGCGTGGTGCATTATGGGCAACTATCCCACAAAGCACCTCTTTCCATTCTGGCGCCGTGGGTTGTGGGAAGGGGGCGTGGGTGCGGGGCATTCTGGGTCCTGTCCCAACGCCCCGTGATGCATCGCTTCGCATCCCAGAAATCCCTTTGTTTCCATCCACCTTTGGTGCCATCTTTCAACGGTTTCTGTGCAGCGCGATCTGTCTGCGGGAAATGGAGCCCGAACTGCTGAGGCGTATGCTGACTTATCTCGCCAGCACGTCACGTTTGGCTGTTGAACTATTCCTTAAGATCCAAAGTGACAGTGAGAGTGAGGAGTCCGACGATGCTATCGAGCCGCATAACGTGTACGACACGAAATTGCTTGTGGCATTCACGGACATGCTCAGCACCGTGGAACGCCACTTTTGGGCTCGGGAAACAAGCACCCGAGTGGTGGGATCACATTGTCATGGAAGTCTGGGATGACGAGTAGTGGCTGCAGAACTTTTGGATGAGAAAAGCTACTTTCATGGGACTGTGTGAGGAGCTCGCCCTCACCCTGCGGCGCAAGGACACGAGATTGAGAACTGCCCCGCCAGTGGAGAAGCGGGTGGCTATTGCAATCTGGAAGCTGGCAACTCCAGACAGCTACCGGTCAGTCGCAAACCAGTTTGGAGTGGGAAAGTTGACTGTTGGAATTGTGTTGATGCAAGTTTGCAGGGCCATTAATCGCATCCTACTCAGAAGAACCGTGATTCTGGGTAATGTGCAGGACATGGTAGATGGCTTTGCACAAATGGGGTTCCCTAACTGTGGAGGGGCGATAGATGGGACGCACATTCCTATTCTGGCACCACCCAACCTAGGATCCGAGTATGTTAATTGGAAGGGGTATTTCTCTATGGTTCTCCAGGCGCTTGTGGATCACCGTGGGCATTTCATTGACATTAACACAGGCTGGCCTTGGAAAGGTGCATGACACACGCATCTTTCGGAACACTTGGCTGTTCAGGAAGATGCAGGCCAGGACTTTTTTCCCAAAGCGGAAGATCATGGTAGGGGAAGTTGAAATGCCCATTGTGATCCTTGGAGATCCCACTTACCCGTTAATGCCGTGGCTCATGAAACCCTACACAGGGAGCCTTGACAGCAGCAAGGAACGGTTCAACTACAGGCTGAGCCGGTGCCAAATGACTGTGGAGTGTGCCTTTGGCTGTTTAAAGGCCTGCTGGCGATCTCTGTATGGGAAGCTGGACTTGGCCGAACACAGCATCCCCGCGGTTATATCCGCATGCTGTGCCCTCCATAATATTTGTGAAGGGAAGGGTGAAAGCTTCACTCAGGCATGTACCTCCGAGGTTCAACACCTGGAGGCTGAATTTGCACAGCCAGAGAGCAGGGCTACTACAGGGACCCAGCGCGGGGCTGCAAGGATTAGGGATGCCTTGAGGGAGCAATTTGAGGCTGAAAACCAGCAGTGATATCTGGTGCCCTGCACGGGAGTGAAGTGCAGTAGTTCCAATCTTTAGGAATCAGTGTTTGCTAAGCAGACAAGCAGACTTGCAGTGCCTGTTTATTTCCTGGGCTTTTACTTTATGCAATAATAAAGAATGTTTTCAAAGCCAAAAAATCCATGTATTGAAAAGAAAAAAAAATTATTTATTGAAAAGAAACAAGGGGTGGAATGGGGAACGGTACAATCACAGATTTGCGTATGTCCTGTCTGGTGTGCTGTGCAGTGAGTGCTGCACTTCAGGATAGCTATACTGCATGGTGATGGGGGTTGAGTGCAGAGGGTAAGGGTCGTGGTTTTCAGGGCTGGGTGGTGAAGATACTGGTGTTGAAGGCAGCTGGTGGCATGAAGAACACGGAAGCTGGGGAAAGTGGGTTGGAGGTGACAGTGGGGCACAATGGAAAGAGTTTTGGGACAAGGGCTGTAAGGGGGGGGGTGACGTTTGCGGTACTGCTCCTTCTGCATGGCTACGAGCTCCTAGATAGCGTCTGCTTGGCACTCCAGGATGCTTATGAGCCGATCTGTGCTTTGCCGCTGGTGCTCCGTGCTTTGCCGCCGGTGCGCTGCGTTTTCCTGGCGGATCCTGCTTTCTCTTTCCCTCCAGTTCTGTGCTTTCTCATTCTCTTTAAAAGATTGCTGCATCACTTCTTACAGCATGTCTTCTTTGCTTTTTCGCGGTCTCTTCCTGAAGTCTTTGCAGTTTCTGAGCAGGCGATCAGAGGGACGGCTGAGGTCTCAAGGTTGATGAGGGATACTGCCGAATACTTCTGGAGGCCAGTCACAGCGCATTGGGCAGCCACACTGCCGCAGCGCTGCAGCGGCAGCGCAATACACACTATTCCTCTCGGGGACATGGAGTACATGCAGCGCTGCAACCACGGAGATACAGCGCTGCAAATGCCTTGCCAGTGTGGACGGGGAGTGACTTACAGTGCTGGGGGTGGCTTTACAGTGCTGTAACTCACAAGTGTAGCCAAGGCCTAAGAATCAAACTACTGTAGATACTGACTCTGGTCCTATATAAATAGGATTGGCATCCACTGATTTGCGTCACAGGGCCATCATACAGCCATCAGATAACTTTTGGTCACTACTGATTTGATTCAGATTTGGAATTGGGAACCTCAATTGGAAAGGCTCTTCTTATCCTATTACCAATCTCCAGGGCCATTCAGAGACAACTGAGGAAATGTCACTTTGCCTGGGCCGGTTAAAAATTCGTAGAGAGGTTTTTATGTTAATTTCAGTTGGTTTTGGAAAGCAGCAGCTCTGCCATTTTTATAGTGGTTGTTGCGCTGTTGGGGTTGCTCAGGCATGGCATCTTTCTCCTGGGCAGGAAGAAGGGGCGGCTCTGCATTCTTTAACTTGATGCATTGGGGCAGCTCCTAGCTATATTTGCCTTGCTGTTATACTGGTAGCAAAATATCATGCAGCTTTCAAGATGTTGACTAAGTCACTTTTGAAAAGCTTAGCTTGTAGCACATCTGGGAGCAGATTGCCCTGAGGTGGAGCAAAGGAATCTCCTTTCTCTTGTCCGCAGAGCTAGCCTATGCATCTTCCTGGCACAGAAATCCTACTGCTGCTCCTTGTACAGAAGCAGTGTGTGCAGAGCACAGCAATCTGCAGGCAGCTAAATGATGCAAAGGACTCTCCTCTCTTAGCCAGTGTTTCATTATTCTCTTTGCCTGAGGCTTCACAGCTTTGTTTTTTTAGTTAAAATCTTTAAACAATGGGTTATCTGTTTTCACAGACTTTGGAGAGTTTGAAATAGCAATTACCCTCCGGCATTTGGCTCAAGATTACAGCAATAAGTGCAATCATCAGAGGCCCCAACCTCCTCTGTAAACCAGGCTGTCATAAGGTTACCTCTGCAGTGTCTAACTCCAGGGAAGTGCATCATCCACTAATTCAAGGAAAAGCCAGATCCTCCTGGCCCCTCACAGATGTGTTAGGCTTGGTTTGTGGGGTGGAGGTTAGGGGGAGGGTTCCCAACAAGTTGTTAATAATTTTGCTATAGAGAAGAATCAACCAGTGTCTGAAATCTTCTAGCTCCTGCTAAGAGGGGGCACTCTGAGAGAGTGCATAGCACAATGTGCCCCAGAACCTCACCCGGGCCTTTGGACCTCACCACAGTACAGTTAATAATTGGTATCAAGTTGCTGATTTATTGCAAAACCTTGTCTTAAAGGAGAGCTTTGCCCATATTCTACAGCACAGCAGTCTGAAATTTCCCATGGCTATAACATTTTTAAATTGGAAGGTAACTTTTATGAATATTGACATTTCTGAGCTTTGTGCTAGTAGCTGCCATCTTCTGAAAAGTGACCTTAAAAGTGCTGGGATCCAATATCGGAGATTGTGTGCAAACCAGTTGCCATCCTGCTGTGGTGTTTGGGATGACAATCAGAATAAGAACGCTTCTTGACTGTTTTGTTTAAATATCAAACAGTCAGGTTTTCCTTCTGATGCTGTGGGATCTAAAGCAGGTTACAAATATCAGCCGTTCTGCTGTCTGTGATGCTTTGCAGTAAGATGTCAGCTGCCAATAAGAATCCAAAAGCCATTTCTAATAAAAACCTACATTTTCAAATGCAATGCAATTTATTTGTGGTAAGAAGAGCTCATTTCATGTGGATTTTGTTGTGCACAATGGGACTTGCTTTTTTCTAAAGAATAGTTTTATCTCAGGAACGTTCATTGAACAAAGTTGTATGATGTCCATATTTCTGAGGTTCTGTGAAGTTTTCCATCTCTGATGGATTCTGTTGATTGGCAGCCAATCAGCATGCTCTAGTCTCCCAACATTGTGGCCTGTTCTTATCTTGCCATAAATGCCATGCCATGTCATGCCGCTCTCACAACAGTCAGAAATAGCGTGTGCTGACTGGCTCCTGGTTTTATCAATTGACTCTCCTCGCCAAAAAAGAATCTGAGGCGGAATTGTTCCATTTTCTTACTTCTAAGGCGCCTCCTCCCCCCACCCCCTGTTGGCATCATATAACCTTTCAAAAGGAAAAGAAAGATAAGCGCTTATTATACCACTTCCCTTGTTCAAGGTATTTGGCACACAATAGCCTTATCTGGAAAACTTGGTGCTGATCTTTCAACAATGGGTGCAAGCACTAGTGTAGGCAGGGATCAAGCATTTTCAGCACTGTCCTGTGAGCAGATGATCATGACAAGGTGGTATGAGCACTGTGTCCTGTCTATGTTTGTGCTTACACAGCTGCATTGTCGATGGGGAAACTGGTACTGCATTTTCTACTGAAGTTATGCTCTTTACCCTCTTTTAATACAGAGCCCCTCACAGTGGGGAGGGAGAGGTTATCCCCATTTTATATTTGGGAAAAGTGAGACATGGAGAGGGTTGGTAACAGACCTATAATGACACAACAAACGTGAGATCTGGAGCATCTTGATTCCAAGACTGGCTCTTATTCCACTAGAGGATACTGCCTAATGACTTTACTGGGGAGATGATGTCTCCTTAAATTAGCATCATTTCATTTTGCTTCTTTTTGCATTCCGTAGCTCCCAGGAAAAGTACTGACAAGTCTTAGACAACTTTGCACATACAGCTGGGATATCTGATATTGGAAGTATCTGCACAAATATCTGTGTTACATGGATGATCAAAACACAGAAAAACAAAATGAGGTGATCTTCCTAAACCTGCTTTTTAATCCTTCCATCTCTATACATACCCATTCAAGCTCTGTAACGAAGAGAGCACACCATAGGTTAAACACTTTTCATATCTGCTAATATTTGTGGGTTAGACTACTGGAAGCCCGACGCTGTGAATTAAGCAGGCATTTTTGATGTGTTGGTTTTCCTCATTGGCTTTGCAGCATGATGTGAGCAGGGCCGTCCCTAGCCATTTTGGTGCCCTACACAGCTCCTCCCCCGCCCCCGTGGGGGGCCCCAGGCCTTCGTGGGGAGAGGGCTGGGGGGAAGGGGGGAAACCGCCCCCCAGCCTGCTCCACTCTGCTCCCCAGGCTCCCAGGGTAGGGTTACCATATTTAAAAAATAAAAAAAGAGGACACTCCACGGACCCTGGCCCCGCCCCCGCCCCAACTCCGCCCCTTCCCCGCCCCTTCCCCAAAGTCCCCGCCCTAACTCCCCCTCCTCCCTCCCAGCCACGCGAAAAGGGCTGCCCGAGCGCTACCGGCTTCACGGTTTGTCGGGCAGCCTCCAGACCCTGCGCCCCCGGCCGGCGCTTCCCCAGTGCAGCTGGAGCCTGGGAGGGGAAGCGCCCAGCCGGGGGCGCAGGATCTGGAGGCTGCCCAGCAAACCGTGAAGCTGGTAGCGCTCGGGCTTCGGGCAGCCCCTATGCCTCCGGACCCTGCGCCCCCGGCCGGGCACTTCCCCTCCCGGGCTCCAGCTGCTCTGCTCCTCCCCTGACTCTTCATCTCTGTTTAAGAGCTGCCCGAGCGCTACCGGCTTCGGGCAGCCCCCTTGCCTCTGGACCCTGCGCCACTGGAGCGGAGCAGCTGGAGCCCAGGAATGGAAGTGCCTGGCCGGCGGCTCGGGGTCTGGAGGCACGGGGGCTGCCCGAAGCCGGTAGCGCTGGCTCGGGCAGCTTGGCTCTTAAACAGAGCCGAAGTCTGAGTCAGGGGAGGAGCAGAGCAGCTGCGGGAGAGGCAGTGCCCGTCCGGTATTTTTCCAGGACATGTTTGGCTTTTTGGCAATTCCCCCCGGACGGGGGTTTGATTGCCAAATAGCCGGACATGTCCGGGAAAAACCGGACGTATGGTAACCCTATCCCAGAGAGTCATGCGAAGGCGGCTATGAACACAACTTTGTCCTTCAGACTGCCATCCACACAGCCAGGAGGGCATGGAGGCAATGTGTCATAGTGTGGCTCCACCTGGCTAATGCTTTTGGATCAATGCTCCACCAGCACATTTTTGTCATGCTGCGAGAGTTCAGGATGCTTGAAAACTTTCTCCAACTGATCCGGGAACTTTATGAAGGCTGCACCACCACCATCCACTCCATGGAAGGAGAGATCCCTGAAATTCCTATCCGTAGTGGTGTGACGCAAAGTTTTCCCCTCAGTCCCATCGTTTTCAACTTAGCCATGGAGCCGCTCATACCAGCCACCTCCAGCAAGCCATGCGGTTTCGACCTGTACAGCAACAGCGTGAATATCCTGGCCTATGCAGACGATCTGGTCCTGACTGCAGACAACCCCAAGTATCTCCAACAAATGCTGGAGATCAGGCTGCCAACTGGATGGGACTCCGCTTCAATGTTAGGAAGTGCGCGTCCCTGCATATCGATGGCAGTAGAAGGGACTCAGTCCAGGCGACGTCTTTACAGATCCAGGGTGAACCTATGATATTCCTTGAGGGTGGGATACCAACATCTCAGCACACCCATGGGTTTCCACGTCCAGCATACACCTGAGGGATACCATCACGGAGATCCTATGAGATGTGGCCAGGGTCCACTCCTCCCTACTGGCACCATGGCAGAAGATCAATGCCTTGAACACCTTCCTGATCCCCTGTATCTCATTCGTCCTGAGGGGATCTGTCATGGTGAAGGTACCTCTGAACAAGGCAGACAACACCATCAGGCAGTTAGTAAAGAAGTGGATATTTCTTCTCCAGAGAGCCAGCAATGAACTGGTGTACATCTCGCACAGGCAGGGTGACACCAGTGTCCCTCACATGGGTGATCTGTACGATGTGGCAGTGATCACTCACGCCTTCCGCCTTCTGACGTGCCTGGACGCCAGGGTGAGGAACATTGCAGAAAGTGCTATGCGGGATGTCATCAAGAAGCAAATTGCCAGGACCCCCTCCAACCAAGATGTCACCACCTACCTGAGCAGGTCGCTGGAAGGCGAATTTGGAAGAGACAGGGGAGACTTGGCTTTGCTCTGGACTCGTGCCCGCAACACTACGTGACAACTGGAGAAGTGTATCGGCTGCCGCTGGATGTGGTGCAAGGAGCTGGGAGTCCTGGTGCCACAGGTGAAGAACATGGACCACACAATCCTCACTTTGAAAGCTAGAACCATGCTGGAGAGGACCCTGAAGGATGCCATCTGCTGCCAGTATGTGGAAAACCTGACGCGGAAGCCGGACCAGGGCAAGGCGTTCGAGGTGGCGTGCAAGTGGGACACCAGCAATCACTTCCTCCCCGGGGGCAGCTTTACCCCATTTGCCGATTGGAGGTTCAACTGCGTTTCACTGAATGGAGCCATCTGCCACAGGAATCGAGACAAGCTATGTAGGAAGCACGGCTATGCCAACAGGACACTACCCCACGTCCTGTGTAGCTGCAAGCCCCATTCCAGAGCCTGGCAGCTGCGACACAACGCCATCCAAGATCACCTGGTCGGCGCCATTCCACCAACTGTAGGGGAGGTTGCCATGAACTCCACCATCCCCGGAACCGACAGCCAACTGCGACCGGACATCGTTATCACCAGCGAGGATGGGAAGAAGATCATCGTGGTGGAGGTCACAGTGCCCTTCGAGAACAGGACCCCAGCCTTCTGTGATGCCCGAGCTCAAAAGGTGGAGACCCTCTGGCCAACACCTTGAAAGCTAGGGTTTACCAGATTCAGACAGATGCGCTGATCATCGGAGCCCTGGGTGCATGGGACCCCAGTAATGAACCAGTGTTGAGAGAATGCGGAATTGGTCAGTGCTACGCTTGGCTGATGCAGCAACTCATGGTGTTGGACGTCATCAGATGGTTGAGGGACATCTACATAGAACACATCACTGGACATCGGCAATACCAGGAGGGATGAGCGGGAGTGCCAGTGAGAAGTGCAGTGGGGAAAGTATTTTCCAAATGGACAGTCTACCCTAAATGCTCAATTACTGAGGGACAATCTACACTCATTCCTATATTTGCTTTCTACAACCAACTCTCTGTATAACTTTCATAAGTGATATACCCGAGTTTTCGGATTCTAATATCTAAACTATATTGTTAAATTTATTCACCTTAATTTGAGTTATTGCTGATTATGTATCTTACGACTTTTTAAAACAAACTTTGTATTGTGGATAATCTAAGCTCTATACCCAGAAATACAGACACTCTTTTCTTAAACTGTGTACTATATAATTTTTTTAACATTCGCTTTAATAACATTTTTAAATCTACAGACCAGATTTATTATCTGGGGTTGTCTTGTGTGCAATGTAACAGGAGGTTACTTGCTCAAAACTTGTTCCCAGAGTTGCACAGATTAATACAAAATATTTGCTTAGCTCCAAGAAGCTTCTCAGACAGGTGAAACAACATGGTCCTTGCCCCCAAAGGGAAAGGCAGGGAGAAGGATGGGTTGCAACAAAGAACAGTGTGAGTGACTGGCAAAGTCTGCTGTGGAGCTTTCCAATTTCATGGTATTTCTCTGGATTTTTTTCTTTTAACCTTACTACTTCATTTTAGCTTCTTCTGAGGAAAAGTTTGTTAGCTGACGGGAGGGAGTAGGGTTTGAGCAGGCCTTTGGAATGAAGGCCAATTTAAAGAGAAACTTCAAGGAGGAAAGGGTGGAGGTGTGGTGGGCTGGTTAAGAGATGGGCTGCAGACCTCAGGGGTTATGTGGCAGAAAGCACAGAGGTCTGAGTGAGAGTGAGTGGATTATTTTGCATTTGTCTTTCCTGAATTTCATCTTGTTGAATTCAGAGCAGTTCTCCAATTTGTCAAGGTTGTTTTGAATTCTAATCCTGTCCCCCAACATGCTTGGTTTCATCTGCAGATTTGATAAGCATATAGGCAAGTCCTCAACTTTATGACATTCGAGTTACGACGAATGGCACTTACCGTGTTTATAAATTGACATCCTGTTTTGACTTTCTGACGTTTTGACTTTTGACGCTTGATCCGACGTTATTCCTATGAGAAAATTGAGTTATGAAGTTTTGACTTAAGATGCGATTTTCAGGAACCAATTGTGTCATAAGTCCGAGGACTGTCTGTACTCTCCATTCAGTTATCCCTGGATAATGCTGGTGATGATGCTGGTGTATTAAAACAGTAAGTACAGCTGTGTTCCACCAGGTCCATTAGGAATGCTGAGCGGAGCAGGGTGGGAGAGACACCTAATGAAAAAGAACAGAACAATTAGGGAATGATGTTAAGTTCAAGTTTCTGAGAGGGGAAAATGTGGGGAGTAGAATGAGAAATCAAAGTGCACAAGTGCTCTTTGAATGTCTTTACAAGGAAGTAAAGGAGATGTTGATTTGTAGTTGAACTTTTCACTTTGTTGCCCAGCACTGACTTCTGCTGTTTTGAAGCCCTGGATAGCTCCTCCATGCCAGGAATTATTTTTTAGGATCAAACGGAAAAATGACATTTGCCTGAGGCTTCTCTGTAAAATGTTCTGTCTTTAATCTTGTCTGCATAATGTGCGCTGGTGGGAGGTGTCTTTTGAGCTCGGAATTCCCTCCTTGGTTCTGTAACTGGCAGATGATGATGGTTGTTTATTTACTAGAACTGTTCATTGCCAAATGTAAACATGTTTGTGCTGATTGGGTCACAAACTGCTCTTCAGAGTTAATCTGGATGCTCAGTGGGGAAAAAAATGGAGGAGAGAGAGAAACAATATCCTACACTTAGGTCTTTGTCCCAAATTCCAACGTATGGTCATATAGTAACTTAAATTTTTAGTTGGATTTGCTATAATGATGGTGCGACATTACCCAGGGTACAATCTGGACGGTTGAACAGCTGTGTTCCCTCAATTCTCCAGCCTGGAGTGCCTTTTACACTGCTTTGCTATGAGAGCAACCATTCCTCATCTGCTCACACACAGCCCCCAGCATGTTAATTACCCCCAACATATAAATTACTCTCAGCTGTACTGTATGAGTGCTATGGCCAGCCACTCTTGAATTATACTGCAGAGCAAAACCAGCAAATTCCCAGTCCCAGACTTTCCCCCATAAATGTGCATCTTGTACGGCCCAGTCCTCTCCTGAAGAACATAAGCTCTCATAAAATCCATCATTTTATTAATAGAAAATGATATCCACAAATCGTGCTATCTCAAATGGAGTTTCCCAAGCACTTCAATTCAAGTACACTGGTTTAGATAGAATAATAAAACAAATTTATTAACTATAGAAAGATAGATTTTAAGTAATTACAAGTAATAGGCATAAAAGTCAGAATTTGGTTACAAAGAAATAAGATAAAATGCAACTAACATCTAACTTAAAAAGCTAAGTGTATTCAAAGCAAAAGTCTCTCTCACCACATGTCTTAGCATGTCTTACTGGCTGAATTTCTTTCAGACAGGATGCCTCCCTCAGTCCAAAGCTGTTACTATGTTTCTCAGGGGTTGTGGCAGCCATGGGTAGAGAGAAAGGGAAGAATAACTTGGGGTGTGTCTTCCCCATTCTTATACTTTTCCTCCTCTTTGAGAATCATCTCCAACTTCGGTTCAGGACTCGGAAAGTCTGTGGGGACGGGAACCTCCAGTTGTTTCTTTGCCAATATGTACTTTTCTTACACCCTTTTTCCTCCCAAAGAATGGCCACTTAACCAGGTGACAGTCCATTTGATTTTGTTGACACTTGGCTGAGCGTCAGTTTGCCTTTTGTCTCTGATGAACTGGTTTGGGCTGCTTCCCCAGATTTGGAATATGTCTTAGTAACATCTTACAGTAGAATCTTATAACTTTTACAGTGTTGCCACACACATTTTATCCAGGAGAATAATGATCAACAAATCGTGAGTTTTCAAATGATACGTTACACGGCATAGTTTGCACAAAATTTATCGTAGTCTTATAAAAGTGGTGGACATAGGGATACAGACTGTCACAGATAGATACTTCTTAAATAGCTTCTCTGCCAAGGAGACATTGAAGACTTCTAACATCAGGTGGTGATGTAAGTTAAGAATAGATACGTTATTGGCAGAGGGGGGACCGTAAATGAAATTGGAAGGTCTTAAATTCAAAACTCATAAAAGGAAATATGTTTCACACAGCACACAGTCTGTAGAACTCATTGACACAATGTAACATTGAGGCCAAGATATTCGCAGGCTTAAAAAAGTGATTATACCTCTATGTAGAATGCAAGACTATCCAGTGTTCTATAAATACTTAAACAAACAAAACCACAACAACAAAGATGCCAAGAATTTTGGAAAGGGCCTAGCACCATCAAGGGTCTGAGCCAGCTTCTAACTGTTGGGGATTAGGAGAAAAATCTTTCCTGCGGGCTATGATCCCATAAATGCCTATTGTAGAGTGTTGTGAACCTCCTCCTGAAGCAAATGGTACTGGGCTGGGAAAGTGACAGGATACTGAATGAGGTGGGTTACTGGTCTGATCCAGTGTGGCAAATCCTATTGTGTTTGTAAAAAAAAAAAAAAAAAAAGAGGATTTTTGTCTGTCAGGATGAGGTCTACTATAGAAATCCTCTGTATTGGACTCAACATCTTTTGACTTAAAAATTGTAGCTATACAATTTTTAGTAATTCTGAGGATGTTTTAGTACTGGCAACATGAGACCTCCAGAAGTCCCACATGTTAGTGCAGCTTTCTCCCCCCATACATTGGATGCTTAAGGGTAAACCTGTTCTCTAAGGTGATTTGGTGGTCTGTAGCACACACCAGCTAATACCCCATTTTGTGCTGTACCTGTTAGGACACTTATCTATAAGCATTCAAGATCACTTTCTTCCAAATTGCCAGTGACTTGGAAATAAGTAATATTGTTTTTTAAATAGACTGCTGCTATCTCTCCCCTTTTGCCCACTTGATCCTTCCTTAAATGGTTGTAACCATTGATTTTAACATTCATATCATGCAAATCCTCTGTTCAGGTTTTGGTAATATAAGATAGGGTGAATTTATGCTCATAAATAAGCAATTCCAGTTCCTCTTGTTTATTATTCTGGGTTCTAGCATTGGTGTATAGGCAATTAAAGAATTTCTTCTCTTCACATCTTTTGGTGTCTTGATTAATTTTTCTCTCAGCATCTTGATTTTGTGCTAAATAAGTGCTCATTTGTTTCCTGTTTTCACCCTCGCATTTTGTTGTTCATTTAATGCACTCCTGACCAATCTAGCCAGCCTATCCCCTAGCAGATGGGTTCCATTTCTGCTGAGATGGAGGCCTACCAAACTGTCAGTCCCTGACCTCACACAGGGTGGGCCAGTGTTCCACAAAACCCTCCACTTTACAACACGTACCTAGCCAGCCGTTCACTTCCAGGATCCTTCTGTCTTCCTTTACTTATGAAATGTGAAGGATCTCCAAGAAGATTACTTGGACATTCTTCACTTTCAGCATCCTTCCAGGTTCCCTGAAGCACCTAGACTCTATTAGCTATCTCATGGTGCAGTATTGAGGAAAGCCATGGATTGTCTTGTAGGTATTTTTAAATGCTGCAATAAACTTGATTGATTGAGTCTTAATGTGTGGTTATGGCAAAACCGGCACACATTGAATTTTCATTCAATTTATCTTCCATTTAAAGAGAAGTAAAATTTATCAGATTTTGGATCTAAGCCTATCTATCGTTGTTCCTTTTAAAATTTTTTCTTTGCCGAATTCTTTGCCCTCACTTGGGATTTGTCAGCCTGTCCCCACTGCCTGAGCCTTTCCTTGTTGCAGTCAAAGGTGAAATTTAGTGGACTTTAGCAGCATGTGATACTGTTTTGGTTTGAAGTTCATTGGTGAGGGCTGTATTGGGATCCCAGGGCTGAAACAGCAGACCAGATTAGAGTGAGTCTATTTAGGAGAGCTTTGTGACACTAGAATAGCAGGGGATACTGTTGGCCAGCCTGGAGGTATACTG
The DNA here is from genome assembly GCF_027887155.1 of Malaclemys terrapin pileata. NCBI lineage: Eukaryota > Metazoa > Chordata > Testudines > Emydidae > Malaclemys > Malaclemys terrapin. The sequence continues at coordinate 55,745,773 of NC_071511.1, read as the reverse complement.
GTTGGAGCTGCGGTGGGGCAGGGAAGAGGCTTGTTCATTCTAGCATGTGCTTCTGTCCCACATTATATTTGATTCAGCCAGTGTTTATCAATTATATACGTTTTCTCCTTAGCTCCTTGGCTGGTGTTATCTCACAGTCCCAGTGATGTGACATGAGGCATGTTAGATTAAGTCTGCGAAAACCAAGAGAGAAGAAAAGCCGTTTCATGGAAATGTCCAAGCAGAATGCATTTAGAGGCTGGGATAATAGCTGTTACTTAAGGCTGATGGATTATTTTATAATGTACTGGGGTGAAATTAATGCTACCAAAAGAGACTGACTACTCAAAATATTTTCTCCATTCACACTGGCAATATTTTTATGACAGTCCTTTTATAACTTATGGTTGTTGTGCACAATAGCTTATTGTTCTGTATCTTTATTCTCATACCTCCTTTCTTAGATTTGGATACAGATGAAAACGGAGACTTTTTGTTTAGGCAGCTTAGAAAATAAATTTGTAGCTGAAATCCTTCCATCCCATGCAGAAACCTCTGCTGCTGCTGGGATTCAGAAGACATCAGCCACGCATTGTTGCAGATGCAGATATGGCTGGAAGGGGTGTTTTCAGGAGAGGGAAGGAGCAGCTGGCATTTTCTATACCTGTGATGTAAGAAAGATGGGCCTGATGCTTAAGACAGCTCTGGCTGCAGCCACCCTGTTGGAAATGAAATTGGGTCCCTCCACTTCAGTTCTAGCCCCCATAGTAACAATAATAATAGTAGTAGTTAGCACCTAAGTTCCCTCTAAGCTGCGCAGCTGCACAGCAGCCTATTAATCGCCGCACAGGCACTTAGGGCTATGTGGGGGAGAGATGCCTCTCCCCCAGTCCCAGACCTGCTGCAGCCGAGGGAGAGGTGTGTCCCTCCCCATGCCCCAACCCAGCCCTGGCTCGGACCTGCCATGGCTGGGGGAGAAGCACCCATCCCCTGGCCACAACCCAGCCCTGGAGCTGCCACAGCAGGGAGAGGCACCTCTCTTCCCCCGCCAGCCCAGGTAGCCCCAGGGCAGCCTGCACCCCAAACCCCTCATCCCTGGCCCCACCCCAGAGCCTGCAGTCCCAGCCAGAGCCCTCACCCTCCCCCACCCCCGCACTCCAACCCCCTGTCCCAGACCTGAGCCCCCTCCCGCACCCTGAACTCCTCATCCCCGGTTCCACCCCAGAGACCTCCCCTCAGCCGGAGCTCTCACCCCCCGCACCCTAAATCTCTGCCCCAGCCCTGAGCCCCTCATCCCTGGCTCCAGCCAGAGCCCTCTGCCATATGCTGAGCCCTTCAGTCCCACCCCTACCACATGAATTTTGTTATGCGCACCAATATGGAGGTGATGTGTCACACATCACTGTCATATTGGTGCACATAACAAAATCCATTCTGAACATGCATGGGAAACATTAAAGGGAACATTGGTTAACACTTAGGCCTGATCTACACTACAAAGTAAGGCCGACATAAGCCGCATTAGGTCAATTTAATAAAGTATGTGTCTACACTGCTGAGTCCCTTCCGCCAACCTAAGTGGCCTGTAAAGCTGACTTCTGTACTCCACCTCCGCGAGAGGTATAGCACTTGATTCGACATCCATGGGTCGATATGGGGATAGTGTAGACACTGTGTTGCGTAATTTTAATGAATTGGCCTCCAGGAGCTGTCCCACAGTGCTCTGCTGTGGCTGCTCTGGTGAGCATTTTCAACTCCACTGCATGTCAGCAGGGTACAGAGGAATCAGCCGCTCCCCTGTTAAAGCCACGGGAACTTTTGAATTTTCATTTCCTGTTTGATCAGCGTGGAGAGCTCGCCAGCACAGCTGATCATGGAGACTCAAGGCTGCAAAGGCACTCCAGCATGGAGTACACAGGAGGTCTTGGATCTTATTGCTGTGTGGGGAGAAGAGTATGTGCAGGCAGAGCTCCGATCCAGCAGAAGAAATGCTGACATCTATGCCAAGATTGCACGGGGTATGTAGGAGAAGGGCTACACCAGGGACACGCAGCAGTGCCATGTGAAAATAAAGGAGCTTCGGCAAGCATACCAGAAGAAAAGGGAGGTGAACAGTCGTTCTGGTTCTGCCCCACAGATATGGCACTTTTATGAGGAGCTGCATGCGATTCTCGGTGGTGACCCCACCACTACCCCAAAACGCTACATGGATACCTGCCAGGAGCCCTGAGCGACCTCAAGCAACAACGAGGAGGCCATTATTGATGATGAGGAGGAGGAGAATGTGAGGCAGGCAAGCAGAGGATCCATTCTCCCCGACAGCCAAGAACTGTTTTTAACCCTGGAGCCCATCCCTTCACAGGACCAGTTGGTGGTGGAGCATGGTGCCGGGGAAGGCATCTCTGGTGAGTACACATTTCCAATCAAACTGTAGGGGTTACGTGCTATTATATTTATGTTTAATCTGAACAAAAAAGTAAGTGTAGTGGGTATCAGTGGCCACTCCAGCTACACAGAGGGTGCTCTCCGAAAAAGACTGTTTATGTGCACAGGGATGGCCCGGGAATCTTCCATGGAGATCTCTAGGAAGCTCTCGTGGAGGCACTCTGCAATCCTTTGCAGAAGGTTTCTGGGAAAGGCTGCCTTATTTCACCCACCACGGTAGGACACTTGCCTGCGCCACGCCAGTATTAACTCTGCTGGCAGCATTGCAGCACACAGCATTGCAGCATAAAGACCGGGTTTGTTCCCAGAGGCTTGCAGCACCTGCTCCCTTGCAGCCTCTGTTACCCTGAAGAGAGTGATATCACATAGGATCACCTAAGGGAAATGGGGGAAGTTTTCAATGCTAGCCCTTAAACCGCAAACAATTCAATAAGTAATCTGCCCCGTTTGGTGAAATCTGAGTCACACAACCATGCTTTCCCAAACGTGCCGTGGTTGTGGTTGGAAGGGATAACCATGTATTGCAAGCAGCATTGGAAAAAAAAAGGGGGGGCGGCTTCCTGTTTGTCTCCCTCCCACCCCAACCCAGTGCCGCTTTTGTGGAAAACAAACTATTTGGGGGGGCTTTACACTGATGCCTGTCGTCAAGCACCATCCAGGTGCTAGGAGAAAGGGGACTTTTTCTCAAGTTCCAACCTGTGATCCCAAGGATGTCTTCACAAAAGCAGCAGCACAAGACCTCTTGCCCAGGCCTTGTGGCCTTACTCACCATGGCTGAAGCAGCAAACCGATTCTTGCAATAGCCAGTGCTTGTGATTACGTTGTGGCTTGCAGTGAAGTGTATTGAGGGGTGGGATTTTTTTATTAAAAAAAAATCTACCTTGCACCAGAAACAATATATGAACTGTCAGTGTTACCCTTGTGCTTTGCATTCATTGCAGCTGCAACCTTGTCTGTCGGCGCATCCTCTAGACCAGGACAGAGCCTTTCCCAGATTAGAAGGTGGAAAAAGAAGACTTGGGAGGATGTGTTCAATGAGTTAATGTGCGCCTCTGACAGTGACAAATTGGAGCTTAGAGCATGGAGGATTACACTGTCTGAAAACCTGGACATGGACAGGAGAGCATGCAGGGAGCACGAGCATGCCACGCAGGAAGAGATGCTGTGGATTATGAAGGAGCAATCAGACATGTTGAGGCATCTGGTTGAGGTTCAGGAAAGGCAGCTGGATGCTAGAGTCCCTCTGCAGCATATGCTGAACCTGCTGCCATCATCGCACAGTTCTACATCCTCCTCCCCCAAATGTCCTATGAGGCGGGGGGAAGTTTGGTATCCCTTGCACTCAACATCAGGGGAGGGTACAAGGACCAGAAGGTGCCCAGTCCCACACCTTTGATTGTTATTGCTGTGCAATTGTAAAGCAAGCTGTCCTTGTTTCTCCCCCCCCACAGTGTTATCAGCCCTCTTGCCCCAGGTTTTTCTTTGCTCTCTGTATGTGTGTGTGTGTGTGCATAATAAAACTTAATGTATTGAGGAGAAAAAGCTCTTTATTCATTCAACACATAGTGGTTGGTGGGGGTGGAGTTTACAGGGGAGAAAATGCAATGGAGGGGACAGTTTGGTAAGGAACAACACAGATAAATGTCACATTACTCTAGCTCATTGCCGAAACTGGTTTTCAAAGCCTCACGGAGACAGAGAGCCCCTCAATGTGGTCTTTTTATTGCCCTCATGTCTGCCTGCTCAAAATTGGCTTCCAAGCAATCTGTCTCAACCCCCGACCCCGCCAGAAACTTTTCTCCCTTTGTTTCACAGATATTATGGAGCACAGAGCACGCAGCAATAACAATGCATGGGGATGCATGGGATTCTTCTGTCTGAAGTGCAGGACTCTGAACTTGTCCTTGTTGAACCTCATCAGATTTCTTTTGGCCCAATCCTCCAATTTGTCTAGGTCACTCTGGACCCTATCCCTGCCCTACAGCGTATCTACCTCTCCCCCCAGCTTTGTATCATCTGCAAACTTGCTGACGGTGCAATCCATCCCATCATCCAGATCATGAATGAAAATGTTGAACAAAACCGGTCCCAGGATCGACCCCTGGGGTACTCTGCTTGATACCGGCTGCCAACTAGACATTGAGCCGTTGATCACTACCCGTTGAACCCGACGATCTAGCCAGCTTTCTATCCACCTTATAGTCCAATCATCCAATCCATACTTTTTTAACTTGCTGGCAAGAATACTGTGGGAGACCGTATCAAAAGCTTTGCTAAAGTCAATATATATCACGTCCACCGCTTTCCCCATATCCACAGAGCCAGTTATCTCATCATAAAAGGCAATCAGGTTGGTCAGGCATGACTTATCCTTGGTGAATCCATATTGACTGTTCCTGATCACCTTCCTCTCCTCCAAGTGCTTCAAAATGGATTCCTTGAGGACCTGCTCCATGATTTGTCCAGGGACTGAGGTGTGGCTGACCGGTCTGTAATTCCCCAGATTCTCCTCCTTCCTTTTTTAAAAGATGGGTACTATATTTACCTTTTCCCAATCATCCGGGACCTCCCCCAATCACCAAGAGTTTTCAAATATAATGGCCAATGGCTCTGCAATCACATCAACCAACTCCCTCAGCACCCTCTGATGCATTGCATCCGGCCCCATGGCTTTGTGCATGTCCAGCTTTTCTAAATAGTCCTTAACCTGTTCTTTCACCACTGAAGGCTGCTCACCTCCTCCCCATACTGTGTTGCCCAGTGTAGCAGTCTGGGAGCTGACCTTGACTGTGATGACTGAGGCAAAAAAAGCATTGAGTACTTCAGCGGTTTCCACATCATCTGTCACTAGGTTGCCTCCCCCATGCAGTAAGGGTCCCACACTTTCCCTGACCACCTTCTTGTTGCTAACATACCTGTAGAAAGCTGCCTTGTTACCCTTCACATCCCTTGCTAGCTGCAACTCCAATTGTGCTTTGACCTTCCTGACTACACTCCTGCATGCTCAAGCAATATTTTTATACTCCTCCTTAGTCATCTGTCCAAGTTTCCATTTCTTGTAGGCTTCTTTTTTGTGGTTAACCTCACCGAAGATTTCTCTGTTAAGCCAAGCTGGTCGCCTGCCATATTTGCTATTCTTTCTGCACATTGGGATAGTTTGTTCTTGCACACTCAATAAGGCTTCTTTAAAATACAGCCAGCTCTCCTGGACTCCTTTCCCCCTCATATTAGCCACCCACTTCTACTTCTCCTACCAATTCTTCCCCCTTTGTAAGCAGCAGGTAAAGAGAATGGTTCCTCCAGTAGTTGCACCAGGAAGTTGTCCCCAACACTCTCCAAAAACTTTCTGGATTGTCTGTGCACTGCTGTATTGCTCTCACAGCAGATGTCAGGGTGATTGAAGTCCCCCATTAGAACCAGGGTCTGTGATCTGGTAACTTCTGTTAGTTGTCCAAAGAAAGCCTCATCTACCTCCTCCTGGTCCGGTGGTCTAGAGCAGATGCCCACCATGACATCACCCTTGTTACTCTTGCCTCTAAACTTAACCAATGCACTGCTACAGGCTGGGGACCAACTGGCTAAGCGGCAGTTCTGCAGAAAAGGACCTGGAGATTACAGTGGACGAGAAGCTGGATATGAGTCAACAGTGTGCCCTTGTTGCCAAAAAGGCTAATGGCATATTGGACTGCATTAGTAGGAGCATTGCCAGCAGATCAAGGGAAGTGATTATTCCCCTCTATTCGACACTGGTGAGGCCACAGCTGGAATATTGCGTCGAGTTTTAGGCCCCCCTGCTACAGAAAGGATGTGGACAAATTGGAGAGAGTCCAGTGGAGGAAAATGATTAGGGGGCTGGGGCACATGACTTATGAGGAGAGGCTGAGAGAACTGGGCTTATTTAGTCTTCAGAAGAGAAGAGTGAGAGGGGATTTGATAGCAGCCTTCAACTACGTGAAGGGAGGTTCCAAAGAGGATGGAACTAGGTTGTTCTCTGGTGGCAGATGATCTAGGTTGGATATTAGGAAACACTATTTCACTAGGAGGGTTGTGAAGCACTGGAATGGGTTACCTAGGGAGGTGGTGGAATCTCCATCCTTGACAAAGCCCTGGCTGGGATGATTTAGTTGGGGTTGGTTCTGCTTTGAGCAGGGGTTTGGACTGGATGACCTCATGAGGTCTCTTCCAACCCTACTCTTCTATGATTCTGTAATGGGTATATTGCTTTCACTGAGGTCTAATCTAGTAAGCAAACAATGCCAGCGACCTTTTAAACGTCCAAAGGCATATTCCACCACCATTCTGCACTCGCTCAGCCTGTGGTTGAACCGATCCATACTGCTGTCCAGGCTGTCTGTGTACGGCTTCATGAGCCATGGGAGCAAGGAGTAGGCTCGGTTTCCCAGGATTATGATTGGCATTTGAATGTCACCAATGGTTATTGTGCAGTCTGGAAAGAAAGTTCCTGCTTGCAGCTTTCTGAGCAGATGTGTTCCTAAAGATGCACACGTCATGCACCTTTCCCGACCATCCTATCCTAGGTTGATGTTGGTGAAATGGCCCCTGTCATCCACCAGTGCTTGCAAAACCATTGAGAAGTACCCGTTTCGGTTTATGTACTCTTTGGTAAGGTGGTCTGGTGCCAAGATAGGGATATGTGTTCTGTCTATAGCCCCACCGCAGTTAGGGAACCCCATTGCGGCAAAACCGTCCAATATATCCTGCACGTTGCCCAGAGTCACCACCCTTCTTAGCTGAAGTCTGTTAATGGCCCTGCAAACTTGAATCACGACAGATCCCACAGTAGATTTACCCACTCCAAATTGATACACCACTGATCGGTAGCAGTCTGGCATTGCAAGCTTCCACAGAACTATCGCCACTCAATTCTCCCTTGTCAGAACAGTTCTCATTTTAGTATTCTGCGCTTCAAGGCTGGGGAAAACTTCACACAGTTCCTGGAAAGTGGTCTTACACATTCGAAAGTTCTGCAGCCACTGCTCATCATCCCATAGCTGCAAAACGATGTGGTCCCACCAGTCAGTGCTCGTTTGCCCGGCCCAGAAATTGTGCTCAGCTGTGTCAAGGTGATGTGTGTCTGTCGCCAGCAACTGCAAATTGCTCTGCTCTGTGTCTTCCAGCAGGGCTGCTTGCTTGGCATTACATTGTTCTGTGCAGCAGCTCCTGTATCAGCTGTGTAAATACTGCAGGATAAGGCACATCATGGGAGGCTAATGCCATGTTCCCATAACCACTGGCCGTGGTTTGCCGCTCCAGGCCATTGGGGGCTGCGGGAAGGGCAGCCAGCACAGTGATCGGCCGAACTTGCGGATGCAACAGGTAAACAAACCAGCCTGGCCCGCCAGGGGCTTTCCCTGAACAAGCGGCGCACTGGCTTTGAGAACTACTGCATTAGACCATGGTGCCTTGCAAATATAGTACTTGTCTGACCACTTTCTTGAAAACTTCATTCTTAGTCTCCAGCCTAAGGAGAACTTGCCAGATGCAGATAAAAACAGACACACTCCCACCTGTTAGAGGGCTTTCACTTATCTCCACCTCTGGTTCTTGTCACCCAGACAGAAAGCAGAAGACCAGAAGTCTGAAGTGCAGGCAATGTGATGTTTATTGGGGTTAGTTCAAAGCAAGCATATCCATAGCTCTACATGCCGGCAGAGTCTGTTTCCCAGTGTTCCGTTCCCAGCTCTGATGCCACAAAGCATTTATGCCATGTCCTCCTTCCGAGCTCTGACACCCACACCACAGAGCCGTGCCTGTGTCCCCATTCCCATTTCCCACGTCTTCCTTCTTAGCAGGCCCAAATATACCTGCAATGCATGCCCCTGTCCCACCCCTTACAACTTATGGTCATGTTCCATTTTGGAGGGTTGTGAGTCTGAGGTCTTTGTCCCACTCTTTTGTATCCCATGGGAGGAGTAAGGAGTGAGATTGTATTCTGGCCAAGGCCAGGCCTTTCTTTGGCTTTCAGTGTTTCTTATGCCTGCTCACCCTCCCCCATCCTCCCTTGCCCCTCCCGAGTGGTTACTTGACCTTGCATTGCGATAGGAGTTGAGGCAGTCTTCAAGTTTACATGCGTATATTATACTCCCACCATGCCCACTAACACTTTAACCTGATCCCTTATCTTTTCTCATTGTACTAAAAGCCCCATCTGGTTGTGGGAAATGCAACACACCGTGTCTGTGTTCATTGTTCTTCACACATATTAGTAAGGATCCCTTTGTTCACATATATTAGTATAAGATATAAGAATATAAAAAGTCAAACCCAAAATTCTATCTCAGGCTGGCAAACAAGCCTATATACTAACACCACCCAACTTGCATGAGCAACAGACTTGCTGTGAGAAACTTGTACCAAATGGTTCTACTGAGAGTTGTCTTGTAGAGGGAAGGAGGGATGACAGAGAGAGGAGATAATGATGCTTCAGCTGAGGCAAGAGGGTTTTTATTTACACAGCCGAGCTCCATTTGGTATTAATAAAGAACATTCATTTCTTTGGCTAGACTTCTACCCCCTCTTAATTTAGCTAGGGTAGGATTAGTACTCTTTCTGGCATGACACATCAAATTGCATAAGCCACTTAGCTGTTCAGACTTCCAGTATATCTAGCTTACCCTGACTGGTAAGGATGATACTTGCTTTCCTTTATACATCATTTCCAGATCTTTAGATGAAAAACTGTACATAAGAGTGAAGTGTTACTGTTGTACTCGTGCTGTATATTGACTAATAGCACTCTAGTTTTTTATATGTATTTATTCCCACTGCATGGATAGTAATAAAAAGTGATTATAAAGTAATCATTAATATAAACTGAATTAAATAGACCCCACTATCCTTTTGTCACCTTCCTCCATCTATTTAGCAATGACTTCTGTATCTGACATTCACAGTTTTTCATTCCTTATTCTTGGACATAGAGGACTGCACCAAAGTGCAATCTGAAATCAGACTCATTCTTAAACTCCAGAGTACCCAGGACTTGGAGTGAACTTGTTACCCCCTACCTCCAGGGAGAGGGGAATCTTTCTTGTGGTAGCTTCAGCACTCTCCTCTGAGCTGTGCCAGCCCTAATTTCACCTTGCAGGTTAACAGTAGGTGCATCCTAATCTCCAAGTCCCTTTGAATATTCCCCTGACACTGGGTACTCTCAGAAATCTAGATCCAGTGTACCTCAGTTTACTGGTTTTACCTTAAACCCCTGCTGCTGTAGACCATACAGGACTTGTGAGAACTGATCACAAAACAGAAGTAGGTTTATTTAATGAAGAATAAAGATTTAATTAGAAACAAGAGTGTGGTGGAAATAAATGATTGCAATACAGAACAAAATCTAAACATTCATGAAAGCTCCCCTACTCCACAAGGGGTTTCCTCAGTGAATGGCTACAGAATACTTCTCCCCGTGTTATACTGAAAGCAGCCTTTTGTTTTGTGATGGGCTTCCCCAGGGTGCAACCTGGAACTGGGGTACTGCTGAGCCCTCGGTTATACCAGTCTGGTTTGTTCCTGTGCCCTCAATAAGGCTTCTTTAAAATACAGCCAGCTCTCCTGGACTCTTCCCCCCACCCCATATTAGCCTCCTGGGGGATCCTGCCCATCAGTTCCCTAAGGGAGTTAAAGTCTGCTTTTCTGAAGTCCAGGGTCTGTATTGTACTACTCTTTCTTCCTTACGTGAGAATCCTGAACTCAACCATCTCATGGTCACTGCCACACAGGTTGCCACCCACTTCTACTTCTCCTACCAATTCTTCCCCCTTTGTAAGCAGTAGGTCAAGAGGAGAACGGCCCCTGGTTGGTTCCTCCAGTAGTTGCACCAGGAAGTTGTCCCCATCACTCTCCAAAAACTTCCTGGATTGTTTGTGCACTGCTGTATTGCTTTCCCAGCAGATGTCAGGGTGATTGAAGTCCTCCATTAGAACCAGGGCATGTGTTCTGGAAACTTCAGTTAATTGTCCAATGAAAGCCTCTACCTCATCCTCCTGGTCTGGTGGTCTATATCACATGCACACCATGACATCACCCTTGTTGCTCTTGCTTCTAAACTTAACCCAAAGATTCTCAACAGGCTTTTCTGCAGTTTCATACTGGAGCTCTGAGCAATCATACTGCTCTCTTACATACAGTGCAACTCCTCCACCTTTCCTCCCCTGCCTGTCCCTTCCTGAACAGTTTATACCCATCCATGACAGTGCTCCAGTCATGGGAGCTACCTCACCAAGTGTTATTCCAGCCACATCATAGTTCTTTGGCTGTGCCAGGACTTCCATTTCTTCCAGACCAGACCAGACCCACTCAGAGAAACCACCAGGAACAGGACTTTATTCTGTAAAGAACACAGAACAGAATTACAGTCCAGCAGCTTCCTTTCTGCTTGCCTGCTATGTGCTCCCAGCTCAGTCAGTGCGGAGACCTCCTGCTGGGGGGGCAGAGGGTACATCCTGAGAGGAACCAGGAAGTTCTCCCAACATGCCACGGTTTGTAATCAACAACTTGTAGTTCCCAGGGCTGCTGTTGAAGCACACTGGACCTTGGGCTACACCCTTCCCCCACTTATTGAAAGAGCGACCTCATCCCTTTCCTTGGTCAAAAACCTCTCAGGTTGAATATCACATGCCACCCAGTGTAAGTTTATTTCCCAATCCGCCCCTCCCTCAATATGGAGAGGACAATGCACCAGCCCCTGTTCCTGAGGAAATTTCCCTTTTTTACGACACCACACTGTTTTAGATAAATCTGTTTTATATTTTTTAAGTAATCTTTCTGTAGTTAATAATCACTTTAAATCTATACATGTAGAGATCAAAGTTAGTTACCTAAGAAATAAACAAAATCACAATCTAAGTTCTATACACTAGACAGGATTTGAATCAAGCAGTGTCTCACCCTGATCTTCCAATCTTCCATACACAGACTAGAAATCCCAAATCCCTTCAGCCTGGGACCACATCCCCTGTTCAGTCTTTGTTCTTAAGGTGTTTCCAGGTTTTGAATTGGGGGGGGGGGGGGAGTGAGGCCATGTGATGATGTCACTTCCCCCTTTTATAACTTCTTCCGTGTGGCGGGAACTTCATTGTTCCAAGCAAAGTCCCTAGCACAGTTTGTGGAAAAGTACAGGCACAAAATGGAGTCCAGTATTACATGATCTAGTCACATGCCCTTGCATGCTTCGATGCGTCATAGCAGCCATTATTCGTATACGGGCTGAAGCGCCCACAGGAAAGCCCATCAGATGAGGATAAGCTTCTTCTGTGGCCTATTGAGTTTCTTAATGGGCCATTCCTTGAATGGTTCATCCACAATGTGTTGGCTAGACTGGATGTAAGCTACCTTGTGGGTGTCACTCCAGGAGCAAATACATTTAAATACTGGTACATAGTCAATATTCATAATGACATCATAATTCAGATGCAATGACTGCACATACAATCCAACTAGACATTAATGTTTAACAGATCAAGACTTTCAGAATGATACCTTACAGGGCATATTTTGCACAAAACATATATCACCATGGTAAATATGGGGGTGCCTTGATGTTGCTTTCAGGTTACAGAATGTCACATGTTTCTGTTCACAGGCAGGGCAAACCTCTGTTTTGTCATGAAGTTTTTTTTTTACTTTTAAAAAGTGGTGATAGTTTGTCATTGCCTCAGATGGTTTCCCATTCAGAGGGTTAGTACTGCGCAAGCTAAACAACTGAGCCTTGCATTACATCACCAGCTAAACAGGACACAGGGTAACAACTGTACCCTGCCCCAAGTGGGCAATCGCTGAAACACATTGTCTCCTGGTAACTAATTTCTACCCGAAGTCCATAAAGCATACTTTCAATATAAATACATTATTCCTTAAATGTTACCTGTATATACATCTCACAACGACTATGAATGTTGACAGGTTACAAGCTTTGTGTAAATACCTTACATGTTACTCTTTATGGATAAAAGTAGTGTAAGACATATTTGGTGTAGTGAGTTTGTCAGGTCGGCGGTGAGAGATGTTTGCAAAGAACGGGACCCTTTGCCAAGGGGTCTCTGTGTCATGATATTGTGTCCGTGATGCTCCCTATCAGCTTTTTCCCTGGTACTTCTTTCCCATTCCTTGATGTGAATCCATACCGACTCTTCTCAAAGTATTCAGAACCTTCCAAATATATTCTCCTTTGTCCCTGGTCCAGTGTTTCCTGTCTCTCCTCTTATCCTTTTTTCCTGTCTGAAGTAATATTTTTAGCTTTAATGTGCCACATTAATTTCTTCAGTAAATATACAACTTCCAAGTTGCCAAAAAAGGTGTTAAACATTTCTGCAAAAGGTCCCTTGTTCTTTAGCATCTCAATAAAGTTTTGTGATGGATATGGTTGGCTCTGGATCAGTGGTGTAGCCAGGGTTGCTGCGAGGAGCGGCGGAGAAAAAAGGCGCATGTCCTTCGGCGGCATTTTGGCGGCCCTGCGCATGCGCCGAAATGCTGCTAAAAGTTGGAGTGCCACGCCACCAAAATCACGGACGAGGGGAAAAGGCGCCACTTGGGGAATTCTGGGCTCGGAGGAGCAGGCGCTTTCTGGATCACCTGTTTTCACAATCCTTATTTCCTTCAACATTTCTTCCTCTTCTCCTGGGAAATGTTTGGTTTCTGGCATTGGCCCCATTCCATTTCACCATCCTCCTTTAGAACACTGGGAAGACAAGTGTCTATCATTTTCCATCAATGTCTCCTTTGACAATTGTCTGTCCCATAGGGAGATGCAAAGTTGCACCGTTTCAACTAAAGGTGTGATTTTAAACCGATCTAGTGCAAAAGTCCATATGCATGCTCTCAACCATGCTTATTTCAGTTTAGATTAAGTTAGTTAGGAACAGGTTTTAAGCTAAATTGAAATAAGCCACTCTTAAACCAAAATAAGATTGTCTGCTCCTGGTTTGCGCAGGTTTAACTAAAATTTTAAAATCACATCTTTAGTTAAAGAGCTTGTTTACATACACAGGTTTGAGTATATGTCTTCACTGCAGAGTGTACTTGGGGTTGAGCACCTGGATTGACCTGGCTCGGGTGTGAGCAGCCACACTGCAATGCCATACTTGAGTGTGTCCACACTGATGCTACACTCACTCATGTGTGGTGCTAGGACTTCTGGGGACATATCCCATGGTTCTTTGCACTTTAGTAAACTGAACCACTCTGTTTCTTTCCCAGTGAATTGAGAGAATTTACCTGTCTTGGGCATATGATAGAGTTGTGGGAAGGGATTACTAACCCTAGGGTAAAACATGACCACATTTGGGTGAGGCTTGTGTGTGTGGACGGGAGCCAGGTTAGTGGCAATATCTGAGTAAAAGACCAAGTTAACTCTGTAGTGATGCTAAACTCTGAGACTTCATTGTATCATTCACTGGCCACTTAATACTTGTGTATTAGAGTGGGTGTTTTTATCCTAATTTATGTAGAAGACAACTTTCTGATCCAGAAAGATTCCAAGCAGAGGGGAAATTGTCTAGTGTCCACTTCTCATAAGCAACAACTGGGGATGAGCTGCTAGAGAATGGGAGAATAATAGAGAAGTTTTGAAATAGTGACATGAGCTACCTGAATCCAGCATAGTAAGGAAAGAGTTCAGTAATGCATCAGTAAAAGGGTATTTAGTCCTTGTGTAGGCTAGGAGAATTGTTTCCTGTTTCTCATTACCAATGCTACTTATGGAATCAGCTTTAGTGTACATGGGGGTATGATGGGGTACATGAGGCCCAAAGGCCCCCTGCTTGAAGGCCTCAGGGGCCTGCCACATCCATCCCAGGAGAAGGCTAGAGTGGCTGCAGGGAGCAGAGCCCTATTGGTCAGTCTGAGGACCAGAGCCAGGGGAGGGCTATAGGGCATTATTGAGGGCTTTGAGATAGACCAGGTTGGACAGTGTACCCTGTAAAGGGAATAGTGTAGGCAGCTTGGGCAGAGGACTGAGTTGCTGAAGATCCACCGAGAAATCCATTGGCTGGAAGTGGGAGCTTGTGAGAGGTGAGTGCCACCCTGCTGAAAAGAACTGAGAGATTGCAGGCATCATTGGCCAGAGAAGGTGGGTGCTCGCGAGAGGCAGGTGCCGATCCTGTTAGAGGGGCACAGGGGTTTTTACTACTGTGTCATCTAGGTTTAAAGAAGCTGAGTGGAAGGATGATCTTATGGTTAAATCAGTGGAATGGGAATCCAAAAAATTAGATGAAATTTTGACAATGCCACAGACTTCCTGTGTGAACTTGGACAAGTTATTTATTCTCTGGAGGCCTCATTCCTTTTTTGTAAAATGGGGATACTTCTTTTCACACTTGTCTGTTTTCTGTAATTAGATTGCAAGCTATTTGGGACAGGGACTGTCTCTTACTGGGTCTGTATAGAATGCCTAGCATATTGAGATTCTGATCTTGACTGGAGCCTCTTGGCACCACTGACAGTGCCGCTGTCACAAGTGGTGTAACGACTTGTCATAACTATAAAGGGAAGGGTAACAGCTGTCCTGTGTACAGTACTATAAAATCCCTCCTGGCCAGAGACTCCAAAATCCTTTTCCCTGTAGAGGGTTAAGAAGCTCAGGTAACCTGGCTGGCATCTGACCTAAAGGACCAATAAGGGGACAAGATACTTTCAAATCTTGGGGGGGGAAAAGGAGGGAGAAGGCTTTTGTTTGTGCTCTTTGTTTTTGAGAGGGCGTTCGCTCTCAGGACTGAGAGGGACCAGACATCAATCCAGGTTCTCCACATCTTTCTAAACAAGTCTCTCCTATTTCAAACTTGTAAGTAAACAGCCAGGCAAGGCGTGTTAGTTTTCCTTTGTTTTCTCAACTTGTAAATGTACCTTTTACTAGAGTGTTTCTTTGTTTGCTGTACTTTAAACCTAAGACTAGAGGGGAGTCCTCTAAGCTCTTTAAGTTTGATTACCCTGTAAGGTTAATTTCCATACTAATTTTACAAAAATAATTTTTACCTTTTTCTTTAATTAAAAGCCTTCTTTTTAAGAACCTGATTAATTTTTTCCTTGTTTTAAGATCCAAGGGGTTTGGATCTGTATTCACCAGAAAATTGGTGAAAGGTTTCTCAAGGCTTCCCAGGGACGGAATCCATTGGGAATGGTGGCAGTGGGACCAAAGCTAAGCTGGTAGTTAAGCTTGGAAGTTTTCATGCAGGCCCCTACATTTGTACCCTAAAGTTCAAAGTGGGAATACAGCCTTGACACAACTCTTTCTTATGTGCTGTAAAATCAGTCACATTCTATGCCTTCCTGTTCATCCTCGTTGGCTTTTTTGGTCCTGATGTGTTTATTGCTCAGTGGCTTGAGGAACCCATATATAGACATGCAAATGCATCTGTGAATAATTTCCATCTTTTGAACCACCACTTTAGTTCTTTGACCTCACCATTCTTTGGTTGTTCTTGTGAAATTCAGCATCTTTTTCTATTGTGTTGAAGTCCTAAATTGCAGTTATGGTAAAAATTTTGTTTTTAAACCTCCACAAAAAATGGAATAGGAAAATAAGAACTGGAACACAAGCCCAGCTCAGCATCCTGTCTCTGACAGTGGCCAGTGATCAGATGTTTTGGAGGAGAAAGGTACAATCTCCATAATGGACAATTATATAAATATGGATGGGACTTTCAAAAGCTCCTAAATGACTTAAGGGCACGCATCCCATTGAAAGTCAATGGGGGAAGCATCTTCCTAATCCAAGACAACCAACTTTCTTGTTTATATTCTGGAGCATAAAGTGTTATTCTAATAAGTGTTCATCCTAATTACTGTAACTGTGGAGGATAGTCTTATTATTCAGATAATAATCTAATCCTTGTTTTGAGTTCTAAAATATTGCCTTAATATTTTATGGCAGTGAATTCCGTAAACTATGCATAAACCTGACTCCTTTCTTCGGCTTTAAATGTGTTGACTTTTAATTTCATTGGGTGTCCTGTTATTAGAGAGAATAAAGAAGCACATTCAGTTTACTTTCGCTATACCTTTCATTATTTTATCTAGCTTTATTAATCTCCTCTTCTCTAAATGAGTCCTAATCTCTGTAATTTCTCTTCACATGCAAGTGTTTCCATTCTTCTAATAAGTTTCGTTGCTCTTGATCACTTTTCTTTCTTTTTTGATACATACTGTTTCGACGGGGTGACCAAAACTGACACAATTTGAGATGAGGGCATAGTATTAATTGATGTAATTTCAGTATTATTCTCTTCTTCCTGATGTCTTGTTTGCTTTTTGACTACTGCTGAAATAATTAAGTAAATGATTTCAATAAGCTGAGGGGGCCCGGGGCAAGCAGCGTGGGGCTGAGGCGGGGGGAGCTCCCTGGCAGCTCGGGCTGCCCAGCCACTCGCCCCATCAGTGCGTGAGCCGGGATCTGCGCCTCCTGCCCAGTCCGGCGGCGCCCTGCACAGCCCACTCAGGCGGGGAAATGCCGCACCGCCCTGGGAAGACTCAGAGCAGCAACAGTGGCAGCAGGACCCTTCCTCCCTCCCTCCCCCCCCCCCAGGCCCCGCTTCCCTCCCTCCCTCCCCGGCTCCTCACAAACTTCAGGAGCCCCTCTCGCCGCCGCAGCCCGGGCTCGGCTCCAGGGGACGATGCTCTGGCTCTCCAGCAGCAGGGCTCTGGCCAGGGCCGGCTCCTGGCTTTTTGCCACCCCAAGCAGCCCCGGAGTTCTGTCCCTGGCAGGTGCAGGGCCACGGCTTCTCTCTGGCTTAAGCCGCGGTGCCGTGCCTGCCTGGGACCGAGAACACTGGTGCCCGCAGCCTGCAGCTCTGGAGTTCTGTCCCTAGCAGGTGCAGGGCCGCAGCTTCTCTCCCCTGCTGGGCACTAGGCGGGCACACAAATGCCCCAGCGGGCACCATGGCGCCTGTGGGCACTGCATTGGAGATCACTGGTCTACACAGTGCATCTTACAATGGTGTGGCTATGCCAATGCAGCTGTGCCGTTGTAAGGTATGCTGTGTGGCTGCTCTTTATCGCCGGGAGAGAGCTCTTCTGGTGACAAAATAAAACCATCCTCAATGAGGGGCAGTAGCTTAGTTGCTGGGAGTGTGGCTCCAACCGGTGAAGCGCTGTCCACACTGGTGCTTTTTGTCGCTAAAACATTTGTTGTTCAGCGGAGTGTTTTTTTTCACACCCCTGAGCAACAGAAGTTTTAGGAACGAAAGTCCCAGTGTGGACATAGCCTTAGCTTGCAGTAGGGTTGAGGACCAACTACCTCATTACTAAACACATGTAAACAAATAGGAAGGAGTTGAGAGAAGAGGAACAAATGATTAAAGACGGAAAGGAATGATGCAAGCAAAGAACCCATTGTAAATAGATTGGCTAAGTGATAACTAAAAGCATGTAGTGGAGAAAAGTGATGATAATCTACAAATATTTGAGGGGAGTACTCTTGAAAGAGGGAAATGAATTAATTTAGCTTTGTACTAAGAGGCATAACTAGGAACAGTGGAATGAGATCCTGAAAATTATTAATTTTTTGGGATAGTCTCCCCAAAGGAAGAGTTGGATGAAGGAATTTAAAACTAGACTGGACAAAGCACTCAAGATGTATCCTAAAGCCAAGACCCAGCTTTTGCATGGGGATAAACAGATGATTTGATAGGTCTTTTTCATCTCTTAATTTCTATGCTTCTGAGATACATCAAGGCATGCTGGTCTCCTTCCTTTTTAACTATTTCTTTCTGTCTCTCACCCCTTCCCTCTCTAGTGAATCTAGATCATTGCTTATCCATCATGATGTTTGGGTCCAGGGCAGGGATTTGGAGCAATCAAATTTTTGAATTGCTCCGCTCCAACTCCAGGCATAAAACCTACTGGTCCGCACTCCAGCTCCAGGCTCCGCTCCAAAGCCCTGGTCCAGGGAGATAATGGAAATAGAAGGAAAGGGGAAAATATTCAGATCCTAACCAATGTTCCCTCTAATTTTTTTCATCCATGTGCAGAATAAATTTTATGTGTACCAAGGTATGTGCGGATGCCACCTAGATATGATATATATTTTTAAAAAGTTACCACAGGGATAATTACTCCAGCCAGGACAGGTTAGGCATTTTAGAACTCACTACTCAAAGAATTAAATTTAAGTGTAAGAGAAATTTAAATTATGAAATGCATGGACCAGTCAAAACACTAAGATAACACACTTTGAAAGAATAAAACTACAGAGGAATATATGTGCATTGCAGGAAGTACCAAGAAGTAACAACAACAACACTACAAGTATGTATTGGGAGGTGTAAGAGAGTCCGGACTCACCCCTGCAGCACCTCCTGCTGGTCGTCCAGGGAATTAGCTCACCAGCCTCTGGAGCGCCCTCTGCAGGCCAGTGATCCACCTTTCCTTTTCTCTGGCCCCCATGTCCCTCCCAGGACCCCAGTGCCCCTTGCTCTGGGTGCTGCCCCCTGGCAATACCCATACATATGCTAGGTCTCCCCTCCCAGGGGAACCCCCACCCACTAACCCCACCTCACCTCAGGATAAGGCCACTGCCAGTCACCAGCTAGCCCCCACTCTCTGGGGCAGACTGCAGTATAGGCCACTCATCATCAGGAAGGTCAGGTTCGGACCTGCTGCCTTGGCTTAGCCCTGGGCTGCCCTCTGCAACCCCCAGTACCCCTTAGCCTATTACCAGGCCATAGCCTGGGGCTATCTCTCTGAAGGTAGAGAGACTCTACGGAGTGCTAGGCTCCTAGCCTCTTATATAGGCCATCTGAAGCCTGATTGGGGGTGTGGCCCCAGCTGCAGCCACATCCCTCAATCAGCTCAGCCTTCATACGACCTGCTCCCTGGGCTATCTCAGGCCCTTCCAGGCCGGAGCAGGCGTCCACCCTGCCACAGAGGGGGGTGGGGGGGTGACTGGTTGAGCTGGCTGCTGGGGAAGTATCAGAGATTGTGCACTCTCTCTTTAAGAAAGGCACTCACTACCTGGAGGCTTGAGTCATTCAGACCTCAGACTGCAGCAGCTCCCAGTGCTGAGCCAGGCTATCCCCTCTCCCCTGCTCTGTGGATATGGGGTACAAGAGCAGGGGGAAGAGGCACCCTGACATCAGCACCCTCCCCACCCCCGCTCTGCACAGCCAGCAGGAGGGCCCTGGGAGCAGCGGCAGGAGCAAGGTGGCTGCAAAGCAGCAGGGGGTGGGGCACCTGAACACACACTGCTAGATGCTAATCAACTGCATGACACTTGCATCTCTCCTGGGCGGCTGCCCAACCGTGCAGCTTAGAGGGAACATAGATTCTAACCTGAGATTAGGTTTGGCAAACCAGTTAATTGACTGGGCAAATAATGTCAATTGACTGGTCAACTGACCGCTTATTATTTGACTAAAGTAAAATATTGTCTGTTATTCCAGGAAGATTGCCCTGAGGTAGGCAGCGGCCATTCTTTCATTTCTGAGACCTTAATTTTATTGTGTTACACATTTTTCTGAGTTAAAGTAACTCAGCTAAACACCTTGGTTTTGTAATTAAGCATAAGTAGCTGTTTAAAGCTAAGTCTATTAGAAACCAGAAGGTCTTATTCTTTTTTCTTACTGTTGTTACTGTTCTAGTCAATCTGCGCTTTAAAATATTTCACCATTTATGATATTTTTTGACAATATTTGACTGATCAGCTGACCAGTTACTTTTGGACACGGCTCTGTGGGATACTATCTTTCTTTTGAAAGATTTGATTGGCAAATAAAAAGCTTGTTAAATCACATTTACTTTGTAAATAGATATACGGGGCGGGAGAGGGAAAGTGAATAGACTTCTGGGCTGACTTCCCTGAGCATTGTCTTTTTAATCTCCTAATATAATGCACTGTTGCTACCCACAAGCTCTTGCCCAAGTTTGTGAAAGTGGCCTGGTGCCAGGAAGCCATTTAATCCAGTAACCTCTGGTTCACTGTTTCTCTTTTTGGAGCTGTGTATTGTGGAAATGCTGTGAAGGGAGGTCCCATGCTGTTGGCTGCCATGTGTGTTAGACTTGTCTGAGGCTATGTCTACATTAGAGTGCTTACAGCGGGACAGCTGTACCGATGCAGCTGCGCTGCTGTAAGATCTCTCGTGTAGATGCTCTGTGCCGACAGAAGAGAGCTCTCCCATTGACCTATTTAACCCACCCCAACGAGCGGTGGTAGCTATGCCAGTGGGAGAAGCTTGGCCACTGACATAGCACTGTGCACACTACCACCTATGCCGGCGAAACATATATCACTTGGGGTGTATGTTTTTTTCCACACCTCTGAGTGACAAAAATTTTGCCAACATAAGTGGTAGCGTTGACATGGTCCGACTGTGGAAACTTGCAAGTGACTAGACCAGTGTTTCTCAAATGCAGCCACCCCTTTTCTTGCGGCCACAGCCATCTGGGCTGTGATGGCGGGGGATGCAAAGCAGTGGTCCCTCTCGCAGGGCTGCCAGCAGTGGTTGGGCCCTCCCTCCCTCCAGAGACACAAACGCTGGAGGTGCAGGCAACTGGTGAATTCCCCTCTTTCCTGGGGTCAGGGGAGGCAGGCTTTGGCCATGGGGCTTTTGGCTCTGGCCATATGGGGGCAGGCTCTGGTTCCAGGCTCACCACCCCTGCCATCCTCCTGGGCCCCGCTGCCTCCCTGCCCACCTCCCCATCCAGGGCTTAATTTGTCCCAGGGCTTGCTGGAACTGAGTAAGTCTGCTGTGAAAAGTGATATCAACAAACTGACAAACCCAGACCAGTGGGGTACAGAAGTCTGGTAAAGGGCAAATATACTGGCTACTGGATGAGTAATTTTCTGTTCCCTGAGTGACCAGAGCAGGGGCTGCACTAGAGTAATCAGGAACCTGCTAGAACCAGTTAAGGCAGGCAGGCTAATTAGGACACCTGGAGCCAATTAAGAAGCTGCTAGAATTAATTAAGGCAGGCTAATCAGGGCACCTGGGTTTTAAAAAGTAGCTCACTGCAGTTTGTGGTGTGAGTGTGAGGAGCTGGGAGTAAGAGGTGTAAGGAGCTGAGAGGGTGTGCTGCTGGAGGACTGAGGAGCACAAGCGTTATTAGACACCAGGAGGAAGGTCCTATGGTGACAATAAGGAAGGTGTTTGGAGGAGGCCATGGGGAAGTAGCCCAGGGAGTTGTAGCTGTCATGCAGGTGTTACAGGAGGCACTATAAACAGCTGCAGTCCACAGGGCCCTGGGCTGGAACCTGGAGTAGAGGGTGGGCCTGGGTTCCCTCCCCCAAACCTCCCAATTGACCTGGACTGTGGGTTCTTCCAGAGGGGAAGGTCTCTGGGCTGTTCCCCAAATCATGTGGTGAATCTCTGAGGCAAGAAAATCCACCAATAAGCGCAGGACCCACCAAGATAGAGGAGGAACTTTGTCACAAAACATACAAATATCACTTTTCACAGCAGAATACTTACCAGCTAGCAAGTCGGGGGGGGGGGGAGTGCAACCAAAAAGTCAAAAGAAACAACAACAACAAAAGACAAGAACATGCAAAGTGCCTTATTTGTGTTTCTATTCTGTTTAGGTCCAGTAAAGAATAGAGACAACTGTAAATTATGTTTTCTACTGAGTCTGAAAAATACCCTAAATAAATAAATTATGATGATGTAGACGCGTATATCTGCATATTTATTTGTTTTTTTTTTAAAGTTAATGAAGTATTTTAGGAAAAATTGTCAGCATGGTCACCAGCAAGAGTTGGTGACCACACTCTGAGGGCACCAAAAATTTTTGTTGTGAGAACCCCTGGACTAGACAAGCTGAATAATAGCAAAACTTTTTAAAACAATAGGAGGTGTGGGAGATGGTGTGTGTTTTTTTTGTTTGTTTGTTTGTTTTTTTTTTTTTTTTTTTGGTGTTTTTTTTTCTTTAATGACCCAAAGCATGTGGTAAAATTGCAGCCAAAAGGTTAGTGCATCTGCGCTGTTGAGAAAAGGTAGGGTGGCCCTGAACTCCTGTGTTTGGCTTGTGTGATAAGGGAAGTGGTGAAACGTGTTCATGTTGCCAGGCAGAGTGAGCTGCAGCTTTCCTGGGCAAACTGACAGATGACTGACTGTCTCTTGTAATAAATGAGGGTTGTGATGGAGAGTCCAGCCTGAGCTCTGTGTGGAACAGTTACATGAATCGCTGGCTACAGGCTTATGAAAGGAAAAGTTATCATTGGCTGGCTGATTGGCATTGACTTTCAGGCAGCCCTGGTGTTAATTTGAGGAGATTATGCAAAGAATTTGGGACAAGTCCCAGTTCTGGGGTTTTCCTATGTAAGACTAGAATATCTGTACCTCACATTTCAAACACATTAATAAAGAGTTGGTTTATAGTAGTACATTGCATTTCTATACATAGACTGTCTACATAAGGACCTACAGCCGCAGTCTGAGCTCCATGATAGAGAGAATGCTGTGACATATGAACCAATGGGCCTCAGTTTACTCTACATTAGGAAGAAAGGTGTCTCTGTGAAATGTACTTCAGAGTTCTCAGGACTGCGACCTTCATATGAAGAGGCCTCTGGACTTTGACTTTCAGATCCGGAAAGACTATGGCAAGCCAGACACCCCTCTGTTTTTTCATTACCTTCCCTGGTTTTATTTTGAAATGGTGCATGCCCTGTGTTACATGTTGTTATTGCCTTTACCTGCACTTAGTGGCTCACATCCAGGAACAATCAGATGAGCAGCACCTTGTTGGCTATTTCAGTCCTGTTTGGGAATCCCCCCCCCAAAAGTGAGTGTTCTCTGAACGTTGTCTGCAATTATCTTGAAACTCCTATGAAATGAAGCATCCTATTTAGGTTCTGATCTTCCTCTCCTGCAAGTCTCTAATCCAGACCCATTTTCCTTTCTTTCCAGCTGCAGGGAGTGATTGCAAGCCAAGCATTGTCGGTTTTTGCTCTGTGTGCTGGCTGCTGAACAAAAAGGTGCTGCTGAAAAGGTAAGAGCTTAACCTCCATCCTCTTTGATGTAGATTTACATTCCAAGGGACTGATAAATTTAGGCTTGCCATACCTGTCACCTTTAACTATAACTAAGCTCTCAGTGGAGAGAATCTAATCTACCAGCTCATAAAATCTTAAGTGTCGACCATCAAAGTGCTGTTAAATTTTGGTTCAGCTTGGATGGCATGGCATTTTGCAGCACTGCAGAAGGGGGAAACTGAAAAGTAAGCATGCTTCTCCTCTCACATGCAGGGCAGGAAGGCTGGATTTAGGGCAACAAAAATTACTTTGACCTGAAAATGAGTATTAATTACAATACTAACTTGCTGGTATTTGTACAGTTGTTGACCAAAGACCCACACTGCAGGGTGTGGCTGAGGTGAGCGCTTCAAAAAGTGGCGTGTTTCTACATAAACCTGCTTACCTGTGTGAAGTTGGGTGCTGTCTGAGCAAAGCAGACCTATTTATGGCTTTACTTGAGGGGAAAAGAAGTAATATGCTTTTGTGAAGGGAGCGGGGTGGGGGAGTGGGGACAGGCATGAAATGGGGGCTGAGGGTCACTCCCATTGCTGTGTTACCAGAAGGTGCCGCTGGTAGTTCCTGAGCAGTGATTTCTGTAAAGCCTCCATTCCAGGCAAGGAAATATTGGGAAGTACCAGAGGGATGGGTAGAGCTGCTGTGGAAGTGTTTTTTTTCCAACAGATCTTTTTGAAAATATATAGGTTAAACCAGTGCAGGGACTAATCCTAAAGAGAAGTTTGAAAGCACGACGGTATTCTGTAATTGTGAAACAGGATTGTGCCTTGGCTGCACACAGATGAAATGCATATATGAGGAATACTATCAGTGCTTTAGAGAAAACAGGATGAAAGTGAATATATGATGTGATGTGGTGTAAATAATGTATTGGCATGTGTTTGGGCTGGCTGCATTACTCACAAGTGGCCAAGCCATGAGTAATGATTGCAGATCATCCCAAAATAGTGATGATGAAATCTTTATGCCATCACATGTACTATACGTGCCTGATACTTGACAGAAAATCTGCTTTCTGAATGTTTTTTAGGTTAAAATAAATAAATAAATAAAAATTGGTACTATCCCTCCACCTGAAAAGCCAGTCTGTCTTAGTGCCGTGAGTGCAACACTTCAGGTTTTGGAGGGGGAGAGAAATTATAACTGTCTTAGAAATGTATAAACAATTACCTAAAAACTTTTCATTACATAATAATATTGTGATTGTAAAGTCCAATATCTCAGAACCTTCTACGATTGGAAGCAAGTGCTGTGTAGTCAGGGAGTCTAAAACTTTCGCCTCTAGTTCTTGACGAGTTGTAGTATACTGAACTTTAAACCTGTCACTATGTTTTATTATTGCCTTTGATTTTTTTTTTTCCTCTTAGCCAAAGTTTTAAATAAAAAAAAAACTGTAGTACTCAGAGTATTATAGTTTTCTGTAAAACTATTAGTAAAATGCATTTTTTAAAACATGAGAAACCTGTATTTAAATGTATTCTGACCCTGTTGCAATTTATGAATATCTCATAGTAGGGTTGTTAAATTTTGTTAAATAGTTACAGGTTGGTAGAAGTTTTCCATGCACATTTAGAAGCTGTTCTCACTGTAGCTCAGTCTGTCTGTGGGTCCGTCTGGCTCTCAAAATCAGTGCTCTGACCACTCTTTTAGCTCTTGATCTGATGTCGTGTGTAGCCTGTTCCTGTTACTTCTAAAGGTTTGTATATAGATGTCAGAAAGCCTTAACGTTTTATGTGTTGCATCATTCCTCCCTCTAATGCAGTGGTTCTCAAACTAGGGCCGCCGCTTGTTCTGGGAAAGCCCCTGGCAGGCCAGGCCAATTTGTTTACCTGCCGCGTCCGCAGGTTTGGCCAATCACGGCTCCCACTGGCCGCGGTCCGCCGCTCCAGGCCAATGGGGGCTGCAGGAAGCGGCGTGAGCCGAGGGACGTGCTGGACGTCCTTCCTGCAGCCCCCATTGACCTGGAGCGGTGAACCGTGGCCAATGGGAGCCGCAATCGGCCGAACCTGCGGACGCGGCAGGTAAACAAACCGGCCCGACCTGCTGGGGCTTTCCCTGAACAAGTGGTGGCCCTAGTTTGAGAACCACTGCTCTAATGCAGTTACCATCGTATGTTCCAGTTTACAATATTCAATGGAGTTCAGTATCCAGCTGCATAGCATTTTTAAATCTCCTTTTGCATCTTTGGTCACTTTAAAGGTCTTTTTTTAAACTTCAAAGTATATCTTTTGAAGTCTTGCTTGGTGTGAGCTAGCTGTAAAAAGAATCCCTTCCTATCTTTGTGCATGCACAAACATTCCCATTAGAGCCAGATCTTTTAATATTCTTTAATCCCCCCTTCCCCCACAAATCCAGGAAGTCTTCCTAAATAGAAAACTTGCAGTTCCCTCATAAAGTAACATTAAACCAAATGTTGTAGTATATGTAACTTGTAAAGTAGATACAACTCTCTGTCACAGTCCCAAAAGAGAGATTCTTACAATAATAGGGAACAAATTAAAGCACTTTTGGCATTTGTGGTTGGAATGGTTCCATGCTAGAGGATGTGGGAACAGCTGTGAGGGGGACAATGAAAGAAGGGTTTGCAAAAATGGATTTGGAGGACCAAAGAGTGATTGGTGCACAGGTAGGGGCAGTGGTTCTGTGTGTAAGGGGTTGGCTTGAATAAAGGCCTGGATCTAGTTCCTAAGGGGGAAAAAAATGGGGGAAAATGTCCCATCAGAGCTACTATTGGTTTAGCTGTACCAGTGGTAGAACTGCTGGGAGTTTTAGTGCATGCACAGCTGTGGCAGCTTCTGGCATTTTCATCACTGTCAGCTAAATGTTATGAGGCTTCAACCAGTGCAGTTGAATTGGTGGTAGTTTGTGTGAACTTCTTTTCTAAATTCCCTTGTGTAGGTCAGGACCTAAGAGCGAACAAAGGTGCTAATGGGAGGAAGATATTGAAGACCTTTACCTTTTTGTGGTTGTACTCTTGAAAGTGACTGCAAAAAAAGGGGAACTTGTGATTCCATTTTGTTCTTTCTTAACTCCATCTCAGATGTGCTTGGATGACAAGTGAAAAGATATCCTTTCTAAACTTGCAGAGTTAACCTGAGATCAGAGAGTCAAGCTGGTTTCTTTCCTCATCATGCTTCCTCACCGTTATTTAAAAAAATACTGTGCCTTCAATGAGATCTGTGTAACTGACTAGACCTCAGCAAGCATGTCTGGTTTGTGAGAAGAAAGGAATTCAGTGCCCCTCTCTTAGCATCCGAAGAAGTGGGCTGTAGCCCACGAAAGCTTATGCTCAAATAAATTCGTTAGTCTCTAAGGTGCCATAAGTACTCCTGTTCTTTTTGCGGATACAGACTAACATGGCTGCTACTCTGAAACCTCTCTTAGCTGTGTTGGGTTTGCATAGCTAACGGGAGTAAAGTGCCACTGAAGCAAGCAGATAGGGCTTGGAATACACACATGGAGCAGGTCTACTGGTCATGTAGGTGCTATTTTTAGTTAGCCACTTTTCAGAGCCTCGCTTTAAGGAGAAAAGGGAGAGTGTGGCAGGGTGGGTGAGAAGTAAATGAGAGTTGAGATTCAGGGAGAGTGAATTGGAGAGGGCCCTGAAGTGGAAGATGCAGAGTTTGAAATGGATGCAGGAGAGGAAGCCAGCGAAGGGTTTCATTAGGGCCTGGAGCAGGAAAGTTTCTTATTGCAAACCATGTTTCATCTGTGATTCAGGGAAATAATTTTAGAGATGGAAAGAAGCTAATGTCCAGCAGCTGTTGCTCTTTAATATCTACCTGTTAGTGCTTTCATTCTTGACCAGTGTGTGTTGGTGGGTTGAGGGAACCTATTGGTCTCTGTTGCTGAGAGTGTGAATTCTGCCAGTAAGGCACCAGAGTACATACACTGATGGATGCACAAGAGTACACTACTTCCACATACCAGAGAGGTGGTTGGGTGAGGCTTGGTAATTATATAACTGTTCTCTACAGGAAAGCTTGCTAAGCCCCCTGTTCAAACCAGAAACCTAGGTCACAGTGCACAGGTCAGACTATTTCAGAAACAATGACATTGAACATAAAGTGCTTTTCTGCTCAGAAGCTTGCCTGAAGTAGGCCCTTTTTTTGCTTGGATTCTTTCAGTAGGGTCGCCCCTCCCTCTCTAGCGAGCAGTAGCATTCTTGTGATTCCTTTCAGATTTGCTAGCTTTTGTGGACTGGTGTGGAAGGGGGCGGCTACTGCATTGAGTATGGCATCTCTCCAAAGCTGGTGGGATTGTTCCCAGCTGTCAGTGACTCATAGTAGCTGAGTTACTGTCTAAGAGTTCAAGTTAATGGAATTTGCTATTCAGTTTCCCCTGAATTGTCTAGGAGAGGAGGAGTTTCCCTTTAACTGGAGGAAGGAGGGGAGAAATCCCAAAAAGAAGAAGCCTGAATATATTTTGGGGTGTGTAAAAGTGCCAAGAGGTACTGTCCTTGCTAACCAAGTTGATGCATGCAGTCCCTTACTCAGGAGCACAAAGGATCAGGCAATCATGTTCTATTACATTCTATTCTGTTTTATACAGATTCTCACTGTACCCATCACCATAGTACCTGAGCTCTTTCCAATAGTGCATTAAGCAATGTGACTAATGTTTGTCACATGTTTGTTCCCTCATCATCTACCTGGGGGGGAGAACAGTGTGTAGTGGAGAGTTTTTGTTTTGGAATTTTACGTGTGTGTGTGTGTGTGTGTGTGTGTGTGTGTGTGTGTGTGTGTGTGTGTGTGTAAAATACACACTACATACACACACACAGCTGTTTTTGTTAGAGAAGCCAAGGTCAAAGAAAAGTGCCCTACACTTAGAGCAGGAGGGGAGGTTTGTGATACTCCTTCATTATTGTCAAGTTCCATCAAACCTTGTTTATTCAGAAACCAAAGAAATATCAGTGAGCCTGTATTTCATAAGTTTAGTGTCAAGTAGACAATGTTACAGATTTTCTGAGGACATACAGGAATCATGGGGTACATTGACAGGTGCTAATTTGTCAGCAAGGCAGCTAGTAATCAGTTTATGTAAGCTAAGTATAAGGAGCACAAGTGGCACCTATGCAATGACCCATTATGATTCCAAATATCTACTTAGCTGGTAACTGCATTTGTTATTTTCTTGTATAATTGTTCATTTTCTCCAAAGCAGGTGTCCATCCACCTTTTTGGGTTCAAGCAAGTTTGATATTTGAAGCGGCTTGGATGCACTGTTGCGGAATGGGGAACCGGGTCCCCCTGGTGGTTTTGAACATTGTGGCTATAAGTGTATGAAATTCCCTGACAGCAAGCTGGGTTTGGCGACAACCAATACAATTGTTGGCCCTTAAGCAGTACGGAATCAGTGGGATGTGGTGGGTTTCATTTACAGTAGTATTGTTGTGCAGCTGAAGAACATTGTCAGCTGCCCAAGGAAATAAATCTTCACCCGAGAAGAGCTCGGTGTAGCTCGAAAGCTTGTTTCTTTTGCCAGTAGAAGTTGGTCCAATAAAAGATATTATCTCACATACCTTGTCTCTCTAATATCCTGGGACCAACATGGCTACAACAACACTGGAGGCATCTTAACTCTGTTTGTCTCATTGATGCCTTGTTTTAAAAATGTGTGTGTATTTGGAGAAAAGTCAGTCCCCTGCAGGTAATGACTGAGTACTTAACTAACCTACAATTATATCTGGATTATAACGCATGTGGTAGCTTGGCTACCTTTTAAGGGCATCTCTCTGGGAGTTGTACATATGAATTTAGGCAAGTACATCAAGGAGTCTTTGTCAATTTGGAATATCATATAATAATTTATAAGGCAAGGGAAGTAATAATTAGCTGCTGTTTTCTACGCTGTGCTTGGTTATAAGATCCTTCTTCCTTCTCCCGTCTCTACCAAACTCATAGTTAAACTCATGAGATTATTCAGAGGGCGAAGAAGCCGGAATAAGCATCTGTCATGTACTTTTCATATCTTGACAACAAATTATGTCCATTTGCTTGAATTCCCCCCCCACCCCAAGTATCCTGAGTAGGACTTTTCAGAGAAAAAGGAAAAAAAAAAATTAAAGCATCAATTCCAGGCCTTAAAATAACCCTTCCAGTGGGCATTCCTACTGGAATCAAGGGATGGACTAAAGACAACCTTTTGCTTCTTTCTAGATATCCTAGTCTAAGCTCCCTCTAAGCTGTGCAGCTGTGCAGCAGCCTATTAAGCGCCATGCGGGCAGGGCTGGGGGAGGGCTGGCATCTCTCCCTGCCGCAGCCCTGAGTGCCCGCTGGTGACGGACGGTCTGCTGCTTTGGGTTCCCTTGGGGAGCCTAAAGCTGTGGACCATCACTGACAGCCTGGATTGCAGACAGACCTGCTGCGACCGGGGGGTGAGGCGTCGCTCCCCCAGCCCGGACCTGCTGCGGCCGGGAGAGAGGCACCTATCTCGTGGCCCCAGCCCTGGAACTCCTGCGATAGGGAGAGGCGCCTCTTCTCTCTCTCTCTTCCCCCCCCCCCCAGCCCGGGTACTGCTGCAAGGAGAGAGAGCTGGGGGGGGAGGGGGGGGAGTCCTCTCTCCCCTCTGTAGCCCCAGGGCAGCCTGCATCCCAAACCTCTCATCCCCAGCCCCACGCCAGAGCCTGCACTCCAACCTTCTGCCCCACCCCACCACATGAATTTTGTTATATGCACCAATATGGAGGTGGTGTGTCATTCTGCACATGCATGGGAAAAATTAGAGGGAACGCTGTGTCACAGTGCCCTTTTATTGGTGAGGCCCAAAGAAGCATTAACTTTGCTGTCTCTTTGATCTGAAACGCAAATCATGAAATCTCCTAATCTCTGAATTTAGTACTGGTTTGCAGAATTGCTGGTAGCTGTTTGAGAAGGTGCTAGCAACTATAAAAATCCTTCTTCCATTTCATCAATGTCCAGATATGCTCCGTTTCTTCAGTGTTCCATGTCTGATGTCCAAGTGATGCTGCCAAGAAGGTCTTGTCAAATACATATTGTTCTCTGGCATAGTGGATGGGATTTGCAAATGCTGTGGTAGGTGCATAATTGCAGATATCCTTCTGACTACTCCAGGAAAGCAGTGTTTACAAATGTTTATAGATCCCGGTGCTTCCATGAGCCTTCTGCTTGCAGATTTTCATTGATTCAGGGTCCTCATCCCTTCTGCCCTTATATCCTCTCTGGAGTCTAATAGGGAGCTTATAAAATTCTATTACCCCAAGCCCACATTCATCCCGCCCTCTCACTGCAAAGTGGACCAGTTATAGTATTCCATCCTGAGGTTTCTGTTTCATTCCCTATTGAGAATTGGATTAGAGTAATGAAGCCAAAGTTTGCCAATCTCAGGGATAGAAAGTGCCACTTCCAGTAGCTACACACATGTAGGGTTACCATATTTTGTGCCTCCCAAAGGAGGACACTCCACGGGCCCCGCCCAGCCCCGCCCCCCAACTCCGCCCCCTCCCCAAAGTCTCCGCCCCCTCCCCTGCTTCCCGCGAACATTTGAGTCGCGGGAAGCCTGAAGCAGGTAAGGAGGAGTGTGGGGGGAGGAGGCGCGGCCCAGGCTGGCTCCGGCCCTGGGGTGCCGGCCCCGGGCCCGGCCCCCGGCCGACCACCCCCGGCCCCCAGCACCGCACCGCCGGCCCGTCCCCCGAGCCGCCGGCCCGTCCCCCGGCCAGGCACCGCTCCGCCGGCCCGGCGCCCGGCCCCCCCGATTTTCCCGGACATGTCCGGCTTTTTGGGCTTTCCCCCCGGACGGGGATTTGGAACCCAAAAAGCCGGACATGTCCGGGAAAATCCGGACGTATGGTAACCGTACACACATGCTTCTCTCATGTTCTCTCCCCATTTACTCTCAGAAATAAAATTCAGATCCTGATAAATCAAGCTTCACCTCTAGTATTGTAGATGATGTGTGGGACCCTGTAATGAGGTGTCCACCCCACACAGGAGGTGGAGGGGTTAGCGCAGGCCACCTGGTACTACCATGCCCTGCCCCAGAGTGGAGCAGTGGAGGTGAGTCCTCCAAGCAGCCTAGAGAGGCTGCGTCGGGCACAGCGAATTAGAAGAGCTGCAGGGAGCAGACAGTCTGGGCCCTACAGGCCCATTTAAGAAGAGCTTCAGGGCAGAACACATTGATGGCTGCTGGGAGCTCAAGGAGTGAGGCTATGTTCTTAACAGGCTGAAGGAACTGTAGCACCTTGGACAGAGCAGCTGCTGGCAGGGACCAGCAGAGCACCAGGGAGCTCTTGGCTGGCTGCTGGGACAGGACAGCTGAAGGATCTGAGGTGAGGGTGAAGAAGGTGCTGGAGCCATGGGGAAGTGGCCCAGGGAAATGGAGCAGCATTGGGAGAAGTTAAGTCACAACATGAGGCTGCTATCTACAGGGTCCCTGGGTCAGGACCCAGAGCAGTGGGAGGGCCAAGGTTCCCCCTCAGTCACCACTGAGGGAGTGGCTTGACTGGTGGAAAGTGATACCCACCCCCAGAAGGGGGAAATATGGATGGTGACTCGGCCAGAGGCTGATTCATGAACAGGACATTGTAGTACTTGGACGGGGGTGGGTCTGCAGGTGGAGGAGATGATGGGAGGGGCACCACCAGAAGAGGGCGCACTGGCTGGCAGAGCTAATCCCCAGGATGGCCAGCAGGAGGTGCAACTGTGATGAGTGAACCCCATGACAGACCCTAAGAAAGCCTCAGTGCCAACTGGCAAAGGGTTCACTGTAACAGTAACTCCTGACAGGCCTGACAAACTCACTACACCTAACACATTGCTTTCATAGTATTTATCCAAAGAGGGTCAAGTGAGGTCTCTAATAAAAGCTTATGTCATAATGATCCTCATAATAATTGTGAAATTGTACATGCGGATGATATTTGAGGAGTTGTGTTTTTAAAGTCTGAATCAAAGCAGAGTTGTCAAGCAGGTTTTGACCAAAGGATGTATATTCTCCTATCTGCCTCTGTTCATATGTAAAATAGACATTGTAAGCTAACACAATGGAAGCTTATGTGCATATAACATCAACATGAGGCTGTGAAAGCAACATGGAGCCAGCACACCAGGGAATCAACCATGGGGTCATCGTGACTCTGGGGACAAAACAGTGAACTTTGGGGACATAAGGAGGCAAAAGGACACCTTTGTCCTTCACTGAGGAAAGCAAAAAGGACAGTGCTTTCTGCATTTATGAAAGAGGGATTCCAGCCCTATTGACTGGAGATGCTGGGAGATTGCTTTAGGTGAGATAAACTGCTTTAGGCAAGGGATTAGCCTGTTAAAGTAAGTTTATACTATAGGAAGCGTAGTACACTTTTTGTTTTCTGTTTCAATTGTTATCCTTCCTCGCTAGCTCTTAAATCTTAGCATTATGATTGTTTTCAATATAAGTATACCTCAGTGCTGTGATGTTCTATTGAAGCCTATCCTCAGTTGAATCAAACAAGCTGGTCTGTGTATTGTTCCTTTAAGGACAGCTTCCCAGGTAATTTTGGTGAGTGTCCAGCAGTGAAGAGCTGGACATTGTATTGTGAACACTTTAGGGAGGTTGGAGTGCATCTATTGTTAAACTGCAAGGCAAAGTAAGGGCTGGCAGGGCCCTGAGGAGATAGTTTCAGTGACAAATGGGCTGGTGGTATCAGGAAGCTGACACACAGTTAAGCACAAGCAAGTCTCTCTCTCACTCACTGAATCAGGGGGTTACCTGGTGACTCGCAATCCTGGATACCCCAAGAAAGTGTCACAGTGCAGCACACCCAGTATCACAGAAAGTCAGATGAAAACCTAAGTAATTTGTTTTATGGATGTCTCTTTGGTTCCATCTGCAGTAGGGCACTTTGCCAAAAAATCCCCACTGAAGCTACCACT
This sequence comes from Malaclemys terrapin pileata, assembly GCF_027887155.1. NCBI lineage: Eukaryota > Metazoa > Chordata > Testudines > Emydidae > Malaclemys > Malaclemys terrapin. The sequence goes on along the minus strand of NC_071511.1, from coordinate 55,712,503 downwards.
GACACAGCTAATCCAGTGGGAGCTTTAGTGTAGAGGGCTCTCTGGTTCTTCCAGCTGTTTACACAATCATGTTTATTAGACTTCCTCAGAGCAGGGTTAATGGACAGTGCTATAAATGGCTGCTTGAGTCAAAAAGCAGTCTGATGTAGGGCTCCCATTGTGACTAATGCCAAAGTGGTGGGAATTTTTTGTACAAGTTCCATAGTGTGGTTTTGTTGCTCTTTACTCTCTTGAAAGGCAGTATTGGAGAATACTGTTCATGCCATAATATAACTTAGGGCTATACCCACACCGGCAGTATTGAATTCCATTTTGGTCCCCTGGTTTAAAAAAACCCAGCAGAAATAGAGGGGTTCATATGTAGGTGACAAAAATTAAGAGTTCTGCAGAGACTTTCATCTGAAGAGAGACTGAAAAAGTTGGAAACTGTTTAGAGAAGAGGTGGCTGAAAGAATGTAAGATAGAGATTAAATAAGGAATGATATAATGAAGTATAACCGGAATCCCAGGGGAGCCAGCTGAGGTCACTCAATTAGGGTGAACTGCAAAGAATGGGGCAGGTAGATATTCCAAAGCTGGTGGATATTCCAGTACTTAAATTTACCAAGCCAGCACAAATCAGCTTCTGTTATACTTCACTGGTCACTCAGAAGTCAACAACACAGTTCCTTTAAAGCAGGGGTGGGCAAACTATGGTCCATGGGCTGGATCTGGCCCAGGAGCCGTTTTAAGGCAGCCTGCGAGCTCCTGCTGGGGACCGCAGTCTGGGGCTTGTCCCGCTCCGGTGCTCCAGCCAGGGAGCAGGGTTGGGGGCCACTCCACGCTGCTCCTGGAAGCCACAGCATTGCCCCACTCCGGTGCTCCAATGGAAGCTGCAGGGGCAGTGCCTGCGGATGAGGCAGTGGGCAGAGCCACCTGGCCATGCCTCCTGCATAGGAGCTGGAGAAAGGACATGCCACTGCTTCTGGGAGCCACTTGAAGTAAGCCTCTGAGCCTCCTCCCCGTCCCCTGCCCTAGCCCTGATCCCCCTCCTGCCCTCCAAACCCCTCATCCCCAGCCACACCCGAGAGCCCGCACCCCCAGCTGGAGCCTGCACCCCTTCCCACACCCCTACCCCAGCCCTGATCTCCCTCCCACCCTCTGAACCCCTCGGTCCCAGCCCAGAGCACCCTCCTACACCCCAAACTCCCCAGCCCCCCCCCCAGAGCCCACACCCTCCAGACAGACGCCCCACTTCAGCCCGGAGCCCTCTTCCACACCCTCAACTCCTCATTTCTGGCCCCACCCCGGAGCTGTCACCATCCTAACCAGAGCCCTCACCCCCTCCTGCACTCCAGCCCCAATTTTGTGAGCATTCATGGCCCGCCATATAATTTCTATTCCCAGATGTGGCCCTCGGCCAAAAAGTTTGCCCACCCCTGCCTTAAAGTAACCCAGCCTCAGGCCTCCACCTAGACACCCAAGTCAAATATGATGAGGATTAATGAAAATCTTATTCATCATATAAAAAAGTTCTACGAATCTCAAAGGATCGGACGCATTACCTCTCAGGTTAATGAATATTCCAGCTCTTACCCAAATACACGCTAGTCAGTTCTTATTAACTAAACTAACATTTATTAAAAAGGAAAAGAGAGAGAGCATTGGTTAAAAGATCAGTATAAATACTGATGTGAGTTCAATTCATTGAGATTCAGATTCATAGCAGAGATGGAGAGCTTTGTAGATGCAAAGAGTTCTTTCAGAAAAAGTCCATAGGTTATAGTCCAATGTTTATATTTCAGGGCGATCCAGTCAGAACTGGGATCTCAGTCCTTGTGGCTTAGGCTTCCCCTGCATGAAACCTCAAGCAGATCTGAGATGACAGGATCAGGATCCAAGCCATTCTTTATATAGTTTCAGGCCGCCTTTGACAGCTCGGAGTCCCTCAGTGAACAATAGACACTCATTTCCTAAGCATCGCTGGTAATTATTCACACAGATTAACATAAGGCAATTGTCTGTTTTTTCCACCATTCACAGATGATTTGCTATACATTTCAAAAAGAGATGAATACAGTGATATCAATATGTTTACAATTCATTTAAATATTAAGATGTTCTTTTGATCTCTGAATTAACAGAATACAGCATAGACAGGGACTGTTTGACTACATTGTTAACCTTTACCAATGTATCTTTAAGGGTTGAATTTAGATAATTTATCCTGCATGATGCTTCACCCTTTCTGCTTATGCGTCGCAGGAGGTAAATCAGAAACGCCTGTTTACATTCTCTCTTGATATAAGAACAAAGGGACAGACACTTAAACTGAAGGGCAGCAAATTTAAAACTAACAGGAAACCCTCTTTTACACTATGCACAGTTAGCCTACTTATTGCCACAAGATACCAGTAAGGCCGAGATCTTGGTAGGATCCAGAAAAGAACTGGACATTTTATATGGATACTAGAAACATCCACAGTTACATTAGAGAGGATAAAAAAATAAACCTAATACTACAAAGTTTGGCGAGGATGTAAACCCTCATGCAGCAGACCGTGAGCCAAACTCAGAGGCATTGAGAAAGAAGTGAGCTGTAGCCCATGAAAGCTTATGCGGAAATAAATTTGTTAGTCTCTAAGGGTATGTCTACACTACGAAATTAGTTCGAATTTATAGAAGCCGGTTTTATTGAAATCGGTTGTATACAGCCGATTGTGTATGTCCACACAATAAAATGCTCTAGGTGCTCTAGTCGGCAGACCGCGTCCACAGTACGAGGCTAGCGTCGACTTCCGGAGCATTGCACTATGGGTAGCTATCCCACAGCTATCCCACAGTTCCCGCAGTCTCCGCCGCCCCTTGGAATTCTGGGTTGAGATCCCAATGCCCGGATGATGCAAAACAGTGTCGCGGGCGGTTCTGGGTACATGTCGTCAGGCCCCTCCCTCCCCCGTCACAGCAACGGCAGACAATAGATTCGCGCCTTTTTACCTGGGTTACCTGTGCAGACAACATGGAGCCCGCTCAGCACAGCTGAGCTCACCGTCACCATATGTCCTCTGGGTGCCGGCAGACGTGGGACTGCATTGCTACACAGCAGCAGCTGCTAACTGCCTTTTGGCGGTAGACGGTGTAGCATGAGTGATAGCCGTGGGGCTGGCAGCCGTAGGGCTGCATTGCACCAGCCCCTTCCAGGCGATGGTATATTATGACTGGTACCCGTCGTCGTCGTACTGGAGTGGCTGTCAATCATGGCCACCTGGGCAGACATGCTACTGTCTCGATGATGACGGTTACCAGTCATAATATACTATTTTCTGCCAATTGCCCAATATTGTCTGCTAAGCACCCAGAAGAGGCCGAGGGCGATGCTGGGTGCTGGCGGACGTGGGGCTGGCAGACGTGGGGCTGCATTGCTACACAGCAGCAGCCCCTTGCCTTTTGGCAGATGATGGTATATTATGATTGGTACCCATCGTCATCGTACTGGTATGGCTGTCACTCATGCTGCAGCGTCGGCTGCCACCTTAAGATGTAAAAAATAGATTTGTTCTGTATTCATTTGCTTCCCCTTCCTCCGTGAAATCAACGGCCTGCTAAGCCCAGGGTTTCCAGTTTAATCTTTGGGGGGACCATTCTGTGTGACAGTTGTTTGTGTTTCTCCCTGTTCCTGTACCTGTACGCCATGTCGTCACTCGGCCCTCCCTCCCGCCCTCCTTCTCCTGGTCCATCAGATACTACTTTCGCGCCTTTTTTCTGACCAGGCGCCATAGCTAGCACTGGGATCATGGAGCCCGCTCAGATCACCGCGGCAATTATGAGCACTATGAACACCACGCGCATTGTCCTGGAGTATATGCAGAGCCAGAACATGCCAAGGCGAAACCCGGACCAGGCGAGGAGGCGATTGCAGCGCGGCGACGAGAGTGATGAGGAAATTGACATGGACATAGACCTCTCACAAGGCACAGGCCCCAGCAATGTGGAAATCATGGTGTCACTGGGGCAGGTTGATACCGTGGAACGCCGATTCTGGGCCCGGGAAACAAGCACAGACTGGTGGGATCGCATCGTGCTGCAGGTATGGGACGATTCCCAGTGGCTGCGAAACTTTCGCATGCGTAAGGCCACTTTCATGGAACTTTGTGACTTGCTTTCCCCTGCCCTGAAGCGCCAGAATACCAAGATGAGAGCAGCCCTCACAGTTGAGAAGCGAGTGGCGATAGCCCTGTGGAAGCTTGCAACGCCAGACAGCTACCGGTCAGTCGGGAATCAATTTGGAGTGGGCAAATCTACGGTGGGGGCTGCTGTGATCCAATTTGCCAGGGCAATGAAAGACCTGGTGATAGCAAGGGTAGTGACTCTGGGCAACGTGCAGTCAATAGTGGATGGTTTTGCTGAAATGGGATTCCCAAACTGTGGCGGGGCCATAGACGGAACCCATATCCCTATCTTGTCACCGGAGCACCAAGCCACTGACTACGTAAACCGCAAGGGGTACTTTTCAATGCTGCTGCAAGCCCTGGTGGATCACAAGGGACGTTTCACCAACATCAACGTGGGATGGCCGGGAAAGGTACATGATGCTCGCGTCTTCAGGAACTCTGCTCTGTTTCGAAAGCTGGAGGAAGGGACTTTCTTCCCGGACCAGAAAGTGACCATTGGGGATGTTGAAATGCCTATCGTGATCCTTGGGGACCCAGCCTACCCCTTAATGCCATGGCTCATGAAGCCGTACACAGGCAGCCTGGACAGGAGTCAGGACCTGTTCAACTAGAGGCTGAGCAAGTGCCGAATGGTGGTGGAATGTGCATTTGGACGTTTAAAAGCGCGCTGGCGCAGCTTACTGACTCGCTCAGACCTCAGCGAAAAGAATATCCCTATTGTTATTGCTGCTTGCTGTGCGCTCCACAATATCTGTGAGAGTAAGGGGGAGACCTTTATGGCGGGGTGGGAGGTTGAGGCAACTCGCCTGGCCGCTGATTACGCGCAGCCAGACACCAGGGCGGTTAGAGGAGCACAGCAGGGCGCGGTGTGCATCAGAGAAGCTTTGAAAACGAGTTTTGTGACTGGCCAGGCTACTGTGTGAAACTTCTGTTTGTTTCTCCTTGATGAACCCTCCAACCCCCCCCCCCCCCCGACCCGGTTCACTCTACTTCCCTGTAAACCAACCACCCCACCCCACCCTCCCCTCCCCCTTGCAGAGGCAATAAAGTCATTGTTTTTTCACATTCATGCATTCTTTATTAGTTCCTTACAGAGGTAGGGGGATAATTGCCAAGGTAGCCTGGGATGGGTGGGGGAGGAGGGATGGAAAAGGACACACTGCATTTTAAAACTTTAACTCTTATTGAAGGCCAGCCTTCTGATGCTTTGGCGATCATCTGGGGTGGAGTGACTGGGTGGACGGAGGCCCCCCCACCGTGTTCTTGGGCGTCTGGGTGAGGAGGCTATGGAACTTGGGGAGGAGGGCTGTTGGTTACACAGGGGCTGTAGCGGCGGTCTCTGCTCCTGCTGCCTTTCCTGCAACTCAACCATACGCTCGAGCATATCACTTTGATGCTCCAGCAGACGGAGCATTGCCTCTTGCCGTCTGTCTGCAAGCTGACGCCACCTATCGTCTTCAGCCCGCCACTTGCTCTTTTCTTCCCGCGATTCAGCCCGCCACCTCTCCTCTCGTTCATATTGGGCTTTTCTCATCTCCGTCATTGACTGCCTCCACGCATTCTGCTGTGCTCTATCAGCCTGGGCGGACATCTGCAGCTCCGTGAACATCTCGTCCCTCGTCTTACGTTTTCTCTTTCTAATGTTCACGAGCCTCTGCGAAGGAGAAACATTTGCAGCTGGTGGAGGAGAAGGGAGAGGTGGTTAAAAAAGACACATTTTAGGGAATAATGGGTACACTCTTTCATTACAAGGTCGCATATTTCGGCTTGCAGGCAGCCATCGTAGGCCACAGTGTTTTGGCTTTTTTAACCTTCTTAACATGCGGGAAAGGTTGCAAACAGCAGCGCATTTCCCATATCAAGGATGAATTGGGTTGTCCATTTAAAATGGGGTTTCAATGTAAAAGGAGGGGGCTGCGGTTTCCCGGTTAACATGCGGCACAAACACAAGTAAACCACCCCCCCCCCACACACACACACGATTCTCTGGGATGATCACTTCACCCCTCCCCCCCACCGCGTGGTTAACAGCGGGGAACATTTCTGGTCAGAAGAGCAGGAACGGGCGCCTCTGAATGTCCCCCTTAATAAAATCACCCCATTTCAACCAGGAGAGCTTTCTGGAGATGTCCCTGGAGGATTTCCGCTCCATCCCCATACACGTTAACAGACTTGCTTGCTTTTTTTTTGTAATGTTTACAAATATTTACAAAGTTACACTCACCAGAGGTCTCCTGTGTGCCCTGAGGGTCTTGGGTGAGTTCGGGGGTTACTGGTTCCAGGTCCAGGGTCACAAACATATCCTGGCTGTTGGGGAAACCGGTTTCTCCGCTTCCTTGCTGCTGTGAGCTACCTACAGTACCTCCATCGTCATCTTCCTCGTTCCCCAAACCGTCTTCCCTGTGTGTTTCTCCAGTGAGAGAGTCATAGCACACGGTTGGGGTAGTGGTGGCTGCACCCCCTAGGATCGCATGCAGCTCCGCGTAGTAGCGGCAAGTTTGCGGCTCTGCCCCGGACCTTCCGTTTGCTTCTCTGGCTTTGTGGTAGGCTTGCCTTAGCTCCTTAATTTTCACGCGGCACTGCTGTGTGTCCCTGTTATGGCCTCGGTCCTTCATGGCCTTGGAGATCTTTTCTAATACTTTTCCATTTCTTTTACTGCTACGGAGTTCAGCTATCACTGCTTCATCTCCCCATATGGCGAGCAGATCTCGTACCTCCCGTTCGGTCCATGCTGGAGCTCTTTTGCGATCCTGGGAGGACTCCATGACGGTTACCTGTGCTGATGAGCTCTGCGTGGTCACCTGTGCTCTCCACGCTGGGCAAACAGGAAATGAAATTCAAACCTTCGCGGGTCTTTTCCTGTCTACCTGGTCAGTGCATCTGAGTTGAGAGCGCTGTCCAGAGCGGTCACAATGAAGCACTGTGGGATAGCTCCCGGAGGCCAATAACATCGAATTCCGTCCACACTACCCCAATTCCGACCCGCAAAGGCCGGTTTTATCGCTAATCCCCTCGTCGGAGGTGGTGTAAAGAAACCGGTTTAAAGGGCCCTTTAATTCGAAAGAAAGGGCCTCGTTGTGTGGACGTGTCCAGGCTTAATTCGGTTTAACGCTGCTAAAGTCGACCTAAACCCGTAGTGTAGACCAGGCCTGAGGTGCCACAAGTACTCCTGTTCTTTTTGCGGATACAGACTAACACGGCTGCTACTTTGAAACCTGCTCTTAGAAGCAGATTATTCCATAATTGCCCACTTTGGGCTTTCTTGTACATTCCACTGAAGCATCTGGGAATGGGCACTGTCACGTTGGAATACATAGACACCCCTCTCCCCCCCAACCTTACTTTCTTCTGGGCTTCTGTAATTAGTGACTGCTTCTGTTCCCCTCGCCATGGTGATAATTCAGAGTTCCAAATCTTTCAATCATTCACTCCTCACCCATCCCTTCCGTATTCATTCAGGCTGTCTCCTGCAGGCCCACAGAGTAAATCTATGCCAAAGCATGTAATCTCTGATTTTGGAGATCAGAAATCAAAAGCACATCTGCTTCTAGTGTCTGGTGGTAATATCTCCTTAGAGAGCTCCTGCCAAAACGGCCAGCCCTGTCATGCAATGAAGGACCTGATCCTGGCAGATTTTGGACTGTCAACAGAATATCGTTAGGGCTAAGATTTTGTCATGGATGACAGGCCATGGCAATAAAGAAAAATTCACGGAAGCCCGTGACCTGTCCCTGACTTTTACTAAAAATATCCATGATAAAATGCGAAGGGATTGGGCAGCTTGGGGGTGGCTAGGAGCTCTGGGGTCCCCAACACCCATGGGGACTCAGAGCTCCAGGGTCCCTCTGTCACCAGCTGCAGAGGGGAGCTGTGGGAGGTCCCCCTGTCGCCACCGCTGTGGCAACGGGGAGCTGCAGGGGGGTCCCCCTACCCCATGATGGCAGCTGGTGAGCTATGAGGGTCCCTCTGCCATGGCGGCTGGCAAGGAGCTGCGGGGGTACCTGCCCATGGCGGCTGAGAGCTTGGGGGCCCACTGCCTCAGGCGGCAGGGGTACCTTACAGTTCCCTGCCGCTGTGGGAGGCGGTGGGACTGCAGCTTCTAGGCGCCAGGGCTAAAGTCACGGAGGTCTTCCATGACTTCTGCAACCTCTGTGACAAAACCGTAGCCTTAAATATCATCCATGCATAAAATCAGTTTTAAAACAGGATTCTTATAATGTTATCTTTTCTGAGTCACAGGCGGTGGGTCTCAATGCAAAAAGCCAGTAATTGGCTGTGCATGGATAGGAGGAGGAGGAGGAGGGGAGACACAGAGTACCTCAGGCTAAGTCCCGAAAGAGTGGAGTAATGCCTGCCAGTCCAGCACCTGGAGGCGAGGCATCTCCCCAGTTTCCATTGTGGCTCCCTTCCATCAATGGCACCTGTTTTTTATCATTTGTCATTGTCGTCCATATTGGGAAACATGTAACTTTAGTTTTAGGCTCTGTAATTTTCAAGGAGGAATCTTTTGGAATAAATACCTTCTATATGTCTCCCCACTCACTCCTAGTACAAATCTTACTTAAGGCTTCAACTTCTGTTTAAACTGCCCCCCCCCCCTTATTTTTGCTTGTGGTGAGGGGTGTGTCTTCCTGGCCTGATGGAGAGTGTTTCCTCTTCTCCTCACTTCGCTGGCATCACAGGACACCTTTTTCTACAGTCTGCGTCTTATCTAAGGTGTTTGAGATGCAGTGCTTGCTAATTCTTCAGGCCACCACAGGTGAAGAAAGCCCAGGACATGCAGAAGGGGTGTACCAGTTGTTGTGAGGGGCAGAGAGAGAAAGGTAGAATGTGGAGTAAAACGAGTTTCTGGGAAAGCACAAAGTGGGGGGTGGGAGTGGGGGAGGGTATCTGCCTTCAAGGAGGTGAACAGAAAGCTGTGTTTGTCCCTTAGGGGTTCCTGTGTGCTGTAATTGAGTCAGCATGTCAAAGTGATGTATGGGGAGAGCTTTGAGGGGAGGGAGGAGGGGACAGCTCCTTACTCAATTTATAAAGGGCTTGGATGAGTTCTCTGTCTTGCAGTGGTAATGACCGCTCTACTTATTGCGTTGCTAAAGCTATGACTCGTTAGCTGTCCAACCGAAATCTACGGCTGATGTTTCCCTAGGATTTTTAATCTTTGTTTGCTTGAGAAGCTGAGAATAATTGACTCTGGCTTTGCTTGTGATGTGGAAGAGGAGGAGGGGTAGATAGGAAGGGGAAGGTGATTGAATACGCTACTATGTTTTGACACTCAAACATAAGCAGAATAGCCTGGAAGGGACTCTCTTATTTTAAGTATTTTTAAATCTTAAAGAAACAAAAGCTGTTATTTCTCTGTCTTGTCTCTCTTGGGCTGGTTTTACATTTGGGGGTCTGGGATATACTGAATTGCTTTTCTCTGTTGGCTTTTCAGTTCTGCATTTGAAATCCCACTGGAAAAAAAGCAAATGATTTCAGCACTTAGGCCTGGCAGAGAGTTGCAGCTGCTGGCTGCCTCTGGCTTTGGTCTTGATGGTGTGCTGGCAGCTTCATCTTTGGCCCTAGCCTATGGCAGCATTGCCCTTGGAGTTTGTGTAAACTGAAAGCCTGCTGATTCTGATATTTCCATGCTAACCAGTTAGTTTTGTCTTGATCCTTTTTTTTTTTTTTTGGTTTCTACCTCTGGCACTCTTGTATTTTTGTAAAGCACTCCTAGCCACATATTTGATGCTGTGATGATTACCATAGTGGCAGCAATGGCTTAAACCAGCAAAATAGGGGAGATGGCATCATATTTTCAAGCATTATGTATTTTGACAGAGAAACAGCTGCTTTTATGTGAAGCAGTGAGGTTTTTTTCAAGTAACCTGTGTGTGAGGGGGTTGAAGAGCAAAAGCAGAGGTGCTGAGGGAAGTGGTGGGAGAAAGGAAAGGGGACACAGAGGTGTAGGACCTGTGTAGGCGGATGAAGGAGGCAAAGGTGCCATTCTATACAATATTCAACCTGTAGTTATTAATAGATGATTTGAAACTTTGGCAAGGTCGGCACTGTGGAGAGACAGGAAATAGATGTGGGACCCTAGTTGGCAACAAATTGCTCACTTCTCCAGTTGTGAGCATGGTTCAACAGCAAACCTGACAAACTGTAGCCCAACGATGTGCTCTTTTGTGGTTCTGCCCAACAGGAGGCTGAAAATGTAATACACAGAAAGCTGCGATACAAAAATGACTGAATCCCTGACAAACACGTCCATGGTAGAAGCAGATGTTGAGCCTGTTGGAAGGAAATAACATGAAATATATCTTTATTTCATTGTTTTCCTCTTCCACCCACCTCCCCCCATGGCAAGCAGCTTTTAGCATTAGAAATCAGACACTGGGAACAGTTAGTGGAGAACTCCAGTTTCCGCTCTTTCCTTTCCCTAACCCTAACCCTAACCATCTCCATATACATCCCTCTTGTACACACGGTGCAGTGGAAGAGTGCAAGCTTTTGATTAGATTCACAACCCCCCACCCCACCCCAAGATTTGTTTGAAAGCATACCCAGGGAGGAAGAAGGATAGCATAAAGTGTCTGTTCTGCACCAGGCCCTGGAGCTTATGGCTTTGGGGTGAAGTTCTAGTGTTGAGTGAATTATAAACTCATCTCCACTTTTCTTGTGCCAGCCCAGACAAATGGGATCACTTTCTTCTAGCCCTGTCTATTCCTGCTAGTAGAGGGGCATGATGTCACTGTTTCTTTACAGGCAGCTTTAGCTGTCACTCATTGTCATTCCCTCATTCCAGCCATTGACAATAGTCCTTCCTGTGTTGGCTGGTTATATTCTTAAATATTTTCCTACCAGGACTAGCCCTTCATGCTGAAGTGGGTGGTAGAGCCCAGGACCCTGTTTGTAGTTTTCTTTTTATTATGGTAGCATCTAGAGGCCTCAGCCATGGTTGGAATCCCACAGTGCCCCTGTAGTTCTCCGCCAGGAAGAGCAAGGCAGGTACTACCGCCATTTCCAAGGTAGGAGGTATATCTCAGCTCCACAGGAAGCAAAGCAGGCCAGCAATGATCTACAGGTACCATTCTCCCATTTAGGGTGACCAGAGAGCAAGGGTGAAAAATCGGGATGGGGGTGGGGAGCAGTTGGCACCTATATAAGACAAAGCCCCAAATATCGGGACTGTCCCTATAAAATCGGGACATCTGGTCACCCTACTCCCGTTCAACAAGTCTCTGGATGCAGGTAAATTCAGATCTCCTATACCTTCCGATCAAAGCTTGGCAAAGTTGTCATCCCGTCAGTAGCCCAATTCACTTTACCTACTCCCTTCTTCATGATGGCTGATGAAGGGAGACTGCCCAGTAAAAACAAAGGTTGAGTTAAAACTTCTGGAGACAATCAGCCTGGGTTGATGGTAGAGGCCTGTTAGGCCCCATTTGCCTTAGCACATCAGCCTGTCCTTCCCTTTTTGAGTCCTTTTCATGTGAGAAATAATATGCAATTTGTATTTCCCCTTCACATTGTTGTCCCCACATTGTAGGATTTATAGGCCCAGCCAACTTTCAGGGCATTTGGTGTGTGATTCCATAGCCCACAGGTATAAATACCCCACATCTTTTAACCATCACTCAGTTCCTTTCTTTCTGCCAGGCAGTGCATTGCAGACCTTACCTCTCCCTTTTTCTGTGTTGTGTAGAAACCTCAAGAGTAGTTTTAATGTGTGTCTTTGACTGAAATGAATATTTTAGGAAACTTTCTTTGTTTGTTGTTGTTGTTTTGGCTTGTTGTTTAAGTTTATTATGGTTGCCGGGGGACTACCCAACATAACAGATCCTGCTGAAATAATGGGACTAAAAAATCATCTTCTTGCACTTTTGTGCTCCCTGCTTCAGAAGGACTGAACAGTGAATGTTATTTATGCCTTGGGAAA